>NC_090265.1:1233420213-1234020213 GCF_040414725.1 Anabrus simplex
CATCAGCCCAGAGGCTGGTTGGATCCTCAAATAGCATCACTAAATGTTATGCAGTTATAGGGAAACCACAAAAACCAATGGCAGTACCAAAATGAGGCGTACTCGGCAACATGAGGAGTGAGGTAGTTTGCCATTGCTTTCCTCAGTGAGCCAGACAGTGCTATTGTAGCACAACTCACCCTATGAGCAACACCTTTCATGACACTCAGACACACTGGTTGTGCTCTGAATGTCATTAATCAGCACCATCCATACCCCAGCAGCTTCCATATTGTCACAGCCAGGGATGAGACTGGGACTTCAGTGTGGAAGCTACACTTTGCTCTGGCCTGTGCCAAGTGATGGATGCAAAAGTACTGTATCCATCAAGAAATGACAGCAGGCAGTCTAGCATGGATAACCTATACATAATAGAATATTTCTGATTACCTTTCTGTAGACCGTGACATTGTATGGAAGTGAAACAGCAATAACTTTTCTTTCTTTTGCTAGGGGCTTTACGTCGCACCGACACAGATAGGTCTTATGGCGACGATGGGATAGGAAAGGCCTAGGAGTTGGAAGGAAGCGGCCGTGGCCTGAATTAAGGTACAGCCCCAGCATTTGCCTGGCGTGAAAATGGGAAACCACGGAAAACCATCTTCAGGGCTGCCGATAGTGGGATTCGAACCTACTATCTCCCGGATGCAAGCTCACAGCCGCGCGCCTCTACGTGCACGGCCAATTCGCCCGGTAGCAATAACTAGTGCAGAATGTAAGAAAATAGGAGTTATTGAAACGTGGTGTAACAGAAAAATGCTGAAGGTGTGAGGATAGATCGAATCACAAGAAGATATACTTAATCGAGTTGCTGAGAGGAGAATTGTGACCAAAAGAAGAAATGCTGTAGACTAATAGAGGCATCCAGGACTCATTCAGTCACGTTTTGAGAGAAGTGTAGGTTGTATGAACTGTAGGGGTAGACAAAGACATGACTATGACAAACAGATTAGAGTAGAGATAAAATACAAAGACTAAGTGGAGGTGAAACGTTTAGCACTGGGTAGGGTAGCATGGAGGGCTGCCCTCAAATCGATCTTTATAACTGAAAGAACAACAACAACAACATTATTGATATAATAATGAGCAATCATTTTATATACTGGCCTATTGCTCTCTTTTGTAACATGATCGACAAGAATACTTAAATACATTACGTGATGTGTATTTAATGCTAATACTCCAAGTTTCCATGCACACCGTGTAAGACTTGTAGGAGCACCAGAGGGTAGACAGAGGGGAGTTGCTGCCATCTGTTGTTGAATGTAGTAACTTCTTAAGAAAACTAGGAGGTACTAACGAGCGCAGAAAGTTTATTTTATTTTATGCTTGTTGGGTTCGACGGAAAAACTTGGGCTACCTCTTAGAATCTTCTCTCACGATTCGTATTTTATACTTGACTCTGAGTTACCATTTGCATTTACAGTTTACATGATTAGACTAAGGGATTAAACTTTGTGATGTTTGGTGGCATTGCTCCCTTATAATCAGTAAATCGTTCATCACTGATATTCATTTAGGACTGTCGCCCTCGTGCGAGATTCTCTTTCAGTTGTTTACTTAGTCTTTCCTAAGATCTGCCTGTCGTAAGAGGCGACTAAAAGGGGGACGAGGAGCTCACGACGTGAGAGCGTGGGTTGGCGACCATGGTTCCACGAGCTGAGTTTGGCATTGCTCCCACTTACTTGTGTCAGGCTCCTCCCTGTTAGGCCTCCCTTGGCCAACACTTGTTTTCTTCCAACCCCAACGGTAGCCTATTAGGTTTACGAGGCCCTTCGTGGCCCTCGTCTTCCTTTCACAGAAACTTTCATTTATCGAAGTGTCGGGCCTCTTGCCATTTTCCTTCTGATTGTTGTTAATAGAGGATGGTCGCCCAATTGTACTCCCTCCACGTTCAGTTGCATTCAACTGCGTTGGAGTAGCCTTCATGCCCATACTATCCCAGGTGTGATTTTCGCATTTTCTCTGTGATTGTGGCAACATTGAATTTCTTCCGCTCATTGTCGTTCCTAACAAGGTCCAGTCAAGTCAAGCCGATGGACGATCGCAGCACCTTCAATTCCATTGCCTTAAATGCCTGTTCATGCTTCGATGTTGTAGGCCAGCGTTCGACTCCATAATGGGCCATCGGTCTGACCATTGTACGGTATACTTATGATTTTAGATGCAATAGAATATTGTTATAACACCAGGACTCCAGTAAACGCCATTTATTATTATTATTATTATTATTATTATTATTATTATTATTATTATTATTATTATTATTATTATTATTATTATTATGAAAGTAGCGAGAATGATTGCTGGTACAAACAGGTGATAACAATGGCAGAAGGGTACTCGGAACGAGGAGATAAAGGCTAAGTTAGGAATGAACTCCATGGATGAAGCTGTACGCATAAACCGGCTTCGGTGGTGGGGTCATGTGAGACGAATGGAGGAGGATAGGTTACCTAGAAGAATAATGGACTCTCTTATGGAGGGTAAGAGGAGTAGAGGGAGACCAAGACGACGATGTTTAGACTCAGTTTCTAACGATTTAAAGATAAGAGGTATAGAACTAAATGAGGTCACAGCACTAGTTGCAAATACGTCATGGAGGATTGTGGCGACGTTTAGTAAATTCACAGAGGCTTGCAGACTGAACGCTGAAAGGCATATCGGTCTATAATGATAATGTATGTATGTAATTATTATTTTTATTAAGGAATTCATTGCAATTAGAAGATATCCCTGTCAATATAATACTATAGCAAACTAAATTAAATGAAAAAAATCAATGCACAACAACAACAACAACAAAAATATAACAAAGAAATTACACGAAAATAAATTATTTCAAGTAATCATATCAGGACGAGGAGTTACACGCTAACGAAAGAAGAAGAATAAAAAATAAAAATGCTTGAAACGAAGAACAAATAGCACACACAAATTAAATAATTATTTACGAGTGGTGTGACATAATAATTCGTTTACAGTTAAGCGTCTCGCACAGGAATTCACATACAGTTTAAAAATATATAATTTAAAATGTTCTGTGTAAGTATCGAAACACAACAATTCTGAAATGAAATGGCGTATGGCTTTTAGTGCCGGGAGTGTCCGAGGACAAGTTCGGCTCGCCAGATGAAGGTCTTTTGATTTGACTCCCGTAGGCGACCTGTGCGTCTTGATGAGGATGAAATGATGATGGAGATGACACATACACCCATCCCCCGTGCCAGCGAAATAAACCAATTAAGGTTAAAATTCCCGACCCTGCCGGGAATCGAACCCGGGACCCCTGTGGCCAAAGGCCAGCATGCTAACCATTTAGCCATGCAGCCGGACATAACAATTCTAACGTGGTCACACAGAGATTCAAACAAGATTTACGGCATATAACTTAATATTCTACTGCAATTAGAGTAGAATTATAATTACAATTCAATTGTATACATAGCTTAATTAGTTTCATTGCCTTAACACTACAGTTTACGGAAGACTATTCATCAGATTTCTTATTCCTTTTATTTCCTGGCCCTTACCCTATCATCTGGAGTCATTACTAATGTGGATTAAGACAAACTTTTACGGCTGGAATGCTTTCTCAACGCCAACCTAATCTGGAAGGATGCATTCACTATTGCCTACTTCTGCGGTGGTTGATAGTATGTTGTATAGTGTTGTGTATTATGACGATCAAAAAGAAACAAGTCCCAGAGCCAGAGGAATTAGCTATACGAAGTTAAAAATTTCGACCCGGCCGGGAATCAAACTCGGGGCCCTTTGAACCGAAGACCAGCACTGAGCCAAGGAGATGGACATATTACTCTTTAAATTAATAATTGTTTATTATAGGTACATTACTGATTTAACAGATATCGCCAAATTCTGCTGGATGTTGATCAGATAATGAGTACAGACTGCTTTTTTTTTTTTTTTTTTTTTTTTTTTTTTTTTTTTTTTTTGCTAGTTGCTTTACGTCGCACCGACACATGTAGGTCTTATGGCGACGATGGGGCAGAGAAGGGCTCGGAGTGGAAGGAAGCGGCCGTGGCCTTAATTAAGGTACAGCCCCAGCATTTACCTGGTATGAAAATGGGAAACCACAGAAAACCATTTTCAGGGCTACCGACAGTAGGGTTCGAACCTACTATCTCCCGAATACTGAATACTGGCCGCCGTTAAGCGACTGCAGCGACTGCTGCTCAGTATGTACAACTTGCTACTTGCCATGTATTTCCAAATGCGTATCTTAGATTGTCCGTGTTGTCTCCTTTTCGCGAGAAAAATAATAGTTGCCGTGACTTATGCCTCGACCCTCGAAAAAAATAAAAATGAGACGAAGAACAAAAAAAATAACACATACAAACGAAATAATTATTTACTAGTGATGTGACATAATAATTCGTTTTCAGTTAATCACCTCGCATAGGAATTCACATAAAATTTACAAAATATGATTTATAATGTTCTGTCTAAGTATCGTAACATAACAATTCTAACGTGGTATTTATAAATAAAATAAATAAAATTTCTAGGAGGTGGAAGGATCTGGGTCCCTGCATCCTCCATATGAATACGTTCTTGTCCTCTGTGAATAATAATGTTTTGGATTTTCCGTCCTACTAGCTTTTTATACGGTTTTGGGAACCGTCTGCCGACTGTGATTGAAATAATAAGATCATTCAACTCACTGTGAAGTAAAATAAAGTGAAGCCAGAAAGCAAACACGCTTCTAGTTCTAAGTGATTGTTAATTCATAAGGTTTCATTTTTTACGTCCCACGCAGACGCCTAGGTGACACAGTTTAGTCCCGCAGGAGTATTTTTACGTGCCAGTAAATCTATCGACACGAGGCTGACGTATTTGAGCACTTTCAGATACCACCGGACTGAGCCAGGATCGAACCTGCCAAGTTGGGTTCAGAAGGCCAGCGCCTCAACCGTCTGAACCACTCAGCCCGGCTAAGTGATTGTTAACCTTTAGATAGCCTGATTATTCACGAAACAAGAGTTTTTCGCGTAATCCGAACCATAATGGCGTGGCACCTAATGTATAAAATCTCACATGCTTTGACCTAGATTCCTACGCGTAGGCTATACATTGGTGTCACTAAGGCACAACCTCACCTCTTCCCTCATGAACAGGAGTAACCCTTCGAAGATACCGATACAGTAAGTTACTGATTATTCGGGGCCGATGACCTCAGATGTTTGGTCCCTTTAAACAACAAGCATCATCATCATCATCATCATCATGAGATTGAAAAATGAAAACCTACAACCTGTTTTCCAGTCATTGGCTGGGTCAGGGATGTAATGAATGAATCAGATATAGGCTGTTAGTACGATGGGGTCGCCACTCCCAAAGTGATTTATTAATGAATGATAGATGCTATGAAATGAGAATGGGGAGTGTTGCTGGAATGAAAGATGACAGGAAAAACCGGAGTACCCGGAGAAAAACCTGTCCCGCCTCCGCTTTGTCCAGCACAAATCTCACATGGAGTGACCGGGATTTGAACCACGGTATCCAGCGGTGCGAGGCCGACGCGCTTCCGTCTGACCCACGGAGGCTACCATCATCAGATTATTCGACCTAATTAGGTAGGAGAACAAGCTTGATAAACCAAAAAATCATTAATGATCCAATTGTGAAAAACACGTTCGCAATATAGTAGGGTATTTTAAAACAGGAAGAATGAGATGCACTACACTACACTATCCTATGTTAACCTTTTCATTTCTGCGTAACTGCTACATCCTACAACTACTCGAATCTGTTCTTCATATTCATGCTTTTTGTCTTTCCTTACCGTTCTTACCGCTCACATTTCCCTCAAAAGGTAACTGTATAAGTCCGACGTGTCTTAAGATGTGCCCTATGATTCTATTTATTATTCTTGCCAAATTTCACCAAATCGTTCTTCTCTCATCAATTCGATACAGTATCTCTACATTCGTGGTTCGATCTAGCTATTTCACCTTAAACATTCTTCTATAACACCACATCTCAAAAGCTTATATTCTCTTTTTTTCTGATCTAGTTCTTGTTCATGTTTCACTTCCATAAATTACTACACTCCAGACCGACAGTCCTCAAAACCGTCTTTCTAATTCCTACAGCGATGTTCGAAGAGAGCAAATTATTTTTCATAAGAAAGGCCATTCTTGTTTGTGCTGCTTTACGCTTTATTTCCCCCTTATTTGTACCATCGTCAGTTATTCCACTACCCAAGTAACAATGTTTATCTATTTCATGTAAGACTTCATTTCGTAATCTAATATTTTATGCATCGACCTGACTTGGTTCGATTGCACCCCGTTTGAATTTATTTACCTTCATCTTGTACTCCTCCTTCAAACTGTGTCCATACCATTCAGCATTTTCTTCAGATATTCTGCAGACTCACCGAGCTCGATAGCTGCAGTATCAAGTATTCGGGAGATAGTGGGTTCGAACCCCACTGTCAGCAGCCCTGAATATGGTTTTCCGTGGTTCCCATTTTCACACGAGGGGCTGCACCTTAATAATGAAGGCCACGACCGCTTCCTCCCCATTCCTAGCCTCTTCCTGTCCGATCGTCGTCGTAAGACCTATGTGTTGGTGCGACGTAAAGCTACTTGTAAAAAAAAAAAAAAAAAAAAAAAAAAAAAAACAATATCTGTAGACTCAGGTAAAATACATAGTTTTGATTTCCTCAATTGTACTTTTGAACTTTGAAACTTTTCATCTTTTAAAGATACACCTACGCTTTTTTTCTTAAAATGCGGACAGTTGGCACTCTTATTCCACAACCTGCTATCGGTTTAGAAGACTACCCGATTTTCCCATCTCCAATTTTTCTACACTTCTTAATTTCTGTTTTGTTCTTATAACAACGTTGTTACTTTGTATTGTCATGCCAAAACTGGAGAACATACAGACAAAAACTAGCCTTGAATTCAATTTTCACAGAGATGCAGGACTTATGACAGTGGATTCAGTACTATACTGTCACGCTCTCATGGTTTGTTGCTGTCCTAGTAGCTACTTCGTAACAGCTCAACTTACTGCAGATTTACGTTAGGTTCTGCGAGTAACCCGCATACCGGATAATCGGGAGTTTACTATGTAAGATTTTGCAGTCAGGGGAATTATTCATATCCAGAGTTTCTCTTTCCACAACTTTGTTCCTTGAGAGGTTGTATGACTTCTTCCTTCTCTGAAAATGGGCTGGTAATGCCCTTAAGTGGGCGCTAAATAGCATTGCACCGTGCGAGTTGGCCGTGCGCGTTGAGGCGCACGGCTGTGAGCTTGCATCCGGGAGATAGTAGGTTCGAATCCCACTATCGGCAGCCCTGAAGATGGTTTTCCGTGGTTTCCCATTTTCACACCCGGCAAATGCTGGGGCTGTACCTTAATTAAGGCCACGGCCGCTTCCTTCCAACTCCTAGGCCTTTCCTATCCCATCGTCGCCATAAGACCTATCTGTGTCGGAGCGACGTAAAGCCCCTAGCGAAAAAAAAAAAAACATAGCACGCAACGTTTTGAAACTCTTGGACAAAACCACAGAGCTTTTTTGCATACATATTTTACCACGCATAGTTCATTTAAGAGGCAGTTGATAGCTTAAATTGCACAATTAAAATGTTTTATTTTCTTTCCTTAATATTACCCTTCCTGCGGGATTGCAAACATAATTTATGGTACATTATCTCCAAAACCATTCCTGGTAATGATCTCAATTATTTCTTTCTGTATCCTCAGAGTGTGAGGAGTAACCTGATTTAAAGGAAGGTCCGTTTCTAATAGACTTTTATTTTAAGTAGAAAACATTTGTACTGAGTTATTTGAGAATATAGAGTACTTTAAAAATGGAAAGATTACTAGTTTTTAGTTTCGATTGATGCACAACTATGAAATAATTAATGCTGAAAATTTCATGTTAAAAGAATTATAACTTCTAGAGAAAGGTACTTGTATTATTATTATTATTATTATTATTATTATTATTATTATTATTATTATTATTATATTATTATTATTATATTGTTGTTGTTGTTGTTGTTGTTGTTGTTGTTGTTGTTGTTGTTGTTGTTCCGGAGTTTCCGTGGTTCACAGAGGTGTAAGAAGTTGCTAGGGTGAATGGGTGGACAGTGAAAAGATCAGAGCATAAGTTAAAGCGCTAAATTTTGAAACTTTCTTTCTTTCCTTTTTTTATTTTAAAATTTGGTAGTTAGAAAATCTGGACAAACAACAATAGTATAAAAATGAGCTCGTCAGCTCTCACAATAACAATGACTTGGAGTCAAAAATCAGGCACAATAGAGAAGATTGTCGACACAATAGTTTACGGGGAATGAGCATTGTAGCTCTAAAGGTACACTATTTTACAAGAGCATATTTGCTCCACTCACTCACATTATAGGAGACTGAGCTCCAAAATCTACCACAGTACAGCTTATCAGAGGTAGAAGCTTCCTACAAAATTACTCTAGATGAACTTTAAATACTTCGTTTAGAGTCACTTCTGCGCAATAGTAATTTACACATTTGTCTGTCAGTAACTACACTTTAAACAGGGACAATGGATCCCCATACTAAATGGCCTTAATGCCATGAACAAAAGGCTAGGAGGCGAAACTCTTGCACTCCTTTTGAAAAACACTTAAAATCCTAAAAGGGTTTGTGTCCCGATGTTGCAGAGGCTAAGCCTATACTACAGAGTGTTGACTAGCTGCCAAATATTAAATACCAAACCAGTTTAAACAATTTAGAAGTTTAGAAAATCTTAGTCACCCTCATTCCAAGTTGAAAGGGAATTGAGAGGAGATGAACACTCTTTGTTCCTTTAAATTACATGTTTACTAGCAGGGATTTGAACAAACACACTAGACCTGAGTGATGGAGATGACAATACGGCCCTAAAGCGCCCAGCTTTCATAGGATATCAGAGGGGAAAGTTCCAGAACTTTATTGAGCTAGGCAGAATGCCTGTACACATCTCAAATTTTAATTGGCTAGAGAAATATGCACAAAGTTCCTGATTGGTAGTAACTAAGGAAGAAGGAAGCCGTAGGACTATAGACAACCTTAGCACATGAAAAAAATCTACAAAACTTAAGGGTTACAAACATTGAAAATTGAAAATTCCTTTAAAAGGTAATTGTCCGCAATCCCGCCAGAGTGGGCACATTGGCCGATAGTAGAGACATCTAAAGGTTAATGGTCCAAGTAACTTGATTTACATTATTTCAGGATTCACAGCACAGGCGGCCTTTCTTTCGCCGTTAGGGTCTTCTAAGGACCACGAGACAATTCCAATGCTCCATCCCTTGTTCTAGCTGCCTCTGTGGATCCGTGGTAGAGTGTCGGCCTCCGGATCCCAAGATAGCGGGTTCAAACCCGGCAGAGGTAGTCGGATTTTTGATGGGCGGAAAAAAGTCCATTCGACACTCCATGTCGTACGATGTCGGCATGTAAAAGAACTCTGGTGATACATTTGGTATTTACCCGACAAAATTAATTAAAATCTCAGCCATAGACGCCCAAGAGAGATCCGGTTTACTCTAGGTCCGCTATATGGCAGACAGAGTAAACTCTAGGTCCGCTAGATGGCAGACAGAGTAAACCGGAACGTCGAAATTGACGAGCAGACAGCCAGATGGCGTCAAATCGAAATGTCTGCAAACGGTAGCTGAGGCCATACGATTATTATTATTATTATTTATCCCTTGTTCTTCCTTCTTCCTCCTCCAATATTCCTTCATCTGCTCACTATGCCCCTTTTTCTCTCCTCAGACCATTTTGAGCCTGTTTTCTTTTCCTCGCGACTTCGGAATCCTTCCATTTTTAACACTTTCTGTCTAAAAACCTCTCTCTGTTTATTATTATTATTATTATTATTATTATTATTATTATTATTATTATTATTATTTGCTACCTTATTTTATACCACGTGGCTCATGTTATGAAGTCTGCCATTACGACCAAGCATGTTATATAACCTACACTGTACAAAATACAGCATCTTAAATTTCCCTATTACCTAATGTATTTATTATTATTATATCATTCTCTTTTGCACGGAAACAATGTAAATGTTAGAAAATAAGGTGTGAAATAAAACATGCACTTGTACAGGTAGGGTATTTTAAATGCGAAGCGCACTTTACAGCACCAATTCAAAAGCCCACGACACGAAAACCAACAGATACAATAGGCTATATCGCCAACAAATCAGCTGGTTTGAATAGGCCAATACCTGAACTTTTAAAATTGACAAAATATGTTTCTACCTTTTGACCTGAAATATCAGTTAGCGCCCCATTAAGGGAACTATCATAACAATGGTACATCAATTTCATTTTAAATTATGTGAGCAATGATGGAAAGTACCATAACCGAGAACAGAGTTAATATCACAATGCGCTCCGAGTTATCTTTCTGCTCAATTTACAGTTGAGAAGGTAGGCGTCATTTGGAGATGTAGATAAAGGAGTTGGCCAGTGCATGTTTCTCAACCTAAGATGTAAAAAAGGATAAGGCTCATCATAGTTTACGTAACAACTTACAAGCTAGCTTACAAAAGAAAGGGCCAATGTCAACGGAGATCGTTATCTCGCACGCACTTCACATCTTATCCATTATACTCGATCATTTTCAAAAAAAGTAGGCTTGATCTCAAAACAGTTACTCAATGTGACAAAATCGTGAGTGTGTTAATGACAGTCGTCGGTATCTCATAGAGTAATTTTTGATTACCGTATAGTGAGAGAGCCAAAAATGTTGCCAGAAATAATAAGTAGAATTTGAAACATTGATGGCAATATTTAAAAAATTAAAGAATAAATTGAAGAGAATGGAAAATGAAGAAACATAAATTGGTACAAACCTAGATAAAGGACTAAAGATATGTTTACGCTGACCACGTGGGCCTGAATTGCCCTCGGTCCATTTGACTGGTAGCAGTACTCTGCGAAAATTGGGCTGTATATGTCACGGGCGAATTGATAAAGGACCTCAGAATGAAATATTTGGTCTTCTATGACCGAATTACAATTTATAATTCTTAGAGTAAAGTGAGCCAGACCAATACCTCATTTGAAAAGCCTATTTCTGGCAAATGCTACAAGATGATTCGAATTTATCTCGGTCTTCGGACGCGGCCAAATTTGTATGATAACCACAAATGAGAACAATATTCCATCATCATATCTTAAATGTAGGCCCTACCTATAAAGCAAAGCCAACTTCACAGAGATTATGAAGGCCCTTGGAGGAGTAGAAGACACAGACTTCCTCTATCCGTACAGTACGCTCAGCAATAAATTAAATATAATAAAATATCTAAAACTATGTTTATTTCTAGCTAGCTGTTGTTTACCTGTCGTAGATGGGTTAGCTTTTGTAATATTACATCTGAAATGCTATCTAGCGGAGGTAAGTGGCAGCATAAGAGATGAAGTACATTTCAAATATCAATAATCAGTGTAATACTTATTGTCGATCAGTTTTATGGGTCAGGACATTGTGGGTCATCATATTTTCTTCAGGCTGAGTAATAAAAGCGCATTCGAGGTTTAGTAAGTCTAACATTTCCCCCACCTCTCGTGACTCCCTTTTCACTTCTCCTTCTTCACGTTTTCCTTCTCATTTTGATGCTATATCCGCATCTTTCTGATCAATATGGGATGATGATCACTCAGTTCTGCATGTCGAAACGGCAATAACTACAAAAACGACTGAGTTAACTAGTTACCATGAGGAATGGCCAATATTTCCATGCCAGTGATGGCGCAACAGCTCTAATCAGCTTTTGACACTAAGGTACCGAGTCCGAAGACCAGGAGATTACTAGGTGGCGTTCAGACACCACGACGAATCTTATCGGCCGTTATCCTTGGGTTACTGGACCGGCGATGATATCTCAACGCCAGATAGCACCCCCGATTGTTCTCACATAAGCTGGGTAGACCTCAAGCCAGCCCCAGTAAGAGGTAGTCTCGCCGTCCCTAAATCATGAGCCAGTAACACTCCCTATGACCAGTAACATTAAAAATAAAGGAGTTCGGTACAAGAGAGCAAAAATACTGTAATTTCAGGCAAGCACTGCAGATGTAAACGTATTATTCTACTTCCTCGGTCGGGCGTTATTTGGTTACTTCTTAAAAAAATAATTCTCCGAAGTTCATTATTCATTTTCAGCTTATGTGATTCTTACCAACTCCTTAGGGATTGTGGTGGTGATTATTGTTCTGAGAGATAGTACAACAATGTAACCATCCTTCGAAGAATGAAGATATCGGTAAACGAAAGGCAAAGACCACGAAGGGTATGAAAATAAAATACCCCTAAAGCCTCGCAAACCCAATACCGTCATGGTCGGAAAAAGGGGGTGGGTACCGGGACAGGGTACGGTGAGCCTTCTAGGTGGTAAAGCTGACTCTGATGACAGAGAGACATTTTGCAGTGGTTTGACTTTCGGAGAAGGCAAGGTGTCCTGATATAGGAACTGTCCCGGCATTCGCCTTAGTGCAGGAGAATGGAAAACCATGGAAAAACATTCTCATCCCCTCTCCGTCACCTGAATGCAGAGCTGTACGGCCACGGTAGACCCTAATTGTTTATATGAATTGAGAGAGAAAAACTAACTCGAACGGATTTTTCTTCCTGTGTCAGTATAAATACGACAAGGTAGGCCTACACCCTGTGGCATACATGCCTAATCTCTGCTCAAAGTCGAACTGTCTCCTGTAATCCGTCCCTTATCTTATAGGCAACAGCCCTCTCCCCTGTGTTTGGCGAATTCCGAATTTTATGTTATTCCCTTGCCTAATGAGCTAGATGAAATGTTACATAGTTGAATTCGCAGCAATTTTAGAATATTAGACATACGGTAGTAGATGAAACATATTTCTTCTTTTTCTTTGCAGTGAAATCGAAGCGTAAACGGCAGGGGAGCATATCGCCTAGGAATAAATTCCTACGAACGTTAACAATTAAATATTCAATATATATTCAGTAACATGTTACAGAATATATTACTATGTATAATCGTAAGGATCTATTATTTTAAAAGTATTTTAATTATAATTAAGTTCGATTTATTGACTTTCCGCATCTACTCGCACCACGATATTTAAACTCGAAGATAATGTGACTAAATGCTGTGAGTGGAAACAATGCTAGACTCACCTGAAGGGTCTATGGTCGCTAACACACGCTCCCTAGATGGAAGCGCATCGGGTTCCCCTTTAAATCGCCTCTTACGACAGACAAGGAATACCGTGGATGTATTATCCCACCCCCTCCCACAGGGGGACACTTAGGAATTGCAGTATACAACCTTCACCCATATTGCACCGTTGATAACCGAATGGTACATTCTATGGCTTTCTGCGAATCAAAAGTTTATAGAAACGTATGTAGATGGAAGCACTTGATAGTGCAAACGCTGATATACCATTTTTCGAACAAAAGTCTATTTTTTCTTCATTTTATTTGTCGTAATTATCCAATGCTGTTCAAATGCAGAGGTGCAACAAGTGTGTCTAACCATAACTCTGCCCTTGTGTTTTACCGATTACCAAATGCATATCTGTGTGCATTGCTTGCTTTATTCTAATATTTGTCTTATTTATTTATTGGGAATGCTTGTGGCGCACTAACTACAAAGGCAAAATTTTAGTAAATGCCACATAATCATCATGTGCTCTGTTCTCCCATATGCCGATTAGTTGGCTGCGCCGTTCGCAGTGATGGCAAAACTTCTCAAAATATCGATATGTCGGCTTTTCGATACATCGGTATTAAAATATCGATGTAACTTATTTGAAATATCGGTCTTCAAAATATCGATATATCCGTTTTTAAAATATTGGTGCTATTATCCATTATTGTAAGTCTAGTTTTACATTTAACACAATGATTAAAGGAATCATTAGGTTTAATAAGTCATGACACAGATCAAAAAACAAGCTTAAAACAATGACCAAGTAACATGACCTTTTCACTACAATGACATATTATAGAAACATTTATAGCCAAAATATGTTATGATACATAGAAAAACAGGTATGCAAGGTGTCTAGTAACGAGCTAATAACTTACACCGAAAAACTATATGAAAAAACTACAAAAGTATAATTTGCGTAAGAAGTTAATCTGATAATTATCAGAGCTCTATAAAATAATAAAACATTTTCTTCCCAACTTCTTCCTCAGCACTGCAATTCCATTTGTTCGTGAAAAAAGAAATCATGATGATGATCTTGGGTCAATTTCCAATACCTCTTAGGTAAGCCATAAAAAAAAAAAAATTAAAAAAAAATAGCAGCTTGGATAATAGTTTGCCATTTAATCGGTTTCTCTTTTCCGTGATGGCGTTACCGGTCTTTGAAAACAGTCTCTCTGCTGGGACAGAGGTCGCTATAATGCTCAAGTATTGCCTAGCTAACGTGTAAAGCTATGCATACTAGGTATGCACGATGAATGAGTTGTGATATTATCACTGTATTACCGACGTGAATTAAGAAATTCAAATTCAAATTTCGCAACTGTAGCATGTAGATCTTGAAAGGATCTGACAAAGAATTAAATCGTAGCCAAAAGTGTTAAATTAGACAGAAATATCGATAATATTGGGGACAAAATATCGATATCGACGTTATATCGGTCCTCAAAATATCGATGTTGATATATCGATATTTCCATCTCAAAATATCGATATTTCCATCTCAAAATATCGATATTTCCGATATTCGTTTCCCATCTTTAGCCGTTCGAGTAGTGTATTGTTACCATTCAGGAGACGGTGTGTTCGAACTCCACTGTCGTCAGACATTTTCGTACAAGGTAAATGGCAATGTTCTACCTTAATTAAGACCACGGCCACTTCCTCCAACCCTTCGTCGCCGAGAAACTATAGTGTTTGTTCGATGTTAAACAGATAGCAGTATTTTATACTGGAAAACAGTATAGAAGTACAAAGATAGCTTCAGCTCCTTATAGAAAAATAGCAAAGGGTAACCTACCTACAGTACGAATAGGTGATAGATTATAGAAGTATTGTCTGATTCAAGGTAACTATAACCAAATTTTGTGTAAATTTTTTCCGTCATTTTAACAGAAATGTTTCAGGCCTTCAAGTTTTATCCCTACACATATTAAGGAATTCGCCAACTATTGTCAGTCCATTATCAGTACAGGAACTTGTATGCACTGGCTGGTGCAAGTAATGTAAAGATCCAAGAGTGATAATGAATTATCCACACCTTCTCTTAACCGGGCGAGTTAGGGGTGCGCGGCTGTGATCTTGCATCCGGGAGATGGTGGGTTCGAATCCCACTGTCGGCAGCTCTGAAGATGGTTTTCCGTGGTTTCCCATTTTACACCAGGCAAATGCTGGGACTGTACCTTAATTAAGGCCACGACCACTTCCTTTCCACTCCTAGGCATTTCCTATCCCATCGTCGCCATAAGACTTATCTATGTCGTTGCAAATTGCATCTTCTCTTCTTCTTCCTGGCCTTTCTCACAATTTACTTGGGTCGGCACTTGAGGTAAAACTGACCAGGTTTTATAGCCGCATGGCTTCGTGGTGCCAACCTCATGGGTAAGGATGTATCAATATTGCGTGTTTCTCTGGTGGTTGGTAGAGTGGTGATGTTGGGTAAAGATGAAAAGAAGTGTATTAAGACGAATAAAAACATCTAGTCCCCTAAGATAGAGGAATTTAACCACAAAATTACTAGCGTGGCCGTGAATCGAAACTGAGGCCCTCTAAACCGAAGACCAATATATTGAACATTCAACCAAGGATGCGGACCATGCATTCTCCAATTTAATATGACAACATTTGTATAATAATGGCCGAGCAAATTGGCCGTGCGTATAGGAGCACCCAGTTATGAGCTTGCATTCGGGAAATAGTGGATTCGAACTACATTGTCAGCAGCCCTGAAATGATTTTCTGTGGTTTTCCGTTTTAACACCAGGCAAATGCTGGGGCTGTCTGTACCTTAATTTAAGGCCACAGCCGCTTCCTTCCCACTCCTGGCCCATTCCTATTCCATCGTCGCCGTAAGACCTATCTGTGTCGGTGCGACGTAAAGTAAATTGTTAAAAAATAAAATAATAATAATAATAATGATGAAATATTGTTTCCCTAACATGAATTATTATAAGATTTGAACCTTACGGCATTCCTTCTCATCGGGCAGTTAGGCATATGCCTCTTTTTGGATATTTCTCTCTGTACAATTAACTCTATATCACGCCCAAGTTAGTAGGAAGTCTACACGTCTTCCATTGTCCCAATGACGAGTTAACAAGGATTTCGATTGTTGCACTCTCTTACAGTCCCGAGATTAGTCTGACGCTGTAGTTCTATTATTTAATACGAGGTACAGTAGGCTACTCTGTAAAGACGACAGTCGATTCGGTATTTTGCTAGACTTTACATTTACGACAATTCTGTTCCTTATGACTGTTTCATATGAGGTCATTGTTATACCGAATACTACTACTACTACTACTGTACTACTAGACATTTAACGTCTCTTCTGACTGGTAACGATTTCAATAGACGCAGAGGTGTTGTAATTTGATCTCATGGAAGCTCATTAACTTACCGGACCCACTGACACGATGTTGTTCTTAGGTACCACGAAAATCAGTTGCGATCCAAAGCATTATCTTCGAAACGGAAAGACGAAGACTTACCAGTTGTACCAACGAGGACTTCTATAATCGACAGTGATAGATGGACGGATGTCTCATTAATAATATGGTAAGTCTTTCGTACGTGGCTATGGATCATGAAAATCGACTCACATGGTCCTATTAGAATTCCAAGTACATTTGTAGATTCTGCAGCTGACAAAATAGCTTCTGAGAAAAGAATGAAATATTGACAACAATTTCTGTTTTTTTTTTTGCTGTTTGCTTTACGTCGCACCGACACAGATATGTCTTATGGCGACGATGGGATAGGAAAGGCCTAGGAATTGGAAGGAAGTGGCCGTGGCCTTAATTAAGGTACAGCCCCGGCATTTCCCTGGTGTGAAAATGGGAAACCACGGAAAACCATCTTCAGGGCTGCCGACAGTGGGGCTCGAACCCACTATCTCTCGATTACTGGATACTGGCCGCACTTAAGCGACTGCAGCTATCGAGCTCGGTAACAAATTATTTAGCTCAGTGCAAACTCTCTAAGTAATGTGAAGTCCAATTATTTGAAAAGAATAGTATTATGCAAACTGAAGAGATCAAAATAACTTGAAACAGAGGGAGCATGTACAGATTGTTTAGTTGTAATTTTGCCTTCGGGAGATGGTCGTGGATTTCATGTAAGATTATAGACTAGGTTTCGTGACTTACAATCACTGAATTTTAAATTATCCTGTTTGATTTTTACAACGTCTGAACTAGGGGTAATATACAGTAGTATAGTATTTTGTTATGACTACCGGTACTTGGAAATTCTATATTGATCTTGTCAGAATATTATATCAGTACTTAAATTGAACTGGCCCTTGTTATAAGTCAGATTTTACGGAAATGAAATTTTGATTGATAGTCATGTTATTAACATCTGTTTATGTTACCAGGAGTTAAGCGATTCTATTCATTTAATTGTAAAACCTGCAGCTGAGTTTCACGTTCAGTGATGTAAAAAAACTAAGTCCCAGACATTTATTGCCTTCCATGTTATTATAATATATCGATTGATGTACGGCCTTGCATTAACAATATGGTAAAATGCATTATTGGTAAGAATAAATGTCTTCATTCGTCAAAACGTAAACCTGTGATTCATTGTTAAAACAAAAATGTCAGAAATATCCTTGGTTTTCTGTTTCAAGAAGGACAAAATCAATCAAATTTCTAAAATATTATTGTGAGCAATGCTTACACAGGACAGCAACAAATATGTACAATTAAACGAGGGAAAGAGACTGAATTACCTCGATGCAGAAAAAATAGTATAGTGTCTTAATAATGGCCCCTTTCAGTTATAAGATAATTCTCGAATAAATATTATCAACAAAAATGACTAAAGATTTGAGTAGTGTGTTGAAAGTCATTTCACAATATTAACAAGTAGGCTTACTCTTTAGAGAGTCTTGAAATAGGGGCTATAACCAGGAATATGTATTGTGGAGTCGTAAGCCAGCCCATCCACATTTCCTTCACAATACACTGGAGAGCGCAAGGTGTGTAAATCATGTGTAGTCGAGACAATGATAGATAGCAAGAGAAGTGGCAAGTTTCCTTGCCTCCCTCCCCCACGCGCCACCTTTCATTCTTTCCATGCAACGGAGCGGATCAATATGGAGGAGGAGCCTGTGACGTCATGAGCCGCCATATTGCTTCTTTGTTGTATTGCGCGTATCAGATATTCAAAGATGGAAGAAGAATGTGTTTTTGAGCAATTTATAGCCGGCCGGGAAGGATATCCGCTAGATACCCCTAATACCGATATGAGGCCTTCAATTAACAAATAAAATTAAATGCATTGCACCTAATTGTTATTCTTGCATAGTTACATTGCAAGTAGCTGTACTAGACAGGAAACAATGGGTATAACCACTATGTGACACCATCTAAGTTGTTGCAAACTATGGTGTCAAACAGTTCTGCAACGAGGCGACTTCCCGTTATTCAAGAACGTACTTTCACAAGCTGCTTTGTTGCAAAATCAGAAGCAACGAACAACACCAAAATCATGCACATCATTCACTAATATTCACATCTAGCAGAGAATTGTTAGAAAAATCTCTTCTATTTTAATACTGATCACGATGGATATGGCTGGAATATTTCTATAGAGTCACTGAATGTAGATTCTTTTACTATTTGTGGTGGGAGCCTACAATTCTTATTTGGTACCAAAAGAAAGATTTAAAAATATAATACAGTTCATGCACATCATATACTGTACTGTAGATCCCGGTCACAAAGCAAATATCTATACCGGTACTCTTTAAAGTATTTTCAGAAGAAATGAGTTCCTCTTATTTGATGACTACAGTCTTCTTCTTTCTTCTTTTCTAGCCTACTTCAATCCACTGCTGTATATAGGCCTCTTCCATATGCTTCCATCGTCTTCGGTCTTGAGCCACTTGGATCCATCGTGTTCCAGCCAACAGCTTCATGTCATCGCACAATTAATTCTTACTTTCCAATTCCATTCAAATTTTGCATTGCTGAAATTCATCTTTTAACATTGCTGAAATTCATCTTCAATTCTCGATACAAAATTGTAGGCTACTTTCCATGCCATTTTAATTCTTCCTAGGTAGAATTTCTCAATATAAATGTTAATAAATAATTTGTCAGTTCTAAACGAGATTTTAGTAACAAATCACTGTTCTGTTAATGATATTAGGTTAATAATAATATCGGATTGATAACTGAGTGGCATTATCACTAGTTTCTTAGTAGGTTCGAATCCCGCCTTCGGGATTTTCTGCATGAACAATCATGTCCATGTGATTCTGTTTCAACGTAAAACTAGCGATCTTATGACTATAATAACGATATAACGAGTCACGTAAAAATACAGGCTTGCTTTAATACTAATAATAATTGTACCGGGCGGTACGCCTCTACTCTGTTTATTTAAAAGTTGCGCCAGTTGAAACTCCTCTTCTGGAGGAAGTCTGAACTTTATCTACACTATTAATCTACTAATTTCTCAGAAGATGTCACTACCTGGAAATTTTTGAGTTTGTGAACTGTGTCATTTTTGATGTGTTTTTGTTTCGCTTGAAGTAAGAAGTGTGAACTTTCTCTTCTAGAGGACACTACTGAAGATCAACAATAGTGCGACCTAGTGCGGAGTCAAAGAACTATTTTGTTGGAGAAATTTTTATTTCAAGAGTTTGTTCTTGGTTAAATTTCTTTCGGTCATTGTTTAAGTTGGCTGTATACCCCTCTTTTTCCCCTTATTTTGGATCTAGCCAATCCCGAATTTCTTTAATTAATTTTCCACCAATAATGTGTTTCTTCTTCCTCTATGTAGGGGTTTCTTTTCCCTAGCCAATAAAATTTTTGTGGGAGGGTGTTTTCTTTCCCCTAACGCCTAGAATCTTCCGTGAGAGGATATAAACTGCTGATTTTGGGGTCTCCGGGCCACTTCTGTTCCATCTTTCAGTGTATTAAGTACATAGCAGGAGGCGGGGAGCGCCTCTTTCCTCGGCGGCGGTCAACAATAAGGTAATGGCCGATTAATAAATTCTTTCTTTTCTTGCTCAGCAGTTTAATCTTCGGGGCGGGTTCTAGGCCTTCTACCATGTAACCTTTTCCTAAAATGTAAAAACAACTGGTATCTATTCTATTTTAAAACGACATATCGGGATAGAGACTGCTTAACCCTCTCGAGCTCCCACTCACATCGTCTTAAGGTGAACTTATTTTCTCAACCAATTCTTCCGTAATGTAATGTAAATTGCTATTAAGTCACCTCTGTAGTATGGGATTAGCCCTTGTAATAACGGCCTAGTGCCAAAGTAGGTTTTAAAAAATCAAAGTGTATCAGGAGTGCGGTTAGCCTCCTCTCAAATTGTTATTTTAGAGGTCATGTAATCAACCTCCTTTTCATGTAATAGACCTCAGTAGGTTGGGTATTTTACCCCTGTGAATACGTCCTTAGAGGACAGCTTGAAGGTAGAGTTTGGTGTGGCCTTTGAGAGGCTTAAATTTTAAGAGCGGATCGCTCTTTTGAAAATGGAGTGTCATATGCCTCGTGGAGGCTTTTCTGTGTAATTCGGAGCCAGGGGCTCCTAGGGATGAATGGGGTTTTCTGCCCCTCTGTTAAAACTTGTGTTTGTGGTAAAACTGAGCTGATCGCTGAAGTCAGGGCGTGAAGCCCAAAACCTGTAAATATTGTAACTCCCCTTGTTTTGCTACATTGTACCTGCCATGTCTGTTATTGCTTTGTTTTTGAAAAGAAAATATAACCTTGTTAAATTTTAAATTAATTTTACATGCACTATAATTTCGTAGCTTGAAACCCATTCACACCCGCACCTTCTTTTACGCATAACTACCGCTAAAACACGGTAACAAGTGGTAGCAGAGCGTGGTTGAATGGCTCTCAATTTAGCCCCTTTTGACGGCTAAACATTGCTTTGATTCGAACTCTAACAATTGTCTCAGTTGTTGGAATTTTTGAGTTTTTCAAAATTGTTCTGTCATCATGCCCGGCCCTCGCGATGTTCTCCTCCTTAACTATTTGCGCAAAGAGGAGTTGATATACGAGTTAACTATCAGAAATGTGCAATCTGGAGGCACGGTTGCAATCGACACCAACAAGCTTAGAGAGTCCCTTGATTTGCCCATTTCCATCCCCAATTTGGGAGAGAAAGAAATTGATGATTCTCTTTCCACGATCGTCGAGAATATTACTGGGCTAGCATCTGTAGTCAGCTTTTTTGATGAAAACGATCCGTCTCCTAATCAAATTAAGCGTGTGCAAGGCAGGCTGTATCACTTTGCAAATAGAGTTAATGATCTGTTGTCTCTAAAGGTGAATGACGTTCAGAGGAAGGACGCTAATACGCTCCTTGAAACTATTTCTGAATTGTCTAATAAGGTTACTCAATTGCTAACCGGCGAAGTTCCTCCCAAAACTGATCAACCCGCCACAGTGAATGTAAGTAGTGAGGAAGAACCTGCTAAGGGAGAAGGCAATAGGATAACCGTTGCTGCTCAAACTATCTCTGCCCCATTGGACAACGAGTCTGAACGCCGCACATCGTTGAACAATGTACGTGCTGAATTAACTTCCTTGCCATTGAAACCTTTACCTACTATGTTGCCCGGGTTTAGCAGCTTGCCTCATCCATTGGCAATGTTGCTTAGAGGTATCTCTAAGTTTTCCGTCAACACCACCAGTGATGTAATTTCATTTTTAAGATTTCTAGTGGAATTTCAGGATCATGCTCTTGTTTTTTCTCTTTCGCCATGTCAAATTTTGCAAATTATCTATCCGTATGCTATTGGTATTCTCTCTGATAAAATCGTAAGAGCCATTGCCGAGCAATCATCTATTGAGGATTTCCATGCCCATTTGCTAGCTAACTTCATCCCGGCTAGGGCCAGGTCCTCCCTGATTCAGAAGTACTATTACCGTGTACAGCGCTTGGATGAAAACTTGGCTGATTTCATACAAGATATCAAATTCTACACTAGGGTGTTTGCTCTGCACTTTCCTGAAGATCAGATTGTGCAGGCTATTGTAGAAGGTATTTCACCATCCTACAGGTCATATTTGTGTTTCGCGGCGTGTCCGCAAACCTTCTCTGAACTTGAAGCATTGGCCGTCTCAGCGGAAGGAGTTAGATACGCCGATTCTTTGCGTGTCGCGAAAGAACCCCCGCCTTCCTTTAGTAACACTCGGCCTCCACCTCGCCGACCAGTCAATCTCCGTAAATGTTATGCTTGCGGGTCGCCTGACCATCTGCGCAACAAGTGTCCACTGATCAAGCCAAGTGGGACTAGGAATGGAGCTGGTTCATCACAAGGCTGCTTTAAATGTGGGGCTTTCTCACATATCGCCAAGAATTGCCCAAACTCAAATAGCACCCCCTCCTGCTCTGGTGCAAATTCCACCCATGCCAATAATAAAAAGTGACTAGCGGCTTCGGCTGAGTCGACTAATTCTGCTTTCCAAGGCTCAGCCCCGGGCAAAAGGGTCGAGAATTCAGGGAATGAGCAATCTTCAAATTCTTTTTTTGAATGCCCCAGAGAGTGTCTTAGGATTGCGGCGGATACCCCCGCACCTGTTCCTTTTCTTAGGATTGAGTTGAATAACGAGCCTATAACAGCTCTCTTAGATTCAGGCAGCGTTTGTTCCATTATTTCGGCTGATTGGTATTCTAAATTGAAATCTGTTTGTAAACTCCCTGACTATGACTCATCTCCTGTTAAATATGTTTCGGCTAATTCATCTCCATTAGAAATTCTAGGTTCCTTACATGTCAAAATTCGTGTTTTTAAATTTACATGGAAAATCAAATTGTTTGTGGCCAAGCATTTGTCTTGCCCCATCATACTGGGAGCGGACTTCATGTCTCACACTGGTCTGGTGCTCGATCTTCAGAGTAAGTCGTGCACATTCAAATTTGCCTCTAATTGTAAAATCCCTCTATTAAAGTGTAATTCTGCATCATGTTCATCTATTTCGCCTACCCAGGATGAGATGTTGTTAGACCTTAGACATCTACCTGAGGAGCAGGCTGATAGTATTCGCAAATTGTGTCAGTCGTTTCCCGAGGTGTTCTCTGATACTCTTGGTGTTACTGACCTTATTGAATACAAAATTGAGGTCACGGATTCGATTCCTGTTCGCTTTCCACCGTATAGGCTATCTCCACCTAAAATGAAGGCTCTGAAAGAAATCATCGATCAGATGTTGAAGGACGGTATTATTAGGCCCTCTAAGTCAGCGTATTCTTCGCCTATTTTTCTAGTACCGAAACCTCAAGGAGGTTTCAGGCCTGTCATTGATTACAGGGCTCTCAATCGGAAGGTGGTGTTACAATCTGTGCCCCTTCCCGACCTTCATTCTTGTTTTTCATGGTTTCGTAAGGCCAAGTTCTTCACCATCTTGGACTTAAATCAGGCCTATAATCAAATTCCCCTTGCCGAAGAGTCTAAACACCTTACAGCGTTTGCCACGGACTGGAATTTATACGAATACAACCGCGTGCCTTTCGGGCTCCCCACGGGGGCAGCTGTGCTCACTAGGCTACTAGATAGGGTCTTTTCCGACATCAAATTTGAGTACTTATATCACTACTTAGATGATGTCGTCGTATTTTCAGAGACCTTTGAAGAACATCTAGATCATCTGCGAGAAGTTCTCGATCGCCTTCGTAAGGCTGGGTTAACTGTTAAGTTGTCCAAGGTTGCCTTTGCTAAGCCCTCTATGTCATTCCTAGGGCATATTGTGTCACCCGATGGAGTAGCAGTCGATCATTCTAGAACACAGGCCATCCGTGATTTTAAACCTCCCAAGGACATCAAAGGTATCGCCAGGTTCATTGGTATGGTGAATTTCTTCAGGAAGTTCATTCCTAACTTTGCTAATAGAGCGGCGCCCTTAAACCTTCTTCGTAGGAAAGGCATCAAATTCGAGTGGGGACCTTCTCAACAAGCCGCTTTTGAAGATCTGAAATTAGCTCTCTGTAATGCCCCTGTACTTGCTATGCCTGATTTCTCGAAGAAATTCATCGTCCAAACCGACGCATCGTCGTCAGCAGTAGCTGCAGTTCTTCTTCAAGAGACTGAACTAGGGAGGCGACCCATCGCCTATGCGTCTAGGACATTGTCAGCTCAAGAAGCAAAGTACTCCATATATGAGCTTGAAGGTTTGGCAGTCTTATTCGCCTTAGAAAAGTTCCGTCTCTATCTGGAACACGTCAAATTCGATCTGGAGACAGATAATCAAGCCTTAAGCTGGGTCTTAGGTAGGCCGCGTCGTACAGGTCGTATAGCCCGTTGGGCCATCCGTATTTCTGCCTTCCAATTCGATGTACGGCATATCAGAGGTACTGAAAATGTTGTTGCCGATGGACTCAGCCGTATGTTTCATAACGACGTAGAGACCCACGAACCGGTCGACAGTTCATCACCTTCCGAGTCCATACTATCTGGTGTTAATGCCATCTTAACAGATGCTCCCATGCTTTTTAGGGATATTGAGAAATACCAACGTGAAGATCCGACGCTGGCTCCGATAATGGAAACCCTTTCTTCTGGGGAACATGCTGTCCCTTATGTTCTGAGGAATGGTGTTCTATGTTGCCCTTCGAGGCATGATAAGTTGATGAAAGTTGTTGTTCCAGCGGTTCTTGTACCTATGATCTTCAAATACTATCATGAGACCCCATTGGGGGGGCACCTGGGTATCTTTAAAACTCGTGAAAAGATTCGTGAAATGTTCATCTGGAAAGGTATGGACGGTGAAATTCGGGAACTTGTAAAAGCTTGTAAATCTTGTTTGATCAGTAAACCCACCATGTCCACTAAAGTAGGCCTTTTGTCTTCTCATCAAGCGTCGCGCCCCATGGAACGCCTGTATATTGATTATGTAGGACCCTTCCCCCAGTCGAAGGGAAATGCCAACAAATTCATCTTTGTATGTGTAGATGGTTTTACCAGATTTTCTTGGTTATTTCCGACTAAGCTGGCTACCGCTCAGTCCACCATTACTTGCCTAAATTCTATTTTCGCTTCTTTTGGTCCGTGCCAATACATTGTATCTGATAATGCTAAGGCTTTTACATCTAATTTATTTCGTAAATTCTGTTTTGACTTGTCCATCTCTCATGTAACTACTTCCGCTTATTACCCTCAACCATCTCTGGCTGAACGGGTTAACCGTAATCTCAGGTCCGCACTTATTGCCTATCATCATGAAGATCATTCTAGGTGGGACACGTCCCTGCATTGGTTAGCTTTTGCTTTGAATTCGGCGGTCCATGAATCACACAAATTTACTCCAGCTTCTTTAATGTTCAAGTTTGTTCCCAACTCGCCGCTCTCTAACCTCTGGTCTCTGAATGACATTCTACCCGAGATAATAGATCCGGACAACATTAAAGATCTTTGGAAGAAGGCTAAAGCCAATCTTAAAGTGTCTCATGAAAAGGTTAGGGAAAGGTATGATCGTGGACGGAGACCCACCCCTTTGAAGGTAGGCGACCAGGTTATGGTCAAAAATTTTGTTCCCGCGGGCAAGCTTGCCCCCAGATTTCATGGGCCTTGTATCATTCTCGATTTTCTTACGCCGGTTACCTTATTGCTAAGTAATCCAGCCACCGAGAGGATATTTAGAGTTCACCTGTCCCAGGTGAAACCGGTGTAATTTCTGTGTTAACTTGCTTCATAGTATTTTGAAAGGATATGAAGGTTATATTTTTTTTTGAGTTTCACCTTTAAGGCATTCTGCCCCTTCTGTAATATTTTGGTTTTAGATGTAAGCCTTATGTAAAACCTGCCCCGACCCGTTAAACTGCCATCCTGTTCTTACCACGGCCATTACCACGCTCCCGTCTCCTGCTCCACCTTACACTGTGGCTTCATAATAGTAAATGCCATGGATATCTACACGCCGCCGGCCCCTCAACCTCTCCACAAGCCTGTACCCTCAAAGAAGATGATAGTCCAACACAATTCTGCCGCCTAGCTTTAATGTTTCAGCGCCCCCGCAGCCGCGCAGCGCCGTGCGGCGACTGGGGAGGGGGATGGGCCCCCTCCTCTCCAGCGAGGACGACATGTGCACGGCGAGCCGGAACTCTCCTCCCGGCCAAGGCTGATGTGCGGCGCACGACCTGCTACATGCCCGCAGCCTGTATCTGTTCACCGCGGGCGCGGCGTACTTCTACACCTCTGCTCCCCTCATAGTGCGGGCGAGCGGTATCTCAGGGTACTTGAGGGGTCCGAGCGGCCTCCGTTGGACGCAAGCTGCAACGGCCGGTCTGGCCATCCGACTCAATCTACATCAACTACATGGACAGTCACCATAAGCAATAACTACACTTGGGAATTCAACAACAATAATTGGTGGACATTGCCAAATTTTTCATCACTTTCAAGTATTAAAAGTTTATCTTCAGAAATTCAAATTCTACAAACATAAAGACTTTACTTCACCTGCAACAACAAATTGTGAAACTGAATCACACAACATTCTGAAAATCTTGTAATCTATTTTCATATTCACTTTATAACTTGGGACTTGTTTCAAACTGATTTCATGTGTCACCCCTGGAGGAACTTTTGGGGGGGGAGGTCTGTACCGGGCGGTACACCTCTACTCTGTTTATTTAAAAGTTGCGCCAGTTGAAACTCCTCTTCTGGAGGAAGTCTGAACTTTATCTACACTATTAATCTACTAATTTCTCAGAAGATGTCTCTACCTGGAAATTTTTGAGTTTGTGAACTGTGTCATTTTTGATGTGTTTTTGTTTCGCTTGAAGTAAGAAGTGTGAACTTTCTCTTCTAGAGGACACTACTGAAGATCAACAATAGTGCGACCTAGTGCGGAGTCAAAGAACTATTTTGTTGGAGAAATTTTTATTTCAAGAGTTTGTTCTTGGTTAAATTTCTTTCGGTCATTGTTTAAGTTGGCTGTATACCCCTCTTTTTCCCCTTATTTTGGATCTAGCCAATCCCGAATTTCTTTAATTAATTTTCCACCAATAATGTGTTTCTTCTTCCTCTATGTAGGGGTTTCTTTTCCCTAGCCAATAAAAGTTTTGTGGGAGGGTGTTTTCTTTCCCCTAACGCCTAGAATCTTCCGTGAGAGGATATAAACTGCTGATTTTGGGGTCTCCGGGCCACTTCTGTTCCATCTTTCAGTGTATTAAGTACATAGCAGGAGGCGGGGAGCGCCTCTTTCCTCGGCGGCGGTCAACAATAAGGTAATGGCCGATTAATAAATTCTTTCTTTTCTTGCTCAGCAGTTTAATCTTCGGGGCGGGTTCTAGGCCTTCTACCATGTAACCTTTTCCTAAAATGTAAAAACAACTGGTATCTATTCTATTTTAAAACGACATATCGGGATAGAGACTGCTTAACCCTCTCGAGCTCCCACTCACATCGTCTTAAGGTGAACTTATTTTCTCAACCAATTCTTCCGTAATGTAATGTAAATTGCTATTAAGTCACCTCTGTAGTATGGGATTAGCCCTTGTAATAACGGCCTAGTGCCAAAGTAGGTTTTAAAAAATCAAAGTGTATCAGGAGTGCGGTTAGCCTCCTCTCAAATTGTTATTTTAGAGGTCATGTAATCAACCTCCTTTTCATGTAATAGACCTCAGTAGGTTGGGTATTTTACCCCTGTGAATACGTCCTTAGAGGACAGCTTGAAGGTAGAGTTTGGTGTGGCCTTTGAGAGGCTTAAATTTTAAGAGCGGATCGCTCTTTTGAAAATGGAGTGTCATATGCCTCGTGGAGGCTTTTCTGTGTAATTCGGAGCCAGGGGCTCCTAGGGATGAATGGGGTTTTCTGCCCCTCTGTTAAAACTTGTGTTTGTGGTAAAACTGAGCTGATCGCTGAAGTCAGGGCGTGAAGCCCAAAACCTGTAAATATTGTAACTCCCCTTGTTTTGCTACATTGTACCTGCCATGTCTGTTATTGCTTTGTTTTTGAAAAGAAAATATAACCTTGTTAAATTTTAAATTAATTTTACATGCACTATAATTTCGTAGCTTGAAACCCATTCACACCCGCACCTTCTTTTACGCATAACTACCGCTAAAACACGGTAACAATAATAATAATAATAATAATAATAATAATAATAATAATAATAATAATAATAATAATAATAATAATAATAACTTAATAATAATAATAATGAAGAATTCTTTCTGTAGATTAATGGTAGATTGTGGGTTCAAATCCAGTTTAAAGTCAGTTCTACACTAATTATTGCAATATGTTGGCATGTAAAAGTTCTCTGGTGACACATTCGGTCTTTACCGAACGCAATTAATTGACACCCAGTTAAGTGCTGAGTCCATCTAGCTTTCACTCCCGTACATCAAAAGTGGTCCTTAAACAGAACAACGTAAGGGTCATTTCGTTTAGGAGCGCACTTCTTCCTCAAAAGTTATCTCTAATCCTGACTCCAAGCTCATTCCGTGAACTTCTCAATGTTTTTATTGCTTTGATTTCCCTAACTATAGACCTACTGTAGTACCATTCTGGTCGATTACAAATACCACGCGCTTGAAATGATCGACATATTCCAGTTTCGTATTTTCTACCTGACATTCTTAGGTTTCTTCCCAACTGACATCCCTTTAGTCTTGGAAATGTCCATACCAGACTAATAATGTTATTTGTTTTTACGTCGCACTGACTACTTCTACGGTTTTCGGAGACGCCGAGGTACCGGAATTTAGTCCCGCAGGAGTCACTTTACGTGCCAGTAAATCTACCGACAAGAGGCTTGCGTATTTGAGCACTTTCAAATACCACAGGACTGAGCCAGGATCGAACCTGCCAAGTTGGGGTCAGAAGGCCAGCGCCTCAACCGTCTGGACCACTCAGCCTGACATACCAGACTTCCTATAGGCCTACTTCATTTCAAGTTCCAGATCTTAGAATGTAACCATTCAGTACAGTCTTCCGTTGAAGCAAGACATCAGTAATGGTTAACTTGATGAGGTCTACCACATTTCCACCCAACTGAATTCCTCAGATTAAATAGTGTAATAGGTCACATTTAAGTATGATATTTGAATATTATTTCATAGTGTGCATAATGGATTCAAACTAACAGTTCATATTAATGCCATATTAATATCAACATTTTTCGAAGTTATATCGTGAAAATGGGAAATCACTGAAAAGCATATCGAGGGTTGCCGACGGTGGGATTCGAACCCTCCATCTTCCAAGTTTTATTATAGGGCAATTTAAATATATATGTCTAAATCCACAATAAAATATTTCAAATTTCAACAGGCTCCCTTCCCCTAAAATAGTAGAGGTATCTAGCGTTCGTTCTCCAGCAGTTTTGTACCTAATGGCTTGGTCTGATTCTGATCCCTTCTTTCCTGATTTTATTTTTATTTACAGTGCAATGCGTCGAGTGCCCCCAAAGTTTAATATACCCAGGAGAAGCGGCTTTATTCTGCCTGAAAATGTATATTAATTGCGTTGGTCAAGAAGTTCTGGACGCGTCTGAGTTAGGCCTATATGTTTGAGCATTCTGCACGCAGTCGTGCAATTCGAAAACATAAGATATGTTGTAAATCACTTGCGAGATTACTTTTGACTACGTATCTCTGTAAAGCTGTGACATGATCAGAGAAAGCTGTATAACACATTCTTCTGAA
The DNA here is from genome assembly GCF_040414725.1 of Anabrus simplex. Classification (NCBI taxonomy): domain Eukaryota; kingdom Metazoa; phylum Arthropoda; class Insecta; order Orthoptera; family Tettigoniidae; genus Anabrus; species Anabrus simplex. Next base: position 1,233,450,090 of record NC_090265.1, read on the forward strand.
TTTTTTAATAAGTAGGAATAGAAATTCCGTTTTCTTCATATGATCTTCTATAAAACAGAAAAAGTTACAGGGATGAGAAAATGCATTGTGAAATTCGTGGAGAGGATACTATTGCGAATCATGGCACACTTGAACATTTTTTAAATGTGCTTGTATGATAGTAGATTAATGTAGGTAGGTAAGGGTTATTCTTCCCGAAGGCAGGTCCGAACCTCCGCAGAGGTGTTCCTGAGCCGGAGTTTACGTGCGGTAGGGTGGCCAGTTCTTTTCCGCTCCTCCATTCCCTTACCCCCCACCAACAGCGCGTGGCAACCCATCCAACTCCTGACCACGCCCAATGTTGCTTAACTTCGGAGATCTCACGGGATCCGGTGTTTCAACACGGCTACGGCCGTTGGCGTAGATTAATATTGTAACTCAAAATATTCATACAAAGAAAGCTGTGATGGAATTTCGAAGGCACCTTTACCATAAGAAATTCTCAAAATCGATTAATTGCACTCTTTTCCCACTGTACACCAAACCGTCAATAAAAGAGGCCTATGCTAGAAAAGGCGTACGGTGTTGCCATTAAAAAATAACCGAGGACCAGTAGAACTTTTAATTTTAAGCAGAAAATTGCACGAGATTGATGGGGTCGCCTCATAATAACTACAAGATTGACTGGATTTATGGTTTCGGCCGCTTAGAACTACAATGAACACTTGTCGGATTTTGTGGATTTCCAGTACTCCTTCATCGTGATGAATAATGTAATTCTTCGTTCTGCGGACCACTTAGCGTCAAATCTTCTTTTCTTTCGTACCAGGGGATTCTTTATCCCTTGTACCCAGCTCCTGACTTACTTCTCTCTTGGACCAGGGTCTCAAAAGTACCGGTAGGACCCTTCGACGGTGCAGATCCCCTTGTAGTGGAATATTTTCAAGTCAGGAACATTTTCCATGTTCGGTCCGATATTTCAGAGTTTCTTTCTGTGATGCGTTGAAGGATATGATATTTCCTACACAACCATGTATTATTATTATTATTATTATTATTATTATTATTATTATTATTATTATTATTATTTGCACAATGCAGTACTTAGGGAATATCGTCGCTGTTGTGCTAAAACCGCGAATGTGACAATGCTCTTCCTATCTATTATATCCCTTAAGACTGGTCTCACCTCCCAGTCACATATTGATAGGCAGTCCATCAAAACAATTTTCTTTGAGTTCATTTTCCTATGCGAAATTTTAAAGAAAAATTAACTTAAAAACATCGTACTCTAGGAGTGGGTAAATATGTCATGTAAACATACTTTCCTACAGTACGGTATATTAAAGTTCACTTTCCTTTACAGAGGCGCACAGGAAAATTGTACTGTTGGACAACATCAATATGTGGCTGGGAGGCTTGACCAGTCTTAAGGGAAATAATGGATAGGAAGAGCATTGTCACATTCGCTGTATTGGCACAGCAGCGAGGATATCTAGTCAGTCCAATAACGAGCTTTGTCACTTTTTTGTGATACACATATGGTGGTTGCACAACACATAGCCTATTCGCCTGTGAGGGCATAGGGTAATTTCTACCCCTATTCCCCTCAAGGGAACAAAGAAGACAGCAATCGCATAGCCATTAAAAGTGAGATGCTGGAGATAGTCACTCACGCTACAATGGAACGCACTTAGCTTCAGCCCGAGGCCATAACCTAATTACTCCGACTATTAATTAGCCCCACCTGATTGTAACCGGAAGCACACAAGTTCAAAGCACTCTTCCTTGTATGTGTCAAGACGAGGAATATTCAACAGCCTGGAGCTCCAGGCCAAGCTAGTTTTTCACTTCACGCAAACACAATTATTCTGGGATCTGACCATCACCGTTAACAAACGTTCAACTTATCATATACCAAACATTCCTTCAAAATTGTTCTTTTATTCAAAAAGTGAATAGTCGATTTAAAGGCATAGGTAGTTAAATAGTGAACTGAACTTAAGAACAAAATTTTTTGGGTTCAGGCTGAAATAATATTAGGTGGTTGTTGTTAATTCATTAGGAGTTCGGAGCATCTTCGGTCAATATCTTTGCATAATTATATAAGTTGAGTTAACTGTGTTGTAGCGATCAAGCGAGCTTGTAGATTTTTTACATGTCTGATTTCATTATCAGAGTGCTATCTCCTCTGTTAATGTGAGGTCCATGGTAGAATGAGCAAATGGAACCAATCATTAAGGTAAATGCCTACAGCGGGATTTGATATAAGATATTAATTCGGGTAAATTAAGTTGTGTGGGTACAGACACTATTTGGACCCGGCCATTGTAAATATAGATTTTCCTCAGTTGTCTTCTTTTATTTTGCCCCGAGAAGCCCTAGGTTGCCTCTTCCTCCGAGTTCGCCGTACTGAAGTATTCCTTCTCCGGCGAGTCCACCATTGAGGACTTCACCATTACCCTCCGACCAGGTTCGACATTCACGATACGGCTAGTCTGATACGGGAAACATAAAATAGGAAATAGTTCAGCGGCTAATCTGCTGGCTTGCCACTCGAAAGGCTGAGGTTTGAATCCCGATAGATGCTGGGTTGAGATTTTCATCTCGAAACCGATGTGGCGTCAAGAATGGCATTTGGCCTTAAATCTCCGGCCAAAAATAAAATGAGCCTGGATGGCTCCAGCGATCAAAATAATTCCTGGAATAACCCGAAGAAGAAAAGGTCACCAACATCTGTGAGGAAACAGCACTAGAAGAAGAAAATTTATTAGTTGCAAGTAGTAAAAGAAGCACTTCCAGGGACTTAAAAGATATGAAGAACACGACAATGAGTAGTCCTCAAAAACTTAGTGTTCAGATAACTAAGAGGAAGAGACATAGCACAACGAGAGAACCTTTAAGTTTAATCCCTAACCTAAAATGTTCGAAATCTGAAAGAAAGTAGAATAATTGAGGTCGGATAGATGAAAGGAGGGAACCTGGGAGATGTAAGTGGAAGCAATAACAGGAAACGTCTCTCAAGCTGTGAACCTCTGTAAGGATGAAAATAGGTTATTGTAAATTACTTAAGGAAGGGCAGGACTGGCAGTCATAAAGGTGTTGGGTAATTTGTTGCTCCCCGCAATCGCTGAAGTCTGCCTGATCTTTCAAACAACCACATTTTTTAGGTTATCCTTGGATTTACCTACTCCAGTTCTCAATATATTCATTGCCTTCCAGGTTGTGCATTCCAAACGATGGTCAGGAAGTGGAGATTCAGAAGGCACCATCCAGTCATAAAGATGCTCCATTCTTGCTCGCCACATATCACAAACTGCTGCACTTGCTGGTTTATCCAGAGCCTTGGAGGCATTGAGGAAACTTTTCCTGGACTTTAGTCTTCTGGGTGGAGGTTGATACCCAAATAACGGGTGGGTGTTTGTGAAATCCACCTTCGACCTGTCTTGCCTTGTAAACATTTCTCTGGAGGAGCGATTCGGGATGAGACTTTCTGTCCAGAGTTAATGCAGTGTTTCTTGTATGTTAAGATCCGATCCAAGGTGACACATAGGTACCTTGGTGTGAAACAAAGCTCCAGCTGCCTAGCAGCCAAGCAGTAAAGTTTGTCAATAGGAGTTGGTTTCAGACACCCAGTAACTATTCTGCATGTTTCACTAAGGGTTTCATCCACGCGCTTCGTATGGGCTGAGCTGAACCAGACAGGACATGCACACTCAGCCGCGGAGAAACTGAGAGCAAGAGCTGAAGTTCTTAACACAATAGATGGGCTCCCCATTTGCTTGAGCCAAGTTTACGGAGGATGTTATTTCGGGCTGAGACTTTCTGTCCAGAGTAATTAATACAGTGTTTCTTGTATGTTAAGATCCTATCCAAGGAGACACATAGGTACCTTGGTGTGAAACAAAGCTCCATCTACCTAGTAGCTTCTCGATTTCGAAGATGAAATGCATACACCTGGGGACTTAGCGGGGTTTTGCAGTAGCCGGTTCTTCTGATAATGCACTGAAAGATCCTTAAATGCATTTGAGAGCTGCACTTCAGTGGTTTGAAAGTCGTCGCACTGGACCGCTAAAGCCAGGTCATCGGCATAAATGAAGCTTCTTGTATAGGAAGGCCTTGGCTGGTCATTCGTGTAAATGTTAAAGAGGATTGGCGATAGGATACTGCCCTAGGGAAGTCCATTCCGTTGATGCCTCCACCTACTGTACTTTTCTTGAAACTCAAAAAAAAAAAAAAAAAAAAAAAAAAGAACCGGCGGTTCTGCAATAAAGTTTCAACAATACTTTAGAAGTTGTTGTTGTGTGTTTATATTTCAAATCTTATAGATTATTTTGTTTCTCGTTAATTAAACTATTCTCAGTAAGTTTGGTAATTTTCATCACCACTTTTCGCCATGCCTACGCAGCTGAACTGGTACTTAAACGGCATCCAGAGTGCCACAATACAACCCAGCGACCGCGGAAACTATGGATTCGACGCTAACGTTGGTCGTTTTCGATTGTTCTTGTACGCCATTTCCCCCTCTGGGTTTGCTAGAAGGTGTTTTACTCCTCCTGTATCGTCTCGAGAGAGTAATTCTTATTTTTACGAAGTTTGGTTGAGAGCTATTCCAGAAGATACTGTACACACGTACATCTACACTTTTGGTCGTTTTCTCTTTCACACCTTTTACTTTTAGGATTTGTATTACTGTACTTATTTCAAGTGTTTTTCTTAATTGTGACGTTGCTTGATTGTTTATGAACTCTTTTGTAAATTTGCAAATTTAGAAATATTGTTATGTGTATAATTTTACGTTTTAGTTTGAAATTATATTGATTTACCTCTGTTTATAATTGGTCAGTGTCGTTGGTTGTAGTGATTCTTACTGTTTTAAATTGGTATTGTGAATAATTATTTGGGCGAAAATCCTATAAAGTTCAATAAATTACTCAGTTATATTGATTGACCTTAAATCACTTCCTTATGGCTTATGGCAGCCCAGATTGTCTGGGAAGCAGTTGATCCTTTCAGACAATAATAAAAATAAGTTATAACGTAATGTATTTACGCTTCGCATTATAGATATAATGTACACGATTCCAACTGTCACTAGGACAAGTCAACAATCAGCCGAGCGACACAGAATACTGTGTAAACAAACTCGGTGAATTTGGACATTTTCTTTATCACCCCTTCTAAATCACTATGCCGATGGGTGTTGAACTTGGACTTAAACGACATCCGGAGTGCCACTACTCATCTCAGTGACCCTGGAAACTATAGATTCCACACTAATATCGGCTGGTTTCGATTATTTTACATGTCAACCCTTTTCCCGGGGTATCTTAGCCCTACAGTATATTTTCGAGATAGTAACTCATATTCGTACCGAGTTTGGTTGAGAGCTGTGATGGAGTATGACCTTCAACTTAAAGACATCCGGAGTGTCAGTATTCATCCAAACAACCCCGAACACTATGGATTCGACATTAATGTTCGTCGTTTCCGATTATTTCTTAGTATCATACCCTCCGCTAGGGGTGCCTTACCCCACGTAATTTTTTCCAGATAAGTCATATAAGTCATGTGTGCACCAGTCTTAGTTCAGAGCTATGCTGGAATATAACACATACATCCATAATTTCGGTCATTTTGGACATTATTTTTTCACCCTTTCTCAACCTCCATTTCGACTGGACCTGAAGTATGACTTAAACGGCATCCAAAGAGTCATGGCGTTAGGGGAGTCCAACCCCCCACAGTTATTTTTGTTTGTTTGTTTGTTCGTTCGTTTGTTTGAAAGCTATGCTGGAACATACATTCATCCATAATCTCGGTTATTTTTTATATTTTGTTTTTCACCCCTCCTCACTCTGTGCCAATGCGGGTGAACTTGGACTTAAACGACATCTGGAGTGTCAATATTCACCTCTTCAATGCCGAAAACTATGGATTCTGCTCTAATATTGGTCGTTTCCTATTACTTTTATACTTCATCCCATTTCCGCTTCCACTCAGAGGAGTGCACGTGTATAAATCCATAAACTGGGCCTTTTTTTTTTTTTTTTTTTTTTTTTTTTTACTGTTTTCAGCTCTTCTCACCCCAAGGCCGATGGGGAATGAACTTGGACTTAAAGGACATATGGAGTGTCACTGTTCATATCAGCGACCCCGAAACCTATGATTTCGACACTATTTTTATTTCGATTATTTGTATATATGCCACCCCCTCCAAGGGGCTGCCTGGCTAAGGCGGTAAATGCGCCCGGAAGGACGTGGGTTCAAATCCCCATCAGGAAGTCATAAAAGTTTAGAAAAGTGATTTCCACTTCCGGAGGTGCACATGGCTCTGAGGTTCACTCAGCCTACACAAAAAATGAGTACCAGGTTAATTCCTGGGGGCAAAAGCGGCCGGGCGTAGAGCTAACCTCGCTACCCCATCAAGTGCCGAGGTTACGGATAGTGGAAGCCTTTACCTTCCACCCCTCCAAGGGCCTTCATGGCCTGTACGGAGATGACTTTGCTTTGCTTTATACCACTCTCTCCCGACCACAACCCCTAGGGTTGGCTTACCCCCACAGTGCTTTTTTTGAGACAGTCATATGTGTAGCAGAATCACTCCTTGGCCTAGCCTACGTTTACATACGTGCTTACTTCGAACACCAGGACTGTATTCTACTGTAGAATCATTGAGCTGACGTTGCCATGGTTACGGCTGGTTATTTCTTCATCCCATTCCTAGAGCGGGCTAGTGTGATGTCAACATCTCCAAAATAGTTGGTTTTAGGCCCTTAAAACATGGTTTTCGGGACATGGGCCTCACCGAGTTTTGTTCTACGCATTGTGAGGCCTATGTTTATGTGCCAAAGGAAGGGGGCTGTTAAAATTTCTTGAGAATGGAGTTACCCGCAGGGTCCTAAAAGGTAAGTATACAAAATTTGGTTCAGATTGGTGGAACGATTTGGATTTGTATAACAGACAGACAGACAGACAGACAGACAGACAGACAGACAGACAGACAGACAGATAGACAGACAGACAGACAGACAGACAGACAGACAGACAGACAAACAGACATTCTGCTTTTTATATATAGATAAAAGAAATATACGCTTCTGAATGTCCATATTTTGCGAAGTAGGAAATTATTGGAGAGCGTTTTAGACGACTGCGTCTCTGTTATATCTATTCCAAAAAAGCAATGTATTACCAGGGATCTTCTGCTTCTTCCGACTTCGTGAGGCACTGAGTATTTAATGGTTTTTAATCTTCCCTTTCAAAATCCGACCACCTCTGTTGTATTCCAGAGGTCGACTCTCTACCACTCACCTACAGAGAGAGTTAATTTAACACTACAATAAAATAATGAATATTTCTTCAGATATGCTGTTCCGCTCTAAATAGATTCTACTCTAATATATTGTAATGGAAAATGAATGCACTATATAACAACATAACATTAGTTAACTGAATATTATACATGGCATTGTTAAATACGACATCATCAGGATTTACGTCTCATAAACATCATTGCTGGCCTCTCATGCGTGGCCTCCGGGAACTAACAACAGCATACAAATTTAAAAATACATCCTCATTTCAAAACAAGCAGGAAAATGGAATTAAATTAATGAGAAATAACAGGAAAAGTCTTTCAAGCTGTGAACCTCTGTAAGAATGAAAATACGTTATTGTAAATTATTTCAGGATTTATTTTAAAAATGCAGATTTATAAATACGATAAAATTGATCTGGAATGAAACTTCAAACGGCAGAAACTTTGTGACATCGAGATTTATTAACACGAATTGTATACAATACACGCTTCTGGAAGTGTCCGGCTGCATGGCTAAATGGTTAGCGTGCTGGCCTTTGGCTACAGGGGTCCCGGGTTCGATTCCCGGCAGGGTCGGGAATTTTAACCTTAATTGGTTAATTTCGCTGGCACGGGGGTTGGGTGTATGTGTCGTCTTTATCATCATTTCATCCTCATCACGAAGCGCAGGTCACCTACGGGAGTCAATTCAAAAGACCTGCACCTGGCTAGCCGAACTTGTCCTCGGACACTCCCGGCACTAAAAGCCATACGCCATTTCTTTTCTTTCTTTTTTTTTTTCTTTTTTCTTTTGCTTCTGGAAGTCCACATTTTGCGACGTAGGAAATTATTGTAGGACAGTGTAGTGGCGTGGTTCAGAGTGTTCAGGTTTCAATTCCTACCTAGGCCTGGGAGTTTAGCTATAACTAGTTAATTACCTAAGCTCGGGGCTGGGTGTTTGTGTTTTTCTTAATATCTCTTCATCTACAAAGAACGAATAACCCGGTTAACCAGCACAACAGCATGTAATAGTTGGATACATTTGTCCACAAAGGTTGGAATTAAGTAATCCAAGAAAGAAGGAAGAGAAAGAATAAGGGTACGGGTGAACGCCTATGAGAGGCTGGAATAATAATAATAATAATAATAATAATAATAATAATAATAATAATAATAATAATAATAATAATAATGTCGCTGTTTTTAAGCCCTACTAACTACTTTTACTGTTTTCGGAGAAGCTGAGGTGCTGGAAATTGGTACTGCATGAGTTCTTTTATCTGACAGTAAATCTACCGACAAGAGGATGACGTATTTTAGCACCTTCATATACCACCGGACTGAGCCAGGATCGAAGCTGTCAACTTGGGCTCAGAAAGCCAGCGTCTTAACCGTCTGAGCCACACAGCCCCGCTGGCCGTAAAGTTAGAGTCCCCAAGCCGCTCTAAAACAAATACCGTCGGAGTCGGGAAAGAAACAGAAGTGGTAGTGATTTCTATTTTAACCATTTCCTGTTCAATCAGAGGAGAGGAAGGACAGTTCTGACCGTTCAGAGAATGAAGGTATCATCCAGAGAAAGATACGGTCATGTTTGGTATGAAAATTCTAGACATCCTATGCGTCAAAAACCAAATTCTACAGTATCAGGGTCGGAAGAGGAAAATGAAGATAGGAAATATGAAAGAAAGGAGCCCAACTGAAGCAAAATGAAAGGATGCTATTCTCACTTGAAAGTCCCGTGCTCGCAACCGGGGTTTACAAGTTCAGTTCTATGGGCAGAAATGTATACGGTGCAAGTTTGGTCCGGAGCCGAGAAGTAAACAATACTAGTTCGGGCGCAAATCAAGAATGTAACAGTAATATTCGGTCCCGGATCGGAAATAGAGCAGTACTGGTTGGAGATCAATATTTTCCTTCGTATTTATGCAGGCTCAGGACTGCCATTAAACAGGAGCGGTTTCATTCGTGACTGCCCCTTCCTTAAGGCATGGTAAAATTTTGTTCAGAATGTGTAGCATAAACTTCAGTCTCCAAACTTCTTTTTTTTTTTTGTATGGGCTTTACGTCGCACCGACACAGATAGGTCTTATGGCGACGATGGGATAGGAAAGGCCTAGGAGTTGGAAGGAAGTGGCCGTGGCCTTAATTAAGGTACAGCCCCAGCATTTGCCTGGTGTGAAAATGGGAAACCACGGAAAACCATTTTCAGGGCTGCCGATAGTGGGATTCGAACCTACTATCTCCCGGATGCAAACTTCACAGCCGCACGTCCAAACTTCTTAAAGTTTTGAGTAGTCAGTGATACTAGGAGCTACTCAAACCATGCCTATCCACAGACTATCTGCTGTCTAATTAAAATGAGTACTCTGAAGATAGCATAACCATTTCGTGCTGTCAGTTTTTTTTTTTTTAATTTGGAAGAAATTTGTAGGACGGTGTATTTATATATTGCAGTCTGAGCACTGATTTAGATATTCTCGGATGAACTGTTCCTTCCTTAGTTGGACCGGTGGGTTCGAATCCCACCATTGGCAGCCCTGAAGATGGTTTTCTGTGGTTTCCTGTTTTCACACCAGGCAAATTAAAACCACTGTCGTAACCTTCCCAATCCTAGCCCTTTCACATCCTTGGGTCGCCGAAAACCTTCGATGTATCAGTGGGATGTTAAACCACTAGAAAAAACAAAAATTTGTTGGGCTGGATTTCTCATTTGTATGTGTCAACTGGAATTCGTTTTAAAACTTCAATTAATTGATAAATGTTAGTGTAGGTGGTGTAGAATAAGTGATTAAACTTTGCATGAAATTATTCACAACTCTCTGTCGTAGCGGCGTACTCTGTCCAACATTCTGGCGAGAAGGTAGCATCAGGGTTGTCGTATTATAACACATAAACGGTACATTTCTGCACTCCTTCATGTTGGGGTTGAATGCTCATCAAGTCTTCTGAGAAAGTCGTTCATTTGTTACGCCGGCAGGAATGGAAGGCCGAAGGAGCACTTACAACAAAATTCTCCAGTTTCTAATATTGTTCGTATGGCCTAAGTGTAGCTACTGTATACCTCATCGCCAACATTGACCCAAATTAAATCTACAACCTTTAATTTCAGTATCTTCACATACAGTTAATATGCAGTGTCAGTAGCCTTTTCGAAGTCTGCATACATTCTTCTCGGAGAAAAAGTGAGATCTATGTTATTGTATCCAGTCACTAAGCATCTTAAATCATGGACATAATAACAGCCTTTCCTGATAACAGACAGATAGCAAGTGGTAAATGATGGACATTAAGATAGCCATGCACTGTTGATAAAATATTTTAGGAGCACTCTAGAAGGTTACATCCTATCTGCATAGTTCGGATCGAATTAGCACTATACTTTTTAAACTCCAGATGGAATTAGTACTGAATATTTCAGGTATGTATCTGATGGCACCTAACTAAATATGCACCCCCCCGCATCTCCACGCTCTGAAGTTGAGAATCCTTGATGATGACTCAGAAAGGTCTGACACGGATGAATTCAGGCCATGTAAATGGAACCAATATCAGACGCACTCAACCAACATATAGTAACTTACATCATAAGGTGCAAGTCTCTGGGGTGATGGCTAGAAAGGCCTATATCCCATTATAATTTAGGGCCCCTGTTCAATACAAGAAGGTTAACACAATGTGTTTGAGGTTGTGCTACTTTAGGCTAATTATTATTAAAGACATCAATTTCGGTAATTTCCTTATTACATGAACATAAACATTACAACGCAAATTTTCTCCCCGTCTTTGTACAGATATTGAAGTTACATCACTCTTAAGAATTAATATTCACGGAAACATATTAGCCTATTTTCTGACTTAAGCATACATTTTGACCTTATAGGAAATAGCGAATACCGTGATACAATTTAACTACGGAGTTTTAATAACTGAATTAAGTTATTAAAATCAGAATATTTAATATGAAATGTTTTGTTAATTATTACCGGGGCCGAGAAAGTGCAACGAATTGGTGGTGCCTCAAGCGAGCTGAAGGAGCTCGACTACACCGCAGGATTTGTTAAGGCTCTTTCATCGTTCCTGAGACGAGCGCAAGTTCTGGTCGCCTGGGAATAGACCGGAGTTGACATTTGCTGCCCGGCATGAAAGGCACATAGGGGTAGCAGTTCTTGGCATTGTTTTAAAAGAAGGAATACACTGAACTAGAACTGGGGTTTAAGAAGTATCCAGAATACATGTTCTCCAAGTTCAGTGGTGCAGTCAGCTTGTCATTAGCCTTCTGGTTTGTTCTCTAAATAGCGATTTAAATACAAACACTCAGTGCTTTATTATTATTATTATTATTATTATTATTATTATTATTATTATTATTATTATTATTATTATTATTATTATTCCTACATATTTCTCAGAAGTAAACACCCTAGCAAAAAATAATATCAACTTCATCGGACCAAATTCCAATAACGTAAACTGATACCGTGCTTAGATTTCAATTGTACCGGGCGAGTTGGCGGTGCGCGTAGAGGCGCGCGGCTGTGAACTTGCATCCGGGAGATAGTAGGTTCGAATCCCGCTATCGGCAGCCCTGAAGATGGTTTTCCGTGGTTTCCCATTTTCACACCAGGCAAATGCTGGGGCTGTACCTTAATTAAGGCCACGGCCGCTTCCTTCCAACTTATAGGCCTTTCCTATCCTATCGTCGCCATAAGACCTATCTGTGTCGGTGCGACGTAAAGCCCCTAGCAAAACAAAAAAAAAGATTTCAATTGCAAACAACTTCTGTGTAATGTAAAGTGAAGTAATCTGAACCTTCCTAATTTTCCATACACTCGTATCCTCTTCAAGTATTCAGGTGGCAGGTTCGATTCTGAGGGCTGGTTCAATGTCCATTCAGCCTACTTGAGGGCACTTGAGGAGCTATCTGAAGATACTGCCTACAAAGCCAAGAATAACGGCTGAGAGGTTTCGTCGTGCAGACCACTCGTCGTCGCCTCGTAATCTACAGGCCTTCGGGCTGAGTAGAGGTCACTGGTTTGACCAAGCTCCTTCAGACCTGTACCGCCATGGGGAAGAGGAGGGAGAGTTAACCTCTTCAGCCATGCTGAGTGGCTCAGGCGGTGGAGAGCTAGTCCTCTGAGCCCAAGAGGGCAGGATCGATGGTGGTGGTGGTAGGAGTGGTGGTGATAGTTTTAAACGGAGCTACAGCTAGGCAACCATCCCATCTTTACAGAAGTTAGAAAAAACAGAAAGAGTTCCGATCCTTCATACATACATACATACATACATACATACATACATACATACATACATACATACATACATACGTACATACATACACACATACATACATACTTAGCGAGTTGCTTGTTGATTTTACGCCTCACTGACACAGACAGGTCTTATTCCGATTACGGGATAGGGTGGGGTTGGGACTGGGGAGAAAGCGGCCGTTACCTTGATTAAGGTAGAGCCCCAGCATTTGCCTGGTATGAAATATGGAAACCACGGAAAAACCATCTTTAGGAATGCCGACTGTGAGGTTCCAATGCACCATCTCCGGAATTCAAGCTCACAGCTACTTGACAAGAAACGCGCAGCGAAGTAGCTCGGTGGACGTATAACCAATAACATTATTATTATTATTAATATTATTATTATTTCTTTATTTTCTTTCAAGCAGTAGCCTACATCTACCAGAGGTCCGACTCGTTGGCTGAATGGTCAGCGTACTGGCCTTCGGTTAAGAGGGTCCCGGGTTCGATTCCCGCCTGGGTCGGTGATTTTAATCGCTTCTGATTAATTCTTCTGGCTCGGGAACTGGGGGTTTGTGTCCGTCCCAACACTCTCCTCTTCATATTCAGACAACATAAAACACTACCAACCACTTCAGAAATACGCAATAGTGATTACATCCCTCCATATAGGACTGGCGTCAGGAGGGCATCTGGCCGTAAAATAGGGCTAAATCCACATGTGCGACGTAGTTCGCACCCGCGACCCCACAGGTGTGGGAAACAGCGGTAGGTAAAGAAGATGCTACCTACCAGAGCTCATCTTACCGAGCTAACCACCTCCATTGAAGGGTTCTAGACATGTACAACCCTACAACGCCGTACGTTAAGCACGCCTGGTCCATACCTGGCTACCGGACGCCATTTCTCTCGTGTTTTATTAGCACCTGCCCTCATTACGGCCGCTCCTTTGTAGCTGCAATCAATTAATGAGCCCGATATTAAGGATTGCCGATACAGCACTGCTAATTATGGTGCACCTGCGGAGCAACCATCGGGAAGTAGGCTGTATTTAATCAAAGAGAACTCGTTTATATATATTTATGGTATAGATATAACGCACCTGATGAAAACAAGTTTAAAATACACACCTGCATCAATACAATTTAAGTAGAGGCCTTTCAAGAAGAAACTTAAAATATGTACAAAAGACATTTGTTTGGATAACTTCAGTGCAACCTGATGTAGTATAGGCTATAGGCTACAATGTTGCATGCCGTACTACCACTCCAATAGTGGAATTATAAACTGCCATTCATTCATACCACTTACATTTTAATAATAATAATAATAATAATAATAATAATAATAATAATAATAATAATAATAATTATAATTTGCCGGGCTGAATGGCTCAGATGGTTGAGGACCTGGCCTTCTGATCCCAACTTCGCAGCTTCGATCCTGGCTCAGTCCGGTGGTATTTGAAGATGCTCAAATACGTCAGCCTCGTGTTGGTAGGTTTATTGGCACGTAAAAGAACTCCTGCGGGACTAAATTCCGGCACCTCAGCGTCTACGAAAACCGTAAAAGTAGTTAGTCGGACGTTAAGTAAATAACAGTATTATTATTATTAACAATAATAGCAATGATGTGTGATCTCCGGAGAGGCCTAGCACATATCCTTCGAGTTGACGTCCATGGGCATTCTGTGCGCCTGTGAGGAAGGGGCTCTACATAGGTTGAACCTAATGATGGTGGGATTACTGTTTTAAGAGGAAGTACAGCTTGGTAACCATCCCTATTAACACTAATCAGAGGGAAAGAATGGAAGAAGTTCGACACTTCGAAAAATGAAATTATAGGTCAAAAAAGACAAGGGCCAGGAAGGGTGAGAAAATAAAAGACTTTCTGGGTCTCGAATGTTCTAATACCGTCGCGGTCGGAATTGAACAAAAGTTGACCAAGGGAGGTCGGATAGGATAGATGAACGTGAGGAGCCTGGCACAAGTTAGTGAAAGCAGGGTGGGAGGGAAACATGGACATGAGCGGATAAGATTATCCTGGACGCAGAGCCCTTTTACAGGTGGATACCAATCCTGACTCCAACCCTATGTGGAGAGATATGTTCACTATTCTGTTTATATCTGTGGTGATGGGCAAAAAATGTACAGACAACAAAAAGTACATGGGTTAGTGGGATATAGCGGGCGGGGGTGGGGGGTGGGAGGGAGGAAGACGGCGTGGTGTATGCATGTAAACTGAAAAAAAAAAAAACCCCTCCAAAATGGGAATTATTTATACTCTCTGAGCTAATTTCCACAGAGAGGTAAATGTTTTACCAAGTTTAAGTGTGGCAATAATTTGAGATTCTGATCCAATAATAGACTATACAATAAAAATTTCACCAAAGGAACAATATATACATCTATTACAATTAAATAGAAGTATGGCGTGATTATGCAATTAAAATCATTTAGTATTTGACTAGGCCTACACACTAAGAAACTAATAGACAGTAAAGAGACTGCTAGACGGACGAATGTGCGCGGCAAGTCGGTGAATCATACCTCAGTGTCCATGATCTTGGCAAAAAATTATACCCCTGGTACCCTTTCTCACAGCATATGCAAAGTCCCCACTACTTGCTGTGGCGCTATGCAAATCAGTTAGCCGTGACGAGCGACATTTGGTGCGTATTTCCGCTAATAATTAACGAAAATAAGAATTAGCTGATAAGAAAACGGGGCTTGTACAAAGTGTTTTTATTTTAAAAAACTTCTGTGTTCCTAGTTTCAGACGGCTAAAATGGAATTATTTTTTCTCCACAAAGTGGGGGGGGGGCAGTTGCCCCCCTTTGTCGCTGCTACTGATGGTTAGTAGTCAGAGGCGGCGTGTGGAAGAAACGTCTGCGGGTTCTCTTGTTTGTAAAAATAACCTTTTCAAATCTATTGTTACTTGATGGTAAACCTAGATTGTGACATCGCTCGATTAGCAACGCCGACATCCTTTGGAAGCGTTGTTTGGCTGCACCTCGAGGAAGTTACCAGAACAATGAGTCCTATATACTGTAATTACTTTAAGTTGATCCAGTTTCGTCTGATGTTGAAGACGTTGCTGGAGTTGGAACACAGCTGTTTTAACAACGTGTTAGCAGACTACTGTTATTTATGCTGTTGTCTAGACATATTTTGATGTTTAGTTTTCATAAAATACTTAGGCTACGTGAGCCTATTGATGCTATAGGCCTACGTATCACAGTTACCACATTATCCGATCTATTGTGGTTAATTATATCAAAAACACAAAATTGTGGAATTAAACAATCCCTTCAAATTCTACCCCAAACGGCAAATTTTAACCGCACGCTTTGAGATAGTGCTTCGGCTAATTTCGGGCTGGCGCGATGTAGCTCGTGTCTATCTCTGGGCAATGGTCT
Organism: Anabrus simplex; assembly: GCF_040414725.1. Lineage (NCBI taxonomy): Eukaryota > Metazoa > Arthropoda > Insecta > Orthoptera > Tettigoniidae > Anabrus > Anabrus simplex. The sequence goes on from NC_090265.1 coordinate 1,233,466,039, forward strand.
CGGCTTCCCCTCCTTCCTTCTCATAGCTGCACGCCTTGCGCAACCTCCTTAAGATCTACAACCTACACACCATCCACACCATCAGAACAATGGTCTAATGGTATGATGATAAACGATGTTAAAAGTCAGGTTGTGAGTTTCAAAAATAACAAAAGTCCTCTCAGTTTTAATTACCATGTTGATGGGGTGAAAGTTCCTTATGGGGATCACCGTAAGTACCTAGGTGTTAATTTAAGGAAAGATCTTCATTGGGGTAATCACATAAATGGGATTGTAAATAAAGGGTACAGATCTTTGCACGTGGTTATGAGGGTTTTTAAGGGCTGTAGTAAGGATGTAAAGAAGAGGGCATATAAGTCTCTGGTAAGACTCCAACTGGAGTATGGTTCCAGAGTATGGGACCCTCACTAGGATTACTTCATTCAAGAACTGAAAACAATCCATAGAAAAGCAGCTCGATTTGTTCTGAGTGATTTCCGACAAAAGAGTAGCGTTACAAAAATGTTTGCAAGGTTTGAACTGGCAAGATTTGGGAGAAAGGAGACGAAGCTGCTCGACTAGTGGTATGATCCGAATTGTCAGTGAAGAGATGACATGGAATGACATTAGTAGACGAATAAGTTTGAGTGGTGTCTTTAAAAGCAGGAAAGATCACAATATGAAGATAAAGCTTGAATTTAAGGGGACAAATTGGGGCAAATATTCGTTTATAGGAAGGGGAATTAGGGATTGGAATAACTAACCAGGAGAGATGTTCAATAAATTTCCAATTTCTTTGCAATCATTTAAGAAAAGGCTAGGAAAACAACAGATAGGAAATCTGCCACCTGGAAGACTGCCTTAAATGCAGATCAGTAGTGATTGATTGATTGATTGATTGATTGATTGATTGATTGATTGATTGATTGATTGATTGATTGATTGATTGATTGATTGATTGATTGATTGATTGATTGATTGATTGATTGATTGATTGATTGATTGATTGATTGATTGATTGATTGAACTTTGCTGGTTCTAAAGAGCAACCGAGTGTTGATGTCAAAATTATCTCTACGTTCGCCAATATATATTCAAAGCTAAGAAAAGGAATAGGCCCTCGATAAATCATTTACAGTTGCTCGATAGCTGCAGTCGCTTAAGTGCGGCCTGTATCCAGTAATCGGGAGATAGTGGGTTCGAGCCCCACTGTCGGCAGCCCTGAAGATGGTTTTCTGTGGTTTCCCATTTTCACTCCAGGCAAATGCCGGGGCTGTACCTTAATTAAGGCCACAGCCGCTTCCTTCCAATTCCTAGACCTTTCCTATCCTATCGTCGCCATAAGACATATCTGTGTCGGTGCGACGTAAAGCAAAAAAAAAAAAAAAAAAAAAGAAAAAAGAAGAAAAAAAGATAAATCATTTTACTAAGAGTTATCTACTTCTAGGAATTCACTGAACCACTGAACATATGGACCGCGCAACGACCGTTGGTCATGTGTTGTATATAATAGAAGATGCGTATTAAGACGAACAGCCAGCGGCCGAACTATGGAAATTAAACTGTAGGAATGTATGTTGGCATGACATATTTAATAATGTTATTTTCCTTACGTCCCAGTAAGAACATTTTTCGGTTTTCGGAGACGCCGAGGTGCCGGAATTTTGTCGCGCATGAGTTCTTTCACGTGCCAGGAAATCTTCTGACACGAGGCTGACGTATTTTGAAGACGTTCAAATACCACCGGACTGAGCCAGATCGAGCCTGCCAAGTTGCGGTCTGAAGGCCAGCACCTCAACCGTCTGAGCTACTCAGCCCGGCCATGACATATTTATCCGCTGCTAGAGTATGATGTACTTAAGGTTCATTTTCCTTTACACACGCGCATAGTAAAACGAACTGAACGAAAATTGTTCTTATGGACCGTATATCAATACGTGGCTGGGAGGCGTGACCATTCTTAAGGGAAATAATGACTAGGAAGAGCATTGCCACATTTTCAGTTTTTTTGCATAGGAGCGGCGATATTTGGCTACGGATTAATGCTTAAATATTTATTTTAAGTTAATTTTCCTTTTACAATATCAGGTATATTTTATATGAATTATGTAACGCCTATAATTGCCTATTTGTCTAGTGAATGCCTATTTACTTATACACTCTATAAAGTTGCCTCTCATCGTTTATCGACGTTTTTATCGCCTCTCCTGTGTGAGCACCTCAGTGGAATAATGCGCTTCCATTTTCTGTGGTATAGCGGAGCTGCGCTGCGTTACTTTTATCATTGCTCCAACATAACCATGCTTATATTTACGACCATCAAATCTTTATTTTAAGAACATGTAGTTTGTTTCCTTATAGCTCGCCTGGTGGCCATGATACTTAAGGCGTGAAGTCTATATGGTCTGACCCCGTGGTCATCCGGTTCGAGTCCCGCTGGTCGAAAACACTTTCGCCATCAGAAGGTTGGCCGGCAGAGTAGGAGAGGTGGTGGTATACAAATTATAATTACTTGATTGGACACCAAACGTCTGAATTAAATTACAAACCTCCCCGCAGTGTTCATATGGAATGAGTGCGGGCATATGACGCTGTTAATGGTGATTCGTCCGTAGGATGAAGACGTCAAGCCTTGAGTAGACTCCTTGGGGCTATAAGATTAGGCTATTCGCCGGCACGAGTTTCACTCTCTCACTATCGTATGTCGCGTCATTCAATTCATCGCATTAGCTCCGCTGATGTTGACATCAGGAAGGGCATCCGGCCGTCAAAACTCGCTACGAAGATTCATCTCACTTCATATCCGACCTCGCAAACAAACGGGACAACTGTTGGGCATGCATAATTTGTTTTCTCTTTATCCAGCAGAGAGTAGAGAATACCATTAACTATCGATCATTCTATGCGTTAACTTTTACTGCCATCGGTGCGCGGAGAAATCGAAAGTTTTTAAGTCAACCGATAAGAAAATTGCTGCATTTTGGAAGCCGGGAAAAATAATTATTGGTTGTAGTTGTTCGTTTCCATTTTGCAACTTCAGTTTTATTAGAAGCTTGTGCTGTGGCATCGATTATTTCATTCCGTCAATCTTGACCTTCCAGTTCTCATTATGTGGACGAAGAAGAATAGCATTTCACCCTCTATAACCTCTTCCAAGGAGATTTTTGGCTTGCCTTGATCCAAGATTTTTTCAATACTATTTCAGGCTCGGACTAACTAATGGCTTGTGAGGGCACTAACATCACTGAATGAGGTGGGTGAATCAGTGGACCTTTTTCACTCATCCCCGTCTAAAATCAGACATGCCCTAATGACCTCATGAACGTAAGACCTTTTCTGTAAGATATGTAAATATGTGAATGTTACTAGATGCAGTTTAATAATGTCAATCATTTAAGGAGGTTTAGTTTTATTTATTTATTTATTTATTTATTTATTTATTTATTTATTTATTTATTTATTTATTTAAGGTTTTGTAAATATGCATATAAAAAGTTTGAACTTTTAGGAAATGAGTGTTGTTTACTTAAGGCGTATTTGTTGTATATTATGTTTTATTGAATCATCTTTTAATTGGGAAAATTGCCTATTGAAGATAAATAAATCTATTCTATTCTATTCTATTCTATTCTATTCTATTCTATTATATTCTATTCTATTCTAGGCTGTCCGGGGTATTCTCAACAGACGTAGTCAACACCAAAGTTCAAGTCCATCGATCCTTCTCCTGTCAGATTCTTCAGATGTTGCTGGTGGTGGTTGATAATAGTTCCGATTCCGGCCGTATTTTGGAGTCTTTCAAAAACTCCAGTAGTAATACCATGGCATCCACAGGTGAACTGAAGAGTGGAAGTGGTGATTATCGTTGCAAGAGGAAGTAAAACCAGGCAAACATCGTCTCTTAACATTAATCAGAGAAGAGTTTCGATCCTTCGATAAAAGAAGATATCGGCAAAAGAAAGGGCGTAAAAATGACACTCCCTAGGCTTGGCAAACCTAATACCGTATGGGTCGGAAGAGGAAAATTGTTGATCAAAGGATGTAGGATAGGAAATATTCGAGTTAGTTGACTAGCACAAGTAAGTAAAAGCAATGCCGTAGTCAGCTAGGTGCAATGTGGTTCCCATCCCACGCACCCAAGTTGAGTGTGGGTGTGCTCGTGGTGGGAGTGGTGGTGATGATTATTGTTTTGAAGAGGAAGAAAAACTTGGCAACCATCTTATATTAATACTAATCAGAGGGAAAAACGGATAGTGGTGGTGGTGATAATTGTTTTAAGAGTAAGAGTAGCTTAGCAACCATCCTCTGTTAACTCTAATATGAAGGAAGGCCGGACACTTCAAAAAATTAAGTTATCGGTAAAGTAAAGGGAGGGACCACAACGGGCGTGGAAATAAAAGACACCCTAGCCCTCGTCCGGCTCCAAGGATAAATGGTTTGCGTGCTGGCCTCTGGTCACCGGGGTCCCGGGTTCGATTTTTCGGTAGGGCCGGGAATTTTAACCATCACTGGTTAATTTCGCTGGCACGGGGGCTGGGTGTATATGTCGTCTTCATCATTTTATCCCCATCACGACGCTCAGTTCGCCTACGGGCATCAAATCAAAAGACCTGCACCTGGCGAGCCGAACACATCCTCGGACACTCCGGGCACTAAACGCCATGCGCCATTTAATTTCCCTAGGCCTCGAAAACGTAATACCGTCGGCGTAGGAAAATAATAAGAGTTAACAACCGGAGGTCGGATAGGAAGGACGAAAGACAGGAGCTTAAAACAAGTAAATGAAAAAATGTCACACTTAGCTAGGGGAACCACGCTCCCAAGTTGAGAATCCCTGGTCCCCTCTCAATCGCCTTTTCCGACAGGCAGGGGATATCGTGGATGTTATGTTATTCTATCACCCCACATCTACAGGGGAATCGGCCGAAGATAGACGACCATGAAAGGCATAAACCTGAAAGAATCCATAGGCCTCGCAAGTCTAATACCGTCGGTGTGGGAAGGGAACAAGAAGTGACCAAGGGAGGCCATATACGAAATATGAAGGTGAGGAGCTTAACACTAGTACTGGTAAGTGGAAGGTATGTGAGACTCAGTTAGGGGGCGCATGGTCACCAAACCACACTCCTAACATGAAAGCCCAAGGGCCTATTTCTACGATAAGCAGCGTATATCGTGGGAATATTCTATCGTCCCCATCCAATAGTGAGAAAATAAGAAGGGTCAGGAAGAGGGTGAACATGAAAGACTACGTAGGGCACCAAAACCTAATACCGTCGGACTCGAAAGGAACAAGATTTGATCAAGAAAGGTCGGATAGGAAAGAGAAAAGTGAGGAGCCTGACACATGTAACTAGAATCAATGCCAGACTCACTGAGAGAGACCGTCATCATCTATCTACGCCCTCAAGCTGGGAGCATCTGGTCCTTTTAGTTGCCTCTTACGAAAGACAGAGGATGCCCTGGGTGTATTCTTCCTCCCCCACCAACAGGGGGAGTGTACTGAAGAAAGTCATACAATCCAGGCAATTCAAAGTGCCAAATTGCATTACAATGGTGCTATCAAAAGTAAGTTTAAATGTAACTAGAAATTTTGATGATTAAAAATATCGAGATCTTGCTTGATACCATATATCCACGCTGCAAGGATCATTTTGTACACTGATATCTGCAGATTATTTTCTGATTAAGTCGTCAGCAAATACTTACTGATACTTGCTGATACTGCACCGATATTCCGTGGGATTCCATTGATTAGTGATGAATAAGCTCCCTATATGAATCAGTGATAGAATAGAGGTACTTTAATTTTTGACGAACGGTAAAGAGTCCATTCGATAGGCCTACTCCATGTCGTACGATGTCGACTAGAAGCTCTCTGGTAACACATTTGGCTTTTGTTCTACAACATTAATTAAAATTTATCCATTGATTGTCCAAGGGTCCACCTCTGTAGTCTAGTGGTTAGTGTGATTAGCTGCCACCTCCAGAGGCCCGCGTTCGATTCCCGGCTCTGCCACGAAATTTGAAAAGTGATACGAGGGCTGGAACGGGGTCCACTCAGCCTCGGATGGTCAACTGAGTAGAGGTGGGTTCGATTTCCACCTCAGTCATTCTGGAAGTGGTTTTCCGTGGTTTTCCACTTCTGCTCCAGGCAAATGCCGAGATGGTACCTAACATAATGCCACGGCCGCTTCCTTCCCTCTTCCTTGTCTATCCCTTCCAATATTTCCATCCCCCCGCAATGCACCTGTTCAGCATAGTAGGTGAGGCCGCCTGGGCGAGGTACTGGCCATCCTCCCCAGTTGTATCCCCGACCCAGAGTCTGAAGATCCAAGACACTGCCCTTGAGGCGGTAGAGGTGGGATCCCTCAATCAATCAATCAATCAATCAATCAATCAATCAATACTGATCTGCATTTAGGGCAGTCGCCCAGGTGGCAGATTCCCTATCTGTTGCTTTCCTAGCCTTTTCCTAAATGATTTCAAAGAAATTGGAAATTTATTGAACATCTCCCTTGGCAAGTTATTCCAATCCCTAACTCCCCTTCCTATAAATGAATATTTGCCCCAGTTTGTCCTCTTGAATTCCAACTTTATCTTCATATTGTTATCTTTCCTACTTTTATAGACGCCATTCAAACCTATTCGTCTACTAATGTCATTCCACGCCATCTCTCCGCTGACAGCTCGGAACATACCACTTAGTCGAGCAGCTCTTCTTCTTTCTCTCAATTCTTCCCAACCCAAACATTGCAACATTTTTGTAACGCTACTCTTTTGTCGGAAATCACCCAGAACAAATCGAGCTGCTTTTCTTTGGATTTTTTCCAGTTCTTGAATCAGGTAATCCTGGTGAGGGTCCCATACACTGGAACCATACTCTAGTTGGGGTCTTACCAGAGACTTATATGCACTCTCCTTTACATCCTTACTACAACCCCTAAACACCCTCATAACCATGTGCAAAGATCGGTACCCTTTATTTACAATCCCATTTATGTGATTACCCCAGTGAAGATCTTTCCTTATATTAACACCTAGATACTTACAATGATCCCCAAAAGGAACTTTCACCCCATCAACGCAGTAATTAAAACTGAGAGGACTTTTCCTATTTGACATACCATTGCCTGCTGTCCATCTCACAATATTTTCGAGGTCACGTTGCAGTTGCTCACAATCTTGTAACTTATGTATCACTCTATAGAGAATAACATCATCCGCAAAAAGCCTTACCTCCGATTCCACTCCTTTACTCATATCATTTATATATAAGAAAACATAAAGGTCCGATAACACTGCCCTGAGGAACTCCCCTCTCAACTATTACAGGGTCAGACAAAGCTTCACCTACTCTAACTCTCTGAGATCTATTTTCTAGAAATATAGCAACCCATTCAGTCACTCTTTTGTCTAGTCCAATTGCACTCATTTTTGCCAGTAGTCTCCCATGATCCACCCTATCAAATGCTTTAGACATGTCAATCGCGATACAGTCCATTTGATCTCCAGAATCCAAGATATCTGCTATATCTTGCTGGAATCCTACAAGTTGAGCTTCAGTGGAATAACCTTTCCTAAAACCGAATTGCCTTCTATCGAACCAGTTATTAATTTCACAAACATGTCTAATATAATCAGAAAGAATGCCTTCCCAAAGCTTACATACAATGCATGTCAAACTTACTGGCCTGTAATTTTCAGCTTTATGTCTATCACCCTTTCCTTTATACACAGGGGCAACTATAGCAACTCTCCATTCATCTGGTATAGCTCCTTCGACCAAACAATAATCAAATAAGTACTTCAGATATGGTACTATATCCCAACCCATTGTCTTTAGTATATCCCCAGAAATCTGATCAATTCCAGCCGCTTTTCTAGTTTTCAACTTTTGTATCTTATTGTAAATGTCATTGTTATCATATGTAAATTTTATTACTTCTTTGGCCTTAGTCTCTTCCTCTATCTCGACATTATCCTTGTAACCAACAATCTTTACATACTGCTGACTGAATAATTCTGCCTTTTGAAGATCCTCACATACACACTCCCCTTGTTCATTAATTATTCCTGGAATGTCTTTCTTAGATCCTGTTTCTGCCTTAAAATACCTATACATACCCTTCCATTTTTCACTAAAATTTGTATGACTGCCAATTATGCTTGCCATTATGTTATCCTTAGCTGCCTTCTTTGCTAGATTCAATTTTCTAGTAAGTTCCTTCAATTTCTCCTTACTTCCACAGCCATTTCTAACTCTATTTCTTTCCAGTCTGCACCTCCTGCTTAGCCTCTTTATTTCTCTATTATAATAAGGTGGGTCTTTACCATTTCTTATCACCCTTAAAGGTACAAACTTGTTTTCGCATTCCTCAACAATTTCTTTAAACCCATCCCAGAGTCTGTTTACATTTTTATTTACCGTCTTCCACCGATCATAGTTACTTTTTAGAAACTGCCTCATACCTGCTTTATCAGCCATATGGTACTGCCTAACAGTCCTACTTTTAAGACCTTCCTTTCTATCACATTTATTTTTAACTACCACAAAAACAGCTTCATGATCACTAATACCATCTATTACTTCAGTTTCCCTATAGAGCTCATCTGGTTTTATCAGCACCACATCCAAAATATTTTTCCCTCTCGTTGGTTCCATCACTTTCTGAATCAGCTGTCCTTCCCATATTAACTTATTTGCCATTTTTGGTCATGTCCTGTCGTTCGCATTTACTTCCCAATTGACATCTGGCAAATTCAGATCTCCCGCTACAATCACATTTCTTTCCATGTCGTTTCGCTGAGTCCGAGGGAAAAGCCAACCCTGGAGGGTAAGCAGATTAAGAAAGAAATAAAATATCTGATAATACTTGGAAATTAAAAATGGCCTGAATCGTGGAACAGACATCGTTTGGTTAAACTTAATAATCACCTCGACATAAATAGGAGTTTCCCTTAAAGTATCAAATAAAATTACTCTCTTCGTCATTTGATATCGACTGCAAATTGTTTTACCACGATATCCAAGGGTAACGAGCACATCACATCTTCATAGGGCCCCAATTGGAGCTGCAATAGTCGTATTTTGTCTACATATTACATCGTGCACACTATTCTGAACGCTTGATGGTGGTGGTTATTGTCGTTTCAGGAGGAAGTACAACTAGGTAACTAAACAGAAATGAAGAATGAGGACATTGGCAAAGAAAAGGCCAGGGCCACAAAGGCGATGAAAATGAAACGGAAATCCTAAGCCCTGCAAACGCAATATCGTCGGGGTCGATGCAGAACAAGAGTTGACCAAGGGAGGTTGAAGAGGAATGAAGAAAATGAGGAGCATGGAATATTCTGAATGCGCACAACTGTAAGCTATATTGAAATTATACGCGCAATGTAGATTTATGTAAAAATTCTAAGATTTTACTTCTAAACAAGAGTAAACGAAGGAATATGAATTGTCACGTCTTTAAAATTATAGCATATTGACAACCGTCACGCATTCCACATCCTTTAATAAAAGATGGTGAGAAATAGCATCAAAAGATATTTAAAAAATGCTGTTAACATGTTTCTTAACTCTCAATGTTGTTCCATCACTGTATCAAATGGACGAAGCAAACGTTTTATGGCAATGAATACGTTTGCTTTTGTTCACCACAGAAGCTTATGTATCTTTCTTGAGTTCTTTGTCGTGTGAAAATATATCCAAGTTAGAAAAGTTTATTCCTCATTAGACACCAGGGGTTCAACTGTGTCAAGATGATTATAACAGGTGTACATATAGTGTTACTTAGAATGCATTGCTTTGAGCATTAAGCTAACCAGCAAAAAACTGTAAGGGCAATTACCTCCTTAGCACGCGAGTAACCTACAATATGCAAGACCTTGCGGCATTGTGTTTTTATGTTTCTTTCTATTAGCACGACTGGGACATATAAGAAAGCCCACTTATTTTTCAGTGTACAGGCTACATCTGGCGTCTTTCGGTGATAATGATGGCGATGATGATTATTGTGGTGATGATGTAGCTGGTTGCTTTCATCTTTGTTAGCCGATGTTCGAATCCCAGTAGGTCCCGAGTTGGAATTTTTCCCTGAAGAATCACGTGGCATTAGAAAGTGCAACTGGTCTTAATCACCCGGCCAAAACTCAACATGATAAACATGCATTAATCTCAGGTCAGTCTTTAGATGAATGAATGTTTCGGCAAAAATAATATTATGAAAGGGACGACAACGGAGGACTCTCCAGTCCTCGATAATCTAATAGCGTTGAGGGCAAGTGTTGACCAAGGTAAAATAGGAAAGGTCAAAGTGAGAAGCCTGGCATCAGTATATGGCAACATGATAGACTTAACTTGGGATCCTGTGGTCACCATTTTCAAGTGGGGAGCGTCTTCATGAGGCTAGGTTTTTCCCAAAATATCATAATACGTTATTGGCTTTACGTCCCGCCAACTAATTTTGCTGTTTTGGGAAACTTTCAGGTGCCTGAATTTGTCCAACAGGAGTTATTTTACGTACAGGAAAATCTACCAACACGAAGCAGGCGTAATTGGGAACTTCCAAATACCGCCGGACTGATCCGGGGTCGAACTTGACAACTTAGGTTTAGAAGGCCAGCGCTGTCTGAACTACTGAGCCGCCCAGCTAATGTTTATCCCGTATTGGTCTGTCAATTCTAGGAGTCGATCTCAGTGGAGCTATTGGTTAGTCGTTGGGCTATTGTTCCCAAGTTAGAAGGTTTTATTCCTAACTGAGATCGGTGACTTCCGAAATTTTAAGAGAAAATTCTTCCTTCCAGTGCCTCCGCACGAGAAGTGCAACTCTAACCCGAAACAATCGGTGTAATAGCAATATGCTAACTTCTGTTACAGCATTTTTAAATATGTCTATCTACATACAATCCCTACGTCTGACTGTCCTTCACAGCAATATTGAGAAAGTTTAGGTTCGGAGGCCGGGAAGTTCACGTTCATCTTAACAATACAACTGTGCGTGGAAATTCTACTAGGTAACCTGAATTTTGATTGTAACAAATTGAACATGTCCGGTATATCACGTTTCTCTGGTTATTTTCCATCGTCACAGAGGTATACATCGGGGCTGATCAGTGACAGCCCATAACGCAGTGTAGTTCCCAGTTCCCTAATGAACGTTGAGTAAAGAGAGTGGCCGTAACTTACTGAGAATCATTTTGAGTATACATATCGTCGCTCCAATGCCAAAACCGCGAATGTGACAATGCTCTTCCTAGCCATTATATCGTCGCTTCACCGGTAAAACGTTGTATCCCACAATACTCTTCCTATCCATTATACTCCTTATGACTGGTCACGCCTCCCAGCCACATATGCATCCGCAGTCCATCAGAACAATGTCCGTTGTGTTCGTTTTCCTATGTCGACGATTAAACGAAAATGAACCTTAAATGCATTGTACACTAGGAGTGCGCAAATACGTAATGCAAACGTACATTCCTACAGTACGGTACCGTAAGGTTCATTTTCCTTTACACATGGTCATAGGAAAATGAACACAGCAAAATTTGTTCTGATGGACTGCATATCCATACGTGGCGGGGGGGGGGGGGGGCGTGACCAGTCTTAACGAGAATGATTGATAGGAAGAGCTTTGTGGAATACAACCTTTTACCGGTCGAGCGACGATATCTCTTAAGACTGGTCACGCCTTGATATCAGAACAATATTCAGTGTGTTCATTTTCCTTTGCTGACTTATAAAGGAAAATGAACCTTGCCGTACAACACTCTAGGAATGTATGTTTGCATGACTTATTTACGCACTCCTACAGTATAATGTACTGTACTTTAGGCTCGTTTTCCTTTACACGCTCGCATACGAAAATGAATACAACGAAAATTGTTCTCATGGACTTCATATCCAAACGTGGCTGGGAAGTGTGACCGGTCTTAAAGAAAATAATTGATACTAAGAGCATTGTGAGATATCAACTTTTGCCCGAACCGCGACGATATTTGCTATTGAATTGTAGATCACTTTAACCCAGCTAATCCGGTACAAATTCTAATAGTTTACGAGATAGAAAGCAGAAGACCAAACAAAATCCCGTATGCTACAGATCTGATGGGCCTTGGCCTACAAAGTGTTTCCTGAAACCGAAGGGGTACAGAATAGGAAATAATGCGTGGTCAGGGAGACAAATCTTCTCAGCCGCTATTCTTGGATTTCTAGACCGGGCCACCATCTCACCATCGAGGTTATGTAGACTAAAAGTATCCACGAACTGTCACACTCAAATAAAATGTAACATCTGCGGTAAATTAAGAAATAGTACGAAATATTTTACTTGCAGGAATAATATGGATACATACTTTACTACCTTACAACTATTTTTTCTGCTACGTAGCAGCGCATTCCTATGTGTTTCGTTTGTCTAACACTTCCGTATGTGATGTCCTTGCTCACTGAAGTTGTTTGAATTAATTACGGCTCGTTTTCTTCATGTTACTCATTCGTTTTGTGCCATAACTCATTCATTAAATGATATATTTATTGGTCCAGGGATCATGCTATCTTCCTTTCAACAAATAAGTAATATCTTTATTGGTCCAGGGATCATGCTATTTTGCTGTTTGAATTGCCCGCGCTAGTCATGCGGACAAAGATAATGACAATTCACAGATATAGCACTTCCATTCGTCGGTGCAAGCCCTGGACATCAAGAAAAAAACAAAAGACGGCACGAGCAGCGGAATATAACATAAAGGAGTCCTGCCTACGGCGCGGAAGTACGTATACGTATTTCTGTAGATATTTCTCTAGTAACGACGGTATTTCTTAATTTAGCGCGGATTTTTCACTTTATTGGTGTAAAAGCAATAATTATTACGTTCCATTTGGGACAAATGACATTTCGTGGATACCTTTGACTACATAACCCACCATCGATAGCTCCTCAGGTGTTCTCACGTAAGCACTGTAGACCTTGAACCAACACTCTGATCGAGGTAACATGCCTAATCAGGCCGAAAATCTCACCCACTGCCTCGAGGTGAAAGGCAGGCTACCTACCCCTAGTCCGCGGGCCAGCTTTGCAATGTAAGCCTAAAATTGGGAACTTAGATTATCATTTAATAGGCAATAATAATCGCACAACAATATCTTTTTAGGAAACTGACAACAGTCTAGCTTTAAAATATTTAAAAATATTTTAAAATATTTAAGTTATTTCATTGCATAATGATGAAGACCTGATATTGTATTGCCATTTATGTCTTTTCAAGTTGCAATTTTGTAGTCCAATGTTAATTTCCTATTAAAGTACAACTAGCTGTTATGTGTCGTGTGGAATTTTGCCAACTTTATGCCTGTCTATTTCGCAAACTACTATAATATGTACCAAGGTAAGTTGGGTCTAAATCGATGTAGAATTCAAGTAGGAATATGCTCTAAAAATTGTGAACATTACCTTACCACGTTATTATGGTGCCTGCACTAGGTGTAGGCCTTATGTATACGAAGAAAGAGACTTTGGACACAAGAAAGGGAATATTCAGGTGTTGGAAGACTGAGATATGGGCATAATGCGGATTTGATTTTATAGATGTATGTTTAGTTCTGTAGAGCCTCCGTGGCTCAGGCGGGAGCGCGCTGGCCTCTCACCGCTGGATTCCGTGGCCCAAATCCCGGTCACTCCATGTGAGATTTGTGCTGGACAAGGCGGAGGCAGGACAGGTCTTTTTCTGGGTACTCCGATTTTCCCTGTCATCATTCATTCCAACAGTAGTCACCAGTATCATTTCATTTCATCTGTCAGTCATTAATCATTGCTCCAGAGGAGTGCGACAGGCTTCAGCAGTCGGCAAAATTCCGTTCCTCGCCGCTAGATGGGGGATTCATTCATTCCTTTACTGATCTAGTCGAATGACTGGAAACAGGCTGTGGATTTTCATTATTTCATTTTCATGTTTAGTTCTCAGCCCGAAGGTTGGTTAAATCCCCAACACACCAGCCATTAGTTATAATAGCTATCACTGAAAGGCGTGCCAGAGAAATGAGGAGTGAAGTATTTTTCCGTTCTTTCCTCACCGAGCCAGAAAGTACTGTTATCATATCAATCTGCTAGTAACAACTGAAATGCATCTACCAACCGAGCCAACGAGCAGCACTTCTACATCACCGAACGCAGGGACCTGCTATATAAGGAACTAGCAAGATACCCGTGCTTCGCTACGGTATTATACTGAAATTTATAATTGAATGCTTATTGTTTTAGATATATAATCCGCCGAAATTCGCGATCTGACTCGTTTTCTATTATTTTACAGCACGTTTCCTCCCATTTTTCAATATTCCTTTCCAGCAATCGATTTCATACTTCCCGGGCTAGGCTCAGGTATTCCTCCTGGTCAGTTGGGTCCGTAAATCTTTGCCATCTTTTCCTTTAATCATTTTTAATATGGATAAAATCCTTCAGGAGATCCGGCGTGGTGTCATATTGGGTGATTTGGCGGCACTGAACCCGCGGCCGGACTGCATTCTTAGTCATTACCCGTCCAGGAGCCGTTACCAGCGCGGTCCGCACATTTGACGACGGTCCGGAACATTATTATTATTATTATTATTATTATTATTATTATTATTATGTGTTGCTGGAATGGCTGATGACAGGGAAAACCGGAGTATCCGGAGAAAAACCTGTCCCGCCTCCGTTTTGTCCAGCACGAATGTCACATGGAGTGACCGGGATTTGAACCACGGAACCCAGCTTTGAGAGGCCGGCGCGGTGCCGCCTGAGCAACGGAGGATCCTTATAAGTACATTAATAACAGTAAAATCAATTGGTCTCACCTCCTTCTACACCCCACCGCCGTTAAGTTTATTTACCGCCAACCCCCCCCCCCCACAAAAAGAAATGAAAAGAAGGCTTGTTTCTTTATGTTTAAGGGAGATTCCAAACACCAATGTTCACGTCTATTACCTTCAGTTTTGAGATATAAGTATCCCCATAAAAGTAATTTACTTTTTTCACTTCATTTCACACTACTCCCCCCCCCCCCCCCTAAGTGAACTTTCCCGAAAAAAATACTTGTTTCTTTAATAGTAAAGGATCTTCTAAATACCAATTATCACGACTCTAACTTCTTCAGTTTTTGATTTATGTGTCCTCATGAAAGGAATTCAACTCCTTTACACTCACGTTTTTAAAGGAGATCCAAATACGAATTTTCACATCTGTAATAACTTTAGTTTTTATTAGATGTATGTATTCTCATACAATTAAGCCAATTAATTTTTCAATTCTTTCACACCCCCCCCCCGCTTCATTGGATTTTAAGAGAATACGTGTATTTTTACTTTTAAATCAGATTGAAAATATCAAATTTCACGTCTGTAACATCTTCGTTTTTAAGATATCAGTAGCCTAATTAAAAGAATTCAACACCATTTTTAGTCACTTTAACTCCCCCCCCTCCACCCAGGTGATATTTCCGAAAACTAAAAATACACGTTTCTTTATGTTTAATAGAGATAAAAAAACCATTTTTCACTTCTGTAACATGTTAAGTTTTATAGATATACTGTAAAAATTCTCATTTCAAAATTTCACCCCTTTTGAGTTCCCCTTAAGTGGAGTTTCCAAAAACAAATCACCTATGTTTCTTTACATTTACAGGAGATTCCAAACACCCACTTTTTACGTCTGTAACATTTTACGTTTCCAAGATATTCTGTAGATATAGTCTTTAAAAAATTCACCCCAATTTGTCACTCCTGTTTAACCGCCATTAATTGGATTTTCCGAAAACAAAATATACGTGTTTCTTTATTTTTAAAGGAGATTCTAAATACCAATTTTCACAACTATAACCTTTAAAAGTTTTGAGATATAGATACACTCATTTTAAAATATTACCCCCTTTTCACCCCCTCCCTTATTTGGATTTTCCAGAAACAAAAAAATACTTGTTTCTTTATTTTTAAAGGAGATCCCAAACGCCGATTTTCAGGTCTGTAATATCTTCAGTTTCTGAGATATAAGTAACCTCATTAAAGGCATTCAACCCATTTTCCACCCCTTTTCACTCCTCCTATTGCGATTTTCCGAAAACAAAAAAAATACGTGTTTCTTTATTTTTAATGAAGATTCTAAATACCAGTTTTTACATCTGCAAACTTTAAAAGTTTGGAGATAGAGATTCACTCATTTTAAAAATTCACCCCCATTTCACCCTCCCATTAATTGGATTTTCCAAAAACAAAAAAATACGTGTTTCTTTATTTTTAAAAGAGATCAAAAGTACCAATTTTCAGGTCTGTAATATCTTCAGTTTCTGAGATATAAGTACCGGTATCCTGATTGAAGGCATTCAACCCATTTTTTCCCCATTTTCACCCTTTTTCACCCCTCCTATTGGGGTTTTCAGAAAACAAAAAAATACGTGTATCGTTATTTTAAAATAAGATTCTAAATACCAATTTTTACATCTGTAAACTTTTAAAGTTTTGAGATATAGATACACTCTTTTTAAAATTTCACCCCCCTTTTCTCCCCCTTAGCGACGGAATGTCAAAAAATCCTCTCTTAGCGAGCACCTACATCTTAATATGAATATATCCCCAAAATTTCATTTCTTTATGTCCAGTAGTTTTGGCTCGGCGATGATGAATCAGTCAGTCAGTCAGTCAGTCAGTCAGTCAGGACAAGTTATTTTATATATATAGATGACGTTACTAGTAATGCTCTTACCTCTGTCACTTCCATATCGCCGAAGCCAAGGATGAGACTGAGACAGGAAAATGAAAGTAACAAACTTCATCTAGCAGAAGCCGGGAATTTCGCTGGCACGGGGGCTGGTGTATGATTGTGTCGTCTTCATGGTTATTTCATCGCCATCACGACGCACAGGTCGCCTACGGGCGTCAAATCAAAAGACCTGTACCTGGAGAGCCGAACATGTCCTCGGACACTTCCGGCACTGAAAGCCATACGCTATTTCAATTTCAGTGTCTTATTTCCAAAGGTATTAATGTAACTGTCTCATTCTCTAGTATAATTCGTCACAATCACAAGAATCACTCAGGATATTGCGTTGTTGGAGGATAGCTCTTGTTCCTATTGGTTCTTAATAAGATCTATTTCAATTGGGATCATATTTGATAGAGCATTGTTATATGAGGAAGTATAACCTTAACTTTGACAAAAATGTCACCTAACTACTTTAGAAAATAAGTCATCAATGGATTTGTGTTGAAATGAAGAACCATTTTGTTTTCCATGTTCATTGAACTGTATTCAACGTTAATTCACTCGTTTAGTCAAACAAATAAATTAAACTGAAGTCTAGTGTTGAAAGGGAATTTATTTCATTTTTTCACGGCACTCAGTAAGTTAAGTGTAACGGACAACGTAGATAACGGAGGCAATGTTGAATAAAGAGGCCGCATTCCTGAAAAAGAGAACACATCATTTAAACTATTAGAGACAGGTGATCGATCGGCAAGTTAAAATATTCTGCATATGTATTCGGAGTGACCCGGAAGGAAAGGACAATATTCTAGGATGTGATAGTACTGGGCATTGTGATCAAAAAAGTCCATATGAACATGGGATTAATATGAGATGGATGTCGAGATAGCCCTGTTTGAACGTAAACACTGATAACCTGTTAATACATGTGACGAACTGCTCGCTTTTGCTGACGTATGGGAACGTCACGATGATCTTCGACGGACAACACGTCATATTCTGCAGCGAATTGTCAAATGCATTGAGGTCAGTGGTGTGATCTTTGAGAATGTATTGTAAAATCATTGTCACTGGACCACAAAGTAATACGATATGAAACAAAAAGTTGTGTATTGTAATCTTCTTATTACTGCTATGAAAAAAAAAAAAAGAGAAACATAGAATCAATTAGAACAAGAAACTTATTTCCCCAGGTTCATATGAACTTCTTAAATCACAATGACCAGTACTATCACATCCTACAGTATTCTCCTTCTCTCCCGCGTCTCCCTGTTTGGATATAGCCTAATATATTAAAAAATTTCTATCCCGGAATATGCTGGTTCCTTTCAAAACTTTCCGACTTGACAGTTTTCTTTCTTATAGTAGGTTGATTTTTCGTCCTTGTGTTCCTCCAGTTTTCTCTTTCAGTGAAAGAGTTTTACGGATCCGTTTCAAATCACACCACAGCCGGAACTCTTAGCTTATTTTGTGTAAAAGTGACTGATGCAACAATTTCTCAATTACAAATCTATTGTAGTGCAAATAGAATTTTCCGTTTGTTTTTATCACAATAATAAAAGTATAGTTGCGTTCAGAGCTAAAATAAAAGACCATGTGGCGCTTTATTTTCATATTGACATTGCCATTGATAGAGAAATGTCTTTATTGGCGAAATTGAGGCCATCGGGTCTTCTTTTACACTAAACCAGTTAGTATACATTAGAGTCATAATTAATACTACCGTAATGAATACTAGATAAAACACTATTTAAACACAATCAAAATATAACTGAAATAAATTTCCACCACGTGAGACATACATACAACAGCAATAATAATAATAATAATAATAATAATAATAATAATAATAATAATAATAATAATAATAACAATAATAATAGCCAGTATGATATTGTAGGAGCACGATCAATGAAAGATCAGAAATGCACAGTTTATTCGTATCCTGCTGTAACTCTTAACGCTCTTTTAAATGACACTGTAGTTGGTATTGATCAGAGGGTGGCGATAGATAACAATATGTTAACCGCATTATCACAAAGCATAACATTAAATTGTAAACATTTATTTAACTTTTTACTTAATTGATAGTCTATCAGTAATGAATACCAGAATACAGAACGTGTGTTTTACAGTCCTTCGTTTTCACACCCTTGGTTTATGTAAACTGAAAAATGAAAGAACGAATACGAGTGAATGAAATGAATGAAGAAATGAATAAATACAATACGTTTCGCTACCAGTGACGGATGACCACACATTGGAAGGAGAGTACTCGTAATCATAATTATTACATGTAGTCAGATTTTATAATACAAAATATTAAAGATAATTTAATAATATACTGTATATTCTATAAATATTTCTTTGATGTTTAGATAAAACTTGGAATTTGAGGTACTTCCTTGACTTTAAATAATCATTACTCATTCCCACATCCTCTTATATTATTACATAGTAGTTGCCGTTCTTCCTGGTCATTCCATACTCTGTTTAACATCTTAATAGTAATAATAATAATAATAAAATAATAATAATAATAATAATAATAATAATAATAATAATGTTATTTGCTTTACGTCCCACTGACTACTTTACTGTTTTCGGAGACGCCGAGGTGCCGGAATTTAGTCCCGCAGGAGTTCTTTTACGTGCCAGTAAATCTACTGATACGAGGCTGACGTATTTGAGCACCTTCAAATATCACCGGACTGAGCCAGGATCGAACCTGCCAAGTTGGGGTCAGAAAGCCAGCGCCTTAACCGTCTGAGCCACTCAGCCCGGCTGTTTAATGTCTTAACAAGATTGTAAAGTTCAGGTTCATTTTCGATTTTATATATTTCCTTCCCATCTACGTATTTCTCTCTGAACGTTCTTGTTATTTGCAGTATTTTTGTATGCGTGCCACTTTCATTGCATGAAATGCATCAGTTTTCTTGGTTTTTGTATTATTATTTTATCCTTTTATGCTCCCATCAGCCATCAAATTCTCTCATTTCAATGTTTGGTAACATTGCAGTCCTTATTTGTCACATGTTACCTTATTTTACAGAATTCTACAAGTGCTCTCTTGCTATTACATTCTGTCCTTATCACTTTCACTCTATGGAGCACCTTCTAACCCAATCACATAATTATCCCTTGATAATTATTTTTCCCATTGGTACCCCATTCCTATGCCATATAGCAGTTCCTTCAACCCATCTACTTAGAATTTCATCTCCTGGCCCTGTTTTTTGTCTCAACCTATATTTAACTTCTTATTTTTCTTCTTTTCCTGCCGCTTTTTCCCACACATGCGGGGTCACGGGTGCGAACTGCGTCGCACATGAGGATTTTTCCTTGTTTTACGGTCGGATGCCCTTCCTGACGCCAACCCTATATGGAGGGATGTAATCACTATTGCGTGTTTCTGTGGTGGTTGGTAGTGGGGTATGATGTCTGAATATGAAGAGGAGAGTGTTGGGTCGGACGCAAACACCCAGTCCCAGAAGAATTAATCAGAAGCGATTAAAATCCCCGACCCAGCAGGGAATCGAACCCGGGAGCCTCCGAACCGAAGGCCAGTACGCTGTCCATTCAGCCAACGAGTCGGACTCAACCTATATTTAACAATATTTAACAATATTTAACAATATCTGTCCTCATGCTTATCCCTTCGCGCATCATACTCACTCCACTGTTTGCAGTACAGCTCGGAAATCCCATTATTAATTTTTAAAAAAATTCATACTACGTCCAATGCTACAATTCCACCATATACTGCCCAATTCCTAGTCTATACAATAAATGCTGAATGATAGATGATTTTCTCGTTTTTTTATTCGATGTTCGGCATCCTTCTAGACAGAGATTTTATACTACCCATGGCACTTGAGCATCCGACGCGAATTCGGGAGGTTGTGGGTTCAGTATCTGAACATGACCTAATACGTTAAAAGTTTATTTTGATTAAAATGTGGTCGTGTAATTTAGATATTTATCTCTGCAGAAAATACTCTAAATGTAGGCCTACTTTATTTCAAACGCTGTTGCACCTTCCCCAATTTTAGCCCCCAGTTCATTGCCATTAAACCCGTGAAACTGTTGCCATCGTAATAACAGTTATCAGTCAAGAAGACCTCATAATAATATATATAGTTAATTAATGGCTGTGTTTTGCGGACTCCTCAGTGAACATTGAAAACTATGGTGGATGTAAAAGTGATGATCATCATTAATCTCACTCTTTTTTTGTGCGAAGGAGTAAAGTGTTATGCCTCCCTATCATCTCCGGACTACGTATGGAATCATTCTACTCGTACTATAGGGTCTCTCATATATACCCAGACCGTCCACCGGCGGTTTTACTCTCCGAGACTTAAGCAGCAGTACGGGAGGCGCGCGCATAGTTCTTGACCTTGCAAGGAGCGTGGACGTGTTCGACCTAGCAGTCGCCAGTCTGAATCTCAGCTGTTAACATGGCGAGACAGTTGTTTTCGTATGTAAAAGTTATTTTAAAAGCGCGTCGGTTCCACGGGTATACGATGCATTTGTTCAGCAATTTCCTGGTGAAGTGCCACCTTCATGAGCTCAGATTCGTAATTGTAATTAAATAAATCAATTATTGCAAATAAATTTGAAAATACTGGCCCAGTGCTCAATAAAAACATAAGCGCACACGAAGAGTTTTAACATTGTTTAAAACCTGCCGATCCAGCCACAAGAGTGAGATTGGACCCGCAGCTTGTGTTCTTTTCGGATGAGGCCTGCTCTCTGATTATTGGTTCAAGAAAAGTGCAACTGGGCAATCATCCTCTATATAACATTAATCAGGGAGAAAGAAACTGAAGGGATCCGACACTTCGAAAAATGAAGGTATCGGCCAAAGAAAGGCAGGACCACGAAGAAAGTGAAAATATCTTAATGGTCGTGTGAACACTCGTGTGAACTCCCGCTATTGGTGTGCAGAAAATCCGGATGGTGTTTATGAAGACCCTCATTATGATAGGGAGATTGGTGTTTGTTGTGCTGTTGGTGAAGGACGAGTAATTGGTCCTATTTTTTTCGAGACGACAGTAAATGCAGTGTGTGGTTTTTACTTGTGGGGTAACCTGAAAGAAAAAGTGTATCGAACAAATCCTCACACATTGGAGGACCTGTAAGAAAACATTACGAATTAAATCAGAAACATTACATTGGCAGAATTCACTCTCGTCAGCCAGAATCTAGTTATCAGGTATACTACCTGTATAACCCAGGAAAGGACGACATTTCCAGCATCTTTGTAAGGTAAGATTTCATATAAGATTGTATACACGCTAAGGGGGGAGACCCAGCTTAACAAAGGAAAAAAATAGGTTAATATTCATTCGTTTGTTAAATATGCTACAATTGTTGTTGACAATTGCAGCACATATCCCAGTATTGGCATGCTTCCTGGCAACCAGAAGCAACTTCAATTATGTCAAAATTTTAATAATGTTAATATTTTAAAATAAAATATTCAGAATTTCCCGCCTTTTTAGCAGTATGTCACTGTTTCCCTTATAAATTCCAAGTTTATAAGAATATTCATACTTTTACTTTTTTAAAGTGTGTATCAAACCTCCAGCTACAAAATGAACCTCAATCATTAACATAGACTGTGATTTAGATATTTTGTCGCGTTTTTATTCCGAGCACCAGAAAATATTAATAGCTTTTTGAATAAAAGTGTTATATAAAATCGAATTTAAATCCTATTGATCTGAATGAGGTACAGATTGTAGTACAACATTATGGGAGGAAACTCTGAAAAAATCATAATAATACGTGAATCACTAAGAGAGTTATGAAGGAAACCGCGATATATTGTTAAAAAAGGCGGGAAATTTTGAACATTTTATTTTATAATGTCATAATTAGAATTTTGACATTATTGAAGTTGCTTCTAATTGCTCTTAAGCATGCCAATCCTGGGATATGTCCAGCATTTGTCAATAACGTTTGTAGCATATATAACAATCGAATGAATATTGGCCTGTTTTCCCCATGTTGAGCTAAGTCTAGGACGACCGCGCGTGACTGAGTTTGGCTGTGGCAACTTCCGCAGCGCAGTGTACAAGCACCGTGTGCTCGATCTAGATTTATATGAGAGACGTTGTACTCCAAATTCCTTTTGCATAAATTTCCAAAATCTTCAGAAAGAGTACATTATCCAAACTGATTTAGCCCTCCGTAAGAGTGTCTAAGGAAACCACTAAATTAAATCAATATTGACGTCTACTGTTCTGAAACAAAATAAATAAAATGGGGAATCGTTCATTGTAGTGATTCGAATTTGGAAGGGAAGTTCTAATCATTGACGGTTTTGTGAAAATGTTTCAAGCCAAGAAGCTGAACACTAAGAATGAAATATCAAACTTAAATCATATTTATAGCAATTTGTATCGTATTTTCGTAACAAGTTTCATCTAATAAGGAACCTGTTTTCAAATTACGATTAGGCCTATAAGAAGAAATGGTCTTGGAACAAAGAAGTGTACAATTGGCTTGACTACGATAGAATATATTAAAGAAAGAGATGGAGACCAAGGAGACGGTTAAACTCTGTTTTAAATTATTTCAATTTAAAGGAGTCCGGCGGCGCTATGGCTAAATGGTTAGTATGCTGGTGTTTTGTCCTAGTGTTTCTGAGTTCGATTCCAGGCCGGATCAGGATTTTAACCTTAATTGGCTAATTCCTATGGCTCTAAGACTGAGTGATTGTGTCGTCTTCAGCAATAGAGTTCATCCGAGGCAGGGCCCCATTCTCACAGATATGCAGATCGTAAACTAGAATGACCGGCACCAGGTCTCTACACCGGCCACATGCCATCATAAATGTAAGGACATACAAACAAACTAGCTGTCGTACCCGTCATTGACGGATTACTGTTTGCATAATTGCAGAAGTAATCCCATTTTGCGGTCGTGGGAGGCAGCATATCTCAGCCAACAACAATAGTCGGCCAGGATGAGTCGATGAGTTATTGGGACTTACGTCACTGAAGGTCTTTACATTTCATTTTATTCGAGCTGGGTGGTATTCAGGACTTAAGCTTCTAATCACTTCTTTTATGATTCCCTTTTCCCTCATTCTTTAAGTGATCGTTGGCGCTTTTCATCTCATTTCGATATTCATTTTCAATATTAATAGTGAATACTGGTCACGTGGATTTCGAGTTTATTAAGACAATAACGACAACCATCACCATTGTCAGTTAGTTACGTAGATGACTGAACAATACATTCCCGGGTACGATGCTCGCGTTGGTGGACTGAGCAATAAGAACTTAAATTCGATAAAAATTTACTGGATGTAGGACTGGATATCAGATATTTTGTCCTTTTACTTTTTTGATTGTTTGTTATATTTTTATTTATTGCAGTATTTCGTTATATTATTGTGATTATATTTCTTCTAAAATAATGTTTTAACTTTCTTCAATTTTAGGTTTCAACTTCGCATTACTTCATTTTAATTTTATTCTTTCGCTTTTCCCACATCTATGGGATTGCAGGTGTGAACTGTGTCGCACATATGGATTTAGTCCTGTTTTAAGGCCGGGTGGCCTTCCTGACGCCATCCCTATCTGGAGGGATATAGACCTAATGACAATTGCGGTTCCTGTGGGTGGTTGATAGTATGGTGTGTTGTCTGAATATGAAGAGACGAGTCTTGGGACAGACAGAAATACGCAGTCCTTGAGCCAGAAGTATTAATCAGAAACTATTAAAATCCCCAATACAGGCGAGAAACGAACCCGGGACCTTCTGAACCGAAGGGAATTACGCTGATCATTCAGTCAACGAGTCTGTCCGGCTCCATGGCTAAATGGTTAGCATGTTGGAGTTTGATCACAAGGGTCCCGGGTGGCCTTAATTAAGGTACAGCCCCAGCATTTTCCTGTTATGAATATGGGAAACCACGGAAAACCATCTTCAGGGATGTCGACAGTGGGGTTCGAACCTACTATCTCCCGAATACTGGATACTGGCCGCACTTGGGCGACTGCAGCTATCGAGCTCGGTAAGAGGAAACGGAAGGATAGGTATACAACCCCTACATAACTTGGACAAAGAGCCCAAAGACAGGTTAATTTTTAAAGTAAAGGACAGTATTTCTACAGCTTCGCGAACCATCCTCTCACTCTGAAAGTCAGTGTGACACTTGTTACCAGTTTCAAATGATCTTCTGGAGCAAGAGTAGGCTATGGAGTAAATTAATTTTTGTCAACTCTTTTGCAGAGAAGTACTAATAAATAAATTCATCCTGCTGTAAAAACAAGTCAACTGAATTTACTGGAAATTGGTGGTGGTGGTGGTGGTGGTGGTGGTGGTGATTATTTTCGTTTTAAGAGGAATTACAACCAGGAAAGCATCCTCTCTGAATAAATTAAAAATCCGCCTCCGTGGTGTAGTGGTTGGTGTGATTAGCTGCCACCCCCGGGGCCCGGGTTCGATTCCCGGCTCTGCCACGAAATTTGAAAAGTGGTACGAGGGCTGGAACTGGGTCCACTCAGCCTCGGGAGGTCAACTGAGTAGAGGTGGGTTCGATTCCCACCTCAAGCCATCCTGGAAGTGGTTTTCCGTGGATTCCCACTTCTCCTCCAGGCAAATGCCGGGATGGTACCTAACTTAAGGCCACGGCCGCTTCCTTCCCTTTTCCTTGTCTCTCCCCTCCAATCGTCCTATCCCCCACCAAGGCCCCTGTTCAGCATAGCAGGCGAGGCCACCTGGATGAGGTACCGGTCATCCTCCCCAGTTGTATCCCCCGACCTAGAGTGTGAAGCTCCAGGACACTGCCCTTGAGGCGGTAGAGGTGGGATCCCTCGCTGAGTCCGAGGGAAGAGCCAACCCTGGAGGGTAAGCAGATTAAGAAAGAAAGAAAAGAAAGAAAGAAGAATAAAAATAAAAATAAATTTACATAGTCAATGGAGGAATTTGAAAATGAATTAGAAACTAAGACTAAAATTATTTTATTAAGCCGAAAAGGTCACAAACGAATCAAAACGGGACGTAAATTCCCTGAGTAACAGAACACTTGATATTTATGTGCCATTGATTAATCCACTGTCACACTTAAAGCGAATGACGAGATCAGCAGTAGTCGCGTCATCGGCTTGCATGAGTTCGAGTGTCTCCTGCAGGCCGAGTTTCTGACTTAGGCCAGAGAGATTGTTGCACTCTGTGAGGGTGTGGGCCACTACTGGAAACTGTGATATCCGTATCTATTTTGAAATTATACGAGTATCGAGCTTCAAATGAAAATGTGGAACCATGTAGATGGTGATAATCAGCAAGATCGTAAAATGACATGTATACCATATTGAAGTTTATTGCTTTTAAGGATTAATTATTTTAATTCAATCAAATAACTGAACAAAACATAAAGATACCTTAAAGTTCATAAACCTTCGGATATGCCATTGTCCAGAAGTAAAATATATTGGGAAATTTTACCGGTCAAAAGGTAAATGAATTATCATAGAAAATGTTAAAAAGGATTAAATCTGCTAGGTAGTTGAGTTCCTATATTAAAGGAGCGAAAGAAAACCTATTTATATTCAGTAACATAATACGATGTCATATTAGGGAAGAGCATCCTTACAATGTTCCTTGGATCATTTGAAAATTCAAAGGGCGCCTCGTACCAATAACTATTTAAATTTCAGATGTTCACAAAATTGTTGTATATAACGTTCGATACATTTTCAATTTCTTTGAAAATGTGTAATGGCAGGGAATCTGCCACCTCACCCCTAAATGAAGATCAGTGTTGATTGACGTTTAAGCTCTTTTGACTGATAATAATTAGTTATTCTTTGAATTTACCGATCGTGCTATACAATTTAAATATGAGCATTTAACCTGGTTGAAGAGCTTTGTGCTGTGAATGCAACCAATTCCCGGTATAAGAGTACAAGAAATAATGTCCATCTGTGGGAAATGGTATGCATGAGATTTAATCGAACATCATACTACTTACTACCTAAACATTTGTATTATAATTGGAATATGTAATTGACGAATATAACCAAGAAACACTTGCCTAGTTCACAAGAACTCGGTAGTTTGGTTACGTGAAGCAAACATTAGAATGGTTGATGAGTAACACGCCCAATAACGTCCAACGAAGATGTAAAAATATTGCTTTGATCATATGACAGTTAACGGGTTATAGAAACAAGCCGAGACGTATAAGAATTATTAAGACGTAAAATAATAGAACATAAAATTTAATCTAAATTCCGAATTATGTGAGAATAAGAAATTTAAATACACCGAAATTAATTTTAAAGCAGACACGTATTCGTCTAGGAAATTCTACTTTTAGCGAGTTTAGTGTTAAAGATATTTCAACACAATATTTGTAAATTTCTGAACAAAATTACAGTAAATAAAATGTGTGTTCAAATTAGCTTTCATAGTTTATCAAAGGTATCACATTACAGATAATTAGTAGGAAAATACATTATGGAATAATATACTAAGAGAGCTATTTTTTAAAATAACATCTTGAAGGTCTAAACGCAGCTGCAAAAGGAAAGAGAAATACTATTTTACGTACCACAAGTAGAAGTTTATATTGGTTAGTGAACCTGCCCACAACGTCTCCTTCAAGATGAACTGGTTAATTACAGAGCTACTCCTCCAGCTGGTTGGAAGTAATGAGTCCACGGCACACTCCACACGAGACAACAAGCAGTCGAACGACCAGCTAACAGCAGTGGTCAGGTGGCGGGAAGAACTAGCCCCAGGGTCCAACGATCATTCACTTAGCGGCTCTGTTATTTCATTTTAATGTATTCTAGAGCTCGAGAATGATTTAGAGGGGCACCAGATTAATTCATTCTTGAGTTCAGACGCCAGTATTTAAAAGTTAATGCTCCTGTTGTCTGCACAAAAGGTGTGGTGAACATATGGAAGAAAGGGCAATAAATATAGAAAAACCTGATGTGTAATCTAAACAGGAGCCATATTATTCTATTTTTTATTACACTAACTCAAAAATATACAGGTATTCATTTCATTTTACATTATTAGTATACATACCCTACACTACACAACCAAGCACCACAGAACTCCAAAATATGATTAGCGTCGAGAAGGGCGTCGGGCAGTAAAACTGGGTTTAACCCACACATAGTGCCAACCCCAATAGTAACCTGAATAAAGACCAGGAAATAGAAGGAGATTTCATTTCACATTACCTGCCATCGATATAGAATATGATAGATAGCCTTTTCAGTGACATTAATCTCCTACGAAAGGAAAATGAAGTCAAGCACTGATATCAGTATCGTATCGTAGTCCGTTTACCCTCCAGGGTTGGCTTTTCCCTCGGACTCAGCGAGGGATCCTACCTCTACCGCCTCAAGGGCAGTGTCCTGGAGCTTCAGACTTTCGGTCGGGGATACAACTAGGGAGGTGGACCAGTATCTCGCCCAGGCGGCCTCACCTGCTATGCTGAACAGGGGCCTTGTGGGGGGATGGAAAGACTGGAAGGGATAGACAAGGAAGAGGGAAGGAAGCGGCCGTGGCCTTAAGTTAGGTACCATCCCGGCATTTGCCTGGAGGAGAAGTGGGAAACCACGGAAAACCACTTCCAGGATAGTTGAGGAGGGAATCGAACCCCCTCTACTTGGTTGACCTCCCGAGGCTGTGTGGACGCAGTTCGAGCCCTCGTACCACTTTTCAAATTTCGTGGCAGAGCCGGGAATCGAACCCGGACCTCCGGGGGTGGTAGCTAATCACACTGACCACTACACTACAGAGGCAGACACTGATATCGGTTTTAAAGAAAAGTAATGAATGTAAATTCGAAAGCCGAATGGGGTACGAGCTTTTTTTTTTTCTTTACAATTTGCTTTTACATCGCATCAACAGATATCGTCTTATGGCGACGATGCAATAGGAAAGAGCTAGGGGTGGTGAGCGTGGCCTTAATTAAGGTACAGCCTAGTGTGAAAATGGGAAACCACGAAAACCATCTTCAAAGCTGATAGCTACGTGACCCAAACCGCGCAGTCACTTTCTCGGCACACACATATTTGATACTATCTATAAAGTATGGTCTTGGCTTTACTGAAGAGAGAAATGTCAAGAAATAAATTTGAATAATTGTGAGTTGATTCATACCCATTGAATGTTCATTGCCATTGTCGGCTACTGTAACTAACCCACGTATGTCAAAGCATACTTCTAGAAAATCAACATCTTGAAACCTTACTGCATCAAATTTTATAGAACAAAATTGGTGAAAGTAAACTGCATAGTATCTAAATTAAAAATGCTGTCCAATTTGCAGGATATCTAGTGTAGTCTAGAAATGTACGAATGTTATGAGAGATTGAGGAAAAACTCCATGCTAAATATTCTTGAATTACAGATAAAAGGAGAACTATGACAGATTGTAGACTACCATGATTAAACAGCATTTTCTAGTACATACTAAAAGTACCATTGATATTATAAAGGAAAAATTTGTTGGGTTAAGGATTAGAGATATATTAGAACGTAGAACGAGGAATATCGTTGTTGAAGAATCCAAAACTGGTATGCCACAATGCTCTCCATATCCGTAATGTTCCTTGAGACTGCTCACGCCTCCCAGCCACATGTAGATGTACAGTATACTGCAAGAGAGAGTAAATTCGTCGCGCAAACATACAGTCATACAGTACGGCACGGCAGGTTTATTTTCCTTTACACACAAGCATAGGAAAATGAATACAACGAAAATTGTTCTGATGGACCGCATATCCATTTCTAGCTGGGAGGCGTCACAAGTCTTAAGGAAAGTAATGGATAGGAAGCGCATTGTGACATATGCGGTTTGGTTTCTTCAAGGACGATATGAATTATAGAATTTTTAAAGATAAGTTGAAATTGGAAGAATCATAGTGAATGGGAATACCGAATACAGTTGGGGTCAGAAAGGAGCAAGAGTTGGTCGAAACAGGTCCGACGTGAAATATGACAGGAGGAGACTGGCACAAATCGTCGTTGAAGAAACCAAACTCGTATGTACATGGCGTATGGCTTTCAGTGCTGGGAGTGTCCGAGGACAAGTTCGGCTCGCCAGGCGCAGGTCTTTTGATATGACGTCCTAGGCGACCTGTGCGTCGTGAAGAGGATGAAATTATGATGAAGGCGCCACATACACCCAGCCCCAATGCCAGCGAAATTAACCAATGATGGTTAAAATTCCCGACCATACCGGGAATCGAACCCGAGACCCCCTGACCAAAGGCCAGCACGCTAACCATTTAGCCAAGGAATCGGACACGCCTCCCAGCTACAAATGGATATACAGTCCATCAGAACAACTTTCGCTGTGTTCATTTTCCTATGCGTATTTCTAAAGAAAAATTAACCTTACCGTACTGTAGGAACCTATGTTTGCGCACACTGTATTTAAGGTTCATTTTCCTTTACACATACGCTTATGGAAATGAACACAACATTGTTCTGATGGACTGCATATCCATATGCGGCTGGGAGGCGTGACCAGTCTTAAGGAACATAATGGATAGGAAGAGCATTGTGAGATATGACATTTGGTTTCTTCACCGACGAAACAGTGGATGCAACGTAAGATTTCATTTCAGACACGTGACTGAAACACTCACCTTACAGGGTGTGAGCTCCTTATTTTGATTTTCATTTTACCGCGGATAATCATTGAAACTCTCCAACGGGTAGAAAAGTATATAATTAGAAAGCTTCAGATGTTTTACAATTCTATCGTTCCTATAAAAAATTCGAACTAGTCATCAAGAAATTATATTTGTTGACTTCAAAACAGCGAAGAAGATAATTTGAAAACCGTATGGCTTATTTATCTGAAACTCGCTATCTTACAAGTCCTACAGGAGAGCTTTCATTCTGCCACTCTAAACAGTAGGAAATTTTTTTTCTTAAATTTCAAGGAGTAAAGGCAGCGAGAAAATTATGACAAAATTTTTCACTCTCTAAATTTCTGAATACATGGACAAGACCTGGAGACATAAAACAAGAAGTGGGGTTCATTATGGTTTGGCAGGGATTCGTAAACCAGGTGTCCGATAGCAAAATATTCCCATAGCGGACACGGACTCCGTTCACAACTTGGCAATAGAAGAATACTAATGTAGAAAGAAAGAAAGAAAGAAAAGAGAAGGTACTGTATGTACTCGTAGATAAGTTGACAAAAATAGGAAGTGGGATCATATTCTAAGGAATGTCTTTCACAAAGATTAACTAAAAATGTGAATGGAACACGGTAGGTTCAGAGTAGACAGTACACAGGTATAGATATGTAGAGCTGCCAACACATGAGAGTAAGAATGAGAAGTTCAAGTGGTAATGAGTGCATAACTCATGAGAAACTAGACGTGATTAATGAGCAACGGAAGTACAATAATGTGAAAACTGAAGAGGGAAATAAAGGTGTACAAGTGATCAAAGAACGAAGTAAACAGATAGTGCAGGTTAACTAAGGAGGAATGGCGTAGATAAGTTTGAAAACGGCTGGAAAGTTGATGTTATACTTAGGAAATCGAAGAAACTTTTGAAGAGACGAAAATTAGGCGTAAATGGAGCCCAAGTGGAGAACCACCTCTTTCCCAAAGAGCAGGTTGTGGTGGTGATGGTGGTGGTGGCGTGACTGATGTTTTATGAGGAAAAACAACTTGATTATCAGCCCCCATTATCAAATTGAATTAAACAGGAAAAATAAACGTCAAACATAACATGCCTTTTATCAAACTGAATTAAACAGGAAAAATAAGCATGAAAAATAATTCAATGATTGAATATGAAAAATTGAATGAGAAGGTCATTCGTCTATAAAAAACTGGTATTAATCTACATAGCGCTAAACCCAATATTAATTGGGGTAAAGGCCAGGAAATAGAAGATTTCATTTTACATAGCTGTCATCGATATAAATGTGATCAAATTCGCGAAACGTCACAACATCCTAGCTACCAATGCCTCTTTGTGCCCAGTACCATCATCATCATCATCATCATCATTATCTACTAAAGGCAATGTTGCTGTAGCCACATCTGACGGTCTTCTGCTAGCCTCTTTACGTTGTTATATGAACCACATGCCAGTTCACCGTCGGAGTTCCTGATGCATGACGTCTTTGGTCGTCCCCTGGATCCTTTTCCCAGTACTTTATCTTCAATGTTGGTGTACTAGGAACTTTTTTTCTTCTTCTTTATCGTACGGAATAAGCATCGATCCTCCTTTACGTTCTTTGAAACATGGTCATTTAATTTTTTTCCATCCAACTTGTTTTTGTAATTCTTCTCCAAAACTGCATTTCTGTGGCCTCAAAGATTTCTTCTTCCTGTTTCCCTAGTGTTCAGGTTTCGCATCCCTACAGTATCACACTCCAAATAAAAGTCTTAAGAAAAGATTTTCTGGTCTCCAAACTGAGATGGTTGTTTAGCAATAAGATTTCCTTATTTCGGAAGGCTTGTTTTGCTACCACTATTCTTTTCTTGATTTCCGAAAGGGACCTGTTATCAAATGTAATTTCACCACCAAAATAGAAGAATTCTGTGACTTGTTCTATCGGTGTGTTACTTGATTTTAAGTTTTTTTTTCCACCTGTAGGGTTATTAAAACAGGCTGAGTGCTATATGCCGACTGGGATCCGTATTAATAGCTAGTATTGTGAGTTAAGTCCGCCTCTGTGGTGTAGTGGTTAGTGTGATTAGCTACCACCCCCGGAGGTCCGGGTTCGATTCCCGGCTCTGCCACGAAATTTGAAAAGTGGTACGAGGGCTGGAACGGGGTCCACTCAGCCTCGAGAGGTCAACTGAGTAGAGGTGGGTTCGATTCCCACCTCAGCCATCCTGGAAGTGGTTTTCCGTGGTTTCCCACTTCTCCTCCAGGCGAATGCCGGGATGGTACCTAACTTAAGGCCACGGCCGCTTCCTTCCCTCTTCCTTGTCTATCCCTTCCAATCTTCCCATCCCTCCACAAGGCCCCTGTTCAGCATAGCAGGTGAGGCCGCCTGGGCGAGGTACTGGTAATTCTCCCCAGTTGTATCCCCCGACCAAGAGTCTGAAGCTCCAGGACACTGCCCTTGAGGCGGTAGAGGTGGGATCCCTCGCTGAGTCCGAGGGAAAAGCCGAACCTGGAGGGTAAACAGATGATGATGATGATGATGAAGACTGGTCACGCCTCCCAGCCACACATAACAACACGTAAGCCTTTAAGAACAACATTCGTTGTGTTCATTTTCCTGTGCTAATGTGTAAAGGAAGATGAACCTTAATACATTATATTGTAGGAGTGCATAGGTACTTCATGAAAATATACATTCCTACAGTACGGAACAATAAGGTTCATTTTCCTTTAGAGGTTGGCATAGGAAAATGAACACAACAAACATTGTTCTGATGGACTGTGTACCCATGTGCGGCTGGCAGGTGTGACGAGTCTTAATGAAAATAATGGGTAGGAAGATATACGAGATATTTCCCATACAGTAACGATATAATATATAGAAAGAGTTACATAGCATTATGGTTTTAAAGAAAAAACTAAATGAAAACAAGCACGTCAAAGGAACACACAAGTTACCTTTGTAACTGTACATTTGTAATTTAGAAGTACCTAATAAGCCCTCTCTCACCCACAAAGAGAATGATGAGATCAACAGTTGTCTAGTAACAGATGGAATATTTACGGCAGGTTAAGACAAAGAGATTCACGCACCCAGTAACCACGTTGAAATCGTCTCCACATGAATACACTCGGAGTCTTCCCTGCCAAGGAGGTAACAATACGTAGTTATTCCATGATCTATCCTTAACCTCTATTAAAACTACTATTTCTCCGTGCAGAACGTAAATAAGATCGCCACACAGCAGTTGTCTTTTTGATTGCCTTCAGTTTGTTGGAAGTTTGAATAGCTAGCCACTGCAGCACCCTGGACGTCAGGATGACTCGGTGTAACTGAGAACACATATCAGTACCATACCCGTTTACTTTCCCGGGTGGTAGCGATACCGCTTCATTTGGAGCCAGATCAGCAAATTCGTTTCCTCAACCCCAAAGTGACTAGGAAGCCACGTAAAAGGAACTCTGGAGCCACCGTCACACGGACAAGGGAAGATATATGAATGTAGCGCCTGCAAAGAGGTTAAAGGGTCGCTACAAGTTAAAAGAGGGCCTCGGTCCGTCTCAGTGACAACTGCAGAGCTTCTAAGAAGGCGAAGAGCTCCGCAGTATAGCAGTATACCCGCTACTGACGCTAAGTAGCGAGATCTTGGCAGTGATATTATCAGAAGCGAATGAGTATCCAGTATTTTCTCAAACCATAGAGCCATACATTAAGACCAGTCACTCATTCTGATATTGGTGAACGAGGGTTAACAAGTACCTATGTTGAACAGAGTCATCCTGTTAATGTGCGGTCCAAGAAGAATATCTAACCTTACACTCGGCAGTGCAACTATTAATAGAAGAAACTCGCTAGGCATCCGGATAAGACGACCGCATATTACCACTTTTAACTCGCAACACAAGCTATCAGTGCAGATTCCAACCGCCATGTGGCACTCGGTCTGTTTTTATACCTCTGTTGGTATTGGGCTCAAAGAGGCATTGACAGCATTGACAGCGCGTGGCTGTTCTGGCAGCATAATATTGTAGCGCATGCGCCGCCTTATCTCTAAAGATGCCCGGATCCATGGCTTTTCATGGATAGCGTGCCTGCCTTTGGTCCGAGGGGTTGGATTCTCGGCCAGGTCGGGGATTTTAACCTTCATTGATTAATTCTGATTGTTCGTGGGCTGTGTGTGTGTATGTGTGTGTCGTCTTCAGCATTAGAGTTCATCTTAGGTAGGACTCTATTATCACAGACGTGCATGTCGCCTATCAGACATCAACTCAAAAGACCTGCACCAGGCCTTTCCGGCGGCCGCGCGCCGTCATTGTTAATATCTCTGAAGATGGAAGTCTGTATTCAGCGAGGAGGCTGGTAATCCGGGAAATAGCCACTGAGCTCCATATTTTAAAATATTGTAAATATAAACATTCGAAGTTATTCCAAACCAAACAAAAACCATACCCCATGGCACTACAGCCGTTGAAGGGCCTTGGCCTACCAAGCGACCGCTGCTCAGCCCGAAGGCCTGCAGATTACGAGATGTCGTGTGGTCAGCACGACGATTCCTCTCGGCTGTTATTCTTGGCTTTCTAGACCGGGGCCGCCATTTCGCCGTCAGATAGCTCCTCAATTCTAATCACGTAGGCTGAGTGGACCTCGAACCAGCCCTCAGGTCCAGGTAAAAATCCCTGACCTGGCCGGGAATCGAACCCGAGGCCTCCGGGTAAGAGGCAAGCACGCTACTCCTACACCACGGGGCCGGCTCGAAGTTTTTCCACCAGGTTTAAATTCATATTAAACGGTTCCGGAACTGTATGCAGTAGCTCGGCGATAGAGACTTCCTGATCGAAAGAAGGAAACTAGTCCTCCTCATTGAAACAATGGCACTATTTTTATTTTAGAAATTGTTTATGTAATATACATCGCTGATGACACTTATATTTAGCTTGGGAAAATACACAATAGGATTTTTAAAAGCACGTTGAAAACATACACATTTTTTCTATATTTAAGGATTGTATTTTTTCTCTAAGTAGCTCTTGGTGGCAATGTTCTCTTATCGTGTCACTAACAATTTGTGACTGAGATAAAGTGTACGCCTACTATCAAAATTTAATTTCCAAATAATACAAAATGGCTTGAGCTTAATTATATTAATTATAATTGTGATGTCAACACACAATTTGATCGCTGAATCTACTCCAAGTCGCAGTATTAAAGCATAGGGAATATTTAAGTTCAGTGTTAATTTATGTGTAAATGCCTTGCATTTCTAATCGTGGTGCACTATTTGTAATGGAACATTGTTTAAAATTTTGCGTAATAATTAGGCAAATGTCATATTAATTTCTTTGCGATTATTTTTAGTTATGTTGACTACTCGTATGCCATTTGTAATTGCAAGGTTTTCCTTATTTTAATGCACTTCTTTTTTTATTATTCTGTTATTACCGCGGAATTTCCTTGTTCGTTGCCCGGCTCCATGGCTAAATGTTTAGCGCGCTGGCCTTTGGTCACAGGGGTCCCGGGTTCGATTCCCGGCAGGATCGGGAATTTTAACCGTCATTGGTTAATTTCCCTGGCATGGGGGCTGGGTGTATGTGTTGTCTTCATATCATTTCATTCTCATCAAGACGCGCAAATCGCCTACGGGAGTCAAATAAAAAGACCTGCACCTGGCGAGCCGAGCCCATCCTGGGATATCCCGGCACTAAAAGCCATACGACATTTCTACATTTCATTTCCATGTTCGATGCAATTTCGTGTAATGTTTGGTCCACATGAAATTAGTTTTTATATTTGTTGTTATGTAATTTACATTTTAATGTTATTTCATTGTTATACTGCTGTAATTAATCATTGACACCGGAGTATCTACCAAGCGGAACACGATTCAGGCCATCAAGTGTCTACTGGATGATATTGAAGCAGGTACAACTAGAGCGGGAGGCAAGATGTATACCATTTTCGTCGACTTCTCCAAAGCCTTCGACTCTATCAGCCGAAAAATTGTAATGGAGAAACTAGACAGATTAATGAGAAGCAATGCAAGTCTCAAACGACTAATTCAGAATATACTGGCCTCAAACTGCATAGAAATTAGTGAAGGAATAGCGAAGTCCAACCCAATTCAACAAACCACCGGTGTACTACAACGGGATCCACTAAGCCCACTACTATTTATAATTGCTACGGCGGACATTACAGAAGTAATCCCTGAAGAAACAAGCATATATATGTAAGCAGACGATATCGTGATTGCCTCGAGGTCCAGCGAGAAACTGCAAGAGACACTTGACGCGCTGGTGAAATGGACAGAAGAGAATGAACTTCAGTTAAATGAGGAAAAGACAGTAACAATGACATTTAGGAAAGGAGGTAAAGCATCAGAGTTTCATATACATGGGAGACCTCTAAAGAATGTATCGAACTTCAAGTATTTGGGGGTCACACTACAAACTAGAGGTAATGTTTTCTCTACCCACATCAATGACAGGACAAATGCAGCAATCAGAGCCATCAACGACATACAGAATTTGAATATCTATCAAAACAGCCCTGAAGCTATTTGACCTGAAAGTGTCACCAGTGATCACCTATGGATTAGAAATTGTATGGCCGCATCTAAAAATGAAACAGTTCGAGCAATTAGAAAAAGTGAAAGCTACGTTTCTGAAACAGGCACTATGTGTCTCGAAGTATACGCCTTCAAGGCTTGTATATGAGTTAACTCGCGAACCTTTCTATGTAGAAGATGTCCGTTGTCACCTACCGCTACCAACTACACCAACATATCTACAGTTCATAGAGAAATTACGAGCAAAGAAGAGAGACATATGGAGCGAATTTTACTCGACGGACGCAATGGTTTACAAAGACTGGCAAGCAGGAGGATATGAGCTCAGACACTTGATTACACGCTTTGCAATACACGGATTTCATTATAAGCTGTGTAAAACAAAGAAATTCCATCAACCAGACACGGACTGTGTATGTGAACGCTGTGGTAAGAGCTGTGAACGATATCATGCCATGAGCTGTACTTGCCGGCGCGAATCGATGATAGCCTTCTGCAGAGATGACTAATGTTGTGTATTAATGTAAACATCTTTTGGCCATTGGCTGCAATAAAATATTATTATTTATTTTGTAAAATACCGTAATAATAATAATAATAATAATAATAATAATAATAATAATAATAATAATAATAATAATAATAATAATAATAATAATAATAATAATAATAATAATATATTTATTTTTATTTTTAAAATTTAATTTCAAGATTTTTCTCGCAGACAATGTTTACTTCGTTTCTTGAACAATTCTTGATTCTTTCATTTAGGCTGACGAAAAACCAACCTATAATTATTTTTGAATGTGAATGTTGAAAGAAGGTTATTTCATCTTTGCTGAGACTACGATTATAGAAACTATGCCCCTTGATACATATGATGAACTACTCCAATCTAAAATAGTTGCGGGTGTTATTGTTCAAAAGTAGATTTCGGTAGAATAGAGCATATTGTCATTATGCTAAAATGTATTATCTCCACAGATGTTTTTCATGGTCACTTGATTAGTTATAGAGATTCACGTCTGTTGATAGCAGGATTTACCAATTTAATACCCCTGGGTTGTTTACCAGGGGTTTCTTTAAGTATGATACCTAAAGCCTAAGGTGTACATGGGAGAAGAAATTAGTGAGATAATCGAACTTCCAACTAGTATTAGCCATGTAGCTCATAATTAGCAGTTGATATTTTGGGGAATGTGGTCTACGTTAAGATAAGTGAAAATATTGAAAATTACCGCATGAAAAAATGTGACTTTTGTTTGAAATTGTATAAATCCTGGCATAAAATTCCAAACCTTAATGTCCACCTCCGACTGTGTACAGTATTTCCCCCTCCTCTTTTAAGGTTTATGTTAAATTAATATATTACTTTAATACATAATAACGAATGCACTATTGCTAATACGAACCCTCGAACTGGAACACATGAGGCTACCCGAACGGAAAAGAATGCAGCACTTACGGACGAATCATCTGGCTTCACCTGCCAAGCTATGTAGCGGAATTCTTTCGTGGAGATAGTGACCAGTTTCACATCCGGCTTGCCTGCCACCTTGAGGGCCCTGCTGTCATACAAATATCACTTCCAGTCCAACGAGTCAATAAATTTCCCGTTTATAAACACAACGTCATGCTAACTAATAACGGCCCTTTTCCGACAGTAACATGTATTGATTACATCAAAATAAAGACCAAACCAAACTGTACTGAACTCATCTACCAGCGTGATCCAAGATATTTTTCAACTTCGCACAATAATTGTGACAGGAAAAAAACATATCCACAAGTTTTTATCCTCTTCCGGAACACTTTCTGAAAATAAATACGGTATATTTAAAATTCAAAATCCACAAATCCCTCAATTCTCTCATTTCATAAACGTGCTCCCACAGATAAAAAAACTCGCGATTAAAAAATGTTTACTTGTAGAACTTAGGACCTTCAATCCGAAAATTCACTTATACTTGACTATTACTGGTCTTTCTTTTCTTTCTTCTTCTTTTTACTAGTGGTAGACCGTTGCACTATGTTAGCTAGGTTTTCGCTGACGGAAAGATAGGAAAAAGCTAGGGTTGGGAAGGACTTGGCCGTTTCCTTAATTAAGGTAAACTTAAGCCCACAGCCCCGGTACTTTTCAGGCGTGAACCTGAAAAAGCACGAGAAAACATCTTCAGGGTATTACTGCTATAATAATGATGTTGGTTTTACCTCTCATTGGTAA
This sequence comes from Anabrus simplex, assembly GCF_040414725.1. Lineage (NCBI taxonomy): Eukaryota > Metazoa > Arthropoda > Insecta > Orthoptera > Tettigoniidae > Anabrus > Anabrus simplex. Next base: position 1,233,505,179 of record NC_090265.1, read on the forward strand.
CTTTTTTGGTTTTCGGAGAATTCGAAGTGCCGGAATTTTCTTACGCAGGATTTCCTTTGCGTGCCAGTAAATCTACCGACACGAGACTGACATATTATCACTCCTATGCCAAAACCGCGCGCGTGTGAAGGAAAATGAACCTTAAATACATCATATTCTAGGAGCGAGTAAATATATCGTGCAAACATACATTCCTACAGTACGGTACAGTAAGGTTCATTTGCTTTTGCACGTTAACAAAGGAAAATTACCGTAACTCAACGAAAATTGTTCTGATGGACTGCATATCAATATTTGGCTGGGAGGCGTGACCAGTTTTACGGAAAATAATAGATAGGAAGAGCATTGTCACATTCGCGGTTTTGGCATAGAAGCGACGATATTTGATTACCTTAAAATACAGTATGTGGCAAACCAGACAGTGGTGAAATTATAAACACACTCTGAACATCAAGATACGCATTTATAACATGAAAGTTGATGACGGCAACACGTATCTAACTGCGTTGGTACAGCATGTGTTCAGAATGTGCACCCTCATGTCTAACTTATTGTTGATAATGGATCTGTAGAATGTTGAACATGTTGATAAACACAGGTTGTTGCATGAGCGCAAAAATGGCTTTACCTTCTCTCAGGAACATTTCTAGGCGGGCCATCTGTCAGGTAAACGGATTCTTTGAGGAAGCCTCGAATTGCCCGGGAAGATACAGTTCTTTTTATAATATTAGTACTAGTTTCCTAAGTTTCGCTGCCGAAGTCTAGAAAGAACAAGAGTTAACCTAAGGAGGTTTGACATTGAAGGTGAGAAAGAACAGCTTAAGTGGAAACGTGGAGAAGCCACTGAATTTCCAGTTTCTAGGTCGATATACCCGTCGTCAAATTCATTGTCTTACGGGAGAGAGAGTGGGAGATGGAATAGGCCCTATGACTATGTGAAGTGGTATATACTCCCCTCCACAACAGGAAGGAAGAATTTTTATTTAGAACGTACACTGTCTCTGTAAGATAAAGGGACACGGCTGAAGCGCAACAAACTGGCCGCAGCTCTCTGTAATTCTGATCTTGAGTTAACTCGAAAAAGATAAAATTATTTTACGGACTGATGAACGAAGCTCGTAACGTAGCCCCCGTGAGAATGAAGAGCAAAATGTTCAAGTCTGTGTGGTGTCTCTGAAGGTCGTGGCCCGTGCCTTTCTTTGACCGATACCTTCATTTTTCGAAGTGTCGGATCCCTTCCATTTCTCTCTCTCTGATTAGTGTAATACAGAGGATGGTTGCCTAGTTGTACTACCTCTTAAAACAATAATCACCGCTACCATTCTCCCAAATCTAATCCCGTTGAGGTCGAAGGAGAATGAGCCAAGGCAGGAATAGGAGAATGCGGAAGAATTAAGTATCCGGCCCCGTGGTGTAGGGGTAGCGTGCCTGCCTCTTACGCGGAGGCCCCGAGTTCGATTACCGGCTAGGTCAGGGATGTTTACTTGGACCTGAGGGCTGGTTCGAGGTCCACTCAGCCTACGTGATTAGAATTGATGAGCTTTCTGACGGTGAGATAGCGACCCCGGTATAGAAATCCAAGAATAACGGCCGAGAGGATTCCTCATGCTGACCACACGACATCTCGTAATCTGCAGGCCTTAGGGCTGAGCAGCGGTCGCTTGGTAGGCCAAGGCCCTTCAAGGGCTGTAGTGCCAATGTGGGGGGGGGGGGGGTTTGGAATAATTAAGTGGAAGCAATGAGACTCTGCTAGCGACCCTTATTCGGTCGTTGTGGCTTAAATCATTGCTCAGAACGCATCTTTGGTCATTTCGTAACGATTTCCAGCGTGTAGTCCTTCTTTATAAATCTATCTGCCTCTGCTGGCAGCACGTGTCCGAAGAACTGTCGTGTATTTTCCTCTGGATCGATAAACCATTAAGTTGTCTTCCTATGTCTATGTTGGAATCCTGATCCAATGTAGTGAGTGGTGGTTATTACTGTGTTAAGAGAAAGTAGAGCATGGCAACCATCCTCTATTAACACTAATCAGAGGGAAACATTGGAAGGGGTCCGGCATTTCGAAACATGAAGTTACCGGCCAAAAGAAGACAAGGGTCATGCAGAGTAAGAAAATGAAAAACTCCCTAGAATTCGCAAACCTAATACCATTGGGGTCGGAAAAGAGGTCATATAGAACAGTGAAAGGAGGAGCCTGACACAAGTACTGTAAATCGAACAAAAGTCAGGAAGCAGTTAGGACTGTAAATGCCTAGGCATTAATACGTAGGTGGATCCAGAGGTTAGTTGCACTAACGCACCGCAGCAGCGCGCTGTGTGTCGCAAACGTCGGCACAGCGGAGAAATGGACAGTCACTGCCCACACGTCTCTTAGGCAGGTCGCTGTGGTGTCTCGTCTAGTATTGTGTGAATAGCGGCCGAATGCAATGGCGCGTCAACTGGACGTTCACTCAAAATAAGTTATGCGGTGCGTGCGATAACCCGATTCATATGGGCCAAAAGGGAGAATTGCACGGACATTCATCGTGAAATTAGTGCTGTGTATGGGGAGCGGGCCATTTCCCGGCAAGGTATCGTAAAGTGGTGTCAGCAATTCGAAGCCGGACGCACGGATATCACGGACAACCATCGCGAAGGCAAGCCCGCAACGTCCAGGACCCGTGCAAAGGTCAACAGTGTGCATGCGATCAATAGACAGAACCGGCGCATTAAACTGAGAGAAATCGCGACGCAGCTGAACATGTCGTATGGCAGTGTGTTCGCCATTGTTCACGAGGACCTTGGTAATCGTAAGCCGTGTCAAAGATGGGTCCCACGTCTTCTCACCGATGAGCACAAGGATAACGTTTCCAATCCTCCCTAGCATTTTTGCAACGCTATGCCGCAGACGGCAACGGATTTCTGCGGCGAATCGTCACAGGCGACGAAACGTGGTTCCACCACTTTACCCCCGAAACGAAGCGAACATCAGTGGAATGGGTGCACCCCTCATCACCACAACGAAAGAAGGCCAAGGTTCAACCTTCAGCTGGTAAGGTTATGGCGACAGTCTTCTTTGACATGGGGGGTTTTCCACACGTGGGATTCATGCCGAAAGGAACGACGATCAACGCGGCGTCGTATTGTCAAACGTTGCGCCGGTTGCGTGAAGCGATTAAAGAGAAGCGCCGGGGGAAATTGAGCGCCGGTGTGATTTTGTTGCACGATAACGCAACACCTCACAAGGCCCGCCAAACGAGAGAACTGCTGCAGCGTTTCAAGTGGGAGGTCTGGCAACATCACCCTACAGTCCCGACCTAGCGCAGTGTGACTTTCATCTGTTCGGTAAGCTCAAAACGGAGCTCGGTGGTCGACGTTTCCAGACCGATGAGGAAGTGAAGGCCGCTGTCTCAGAGTGGTTGCAGAACGCTGGAGGAAATTCCTATGCATCCGGTATCGACAAGTTGGTTGTGCGTTCGCAGAAACGTTTGGAGTCTCTTGGAAACTATGTGGAAAAGTGACGTTACAGTATATGTCGTTATAGTCGTGTTGCTGTTGTGCAGGTGGTGTAATAAATGGCCATAACAGGGAAGTACAACTTATTTTCTGATCTGCCCTCGTATAAGGAAATATCTTCATTGGGGTAATCACACAAAGGGGATTATAAATAAGGGATATACTGTAAGTCTCTGCACATGGTTATGAGGGTATTTAGAGGTTATTGTAAGGTAATAAAAGAGAGGGCATATCACTAGAGTATAGTCCTAGTGTATGGGATCCTCACCAGCATTACTTGATTAGAGAACTGGAAAAAATCTAAAGAAAAGCAGCTCGGTTTGTTCTGGGTGATTTCCGACAAAAGAGTAGCGTTTCGAAAATGTTGCAAAGTTTGGTCTGGGAAGACTTGAAGAAAGGAGACGAGCTGCGTCTACTATCTGATATGTTCCGAGCTGTCAGTGGAGAGATGGTGTGGAATGACATTAGTAGACGAATTAGTTTGAGTGATGTTTTTAAAAGTAGAAGAGATCAAAGTATGAAGTTGAAATTCAAGAAGACAAATTGGGGGAAATATTCGTTTATAAGAAGAAGGAGTTGGAGATTGGAATAATTTACCAAAGGAGAAGTTCAATGAATTTCCAAATTATTTGTAATTATTTAAGAAAAGACTAGGTAAACAACAGATATGGAATTTGCCACCTGGGCGCGACTGCCCTGAATGCAGAACAGTGATTGATTGATTGATTGATTGATTGATTGATTGATTGATTGATTGATTGATTGATTGATTGATTGATTGATTGATTGATTGATTGATTGATTGATTGATTGATTGATTGATTGATTGATTGATTGATTGATTGATGGCCCCGTGGCCACAACCTACGCTCCAAGGTTGAGAGCCCCTGGGGCCCCGATTAGTCACCTCTTATGATACCGTGAGGGGATACTGCGAGTGTTATTCTACCGGCCCACCAATCTAGTGACACCGACCTACTATCTCAGCATCATAGTAAGCGAGGTTCTTCCTCTACCATAGTTGTCAACATTCTGTACCGTGTGCCTCTCGAAAGGAATATGGACTATGAGAGACAGGAGTTATATTTTACAGAGTACCGGCAGCCACAGTCAGAATTTAGAAAGTGATTGACACACTTTTAATGTGAATCATGAGCTGTGAATAAAAAACAAGCCACTATAGTCTATGCTGAATCCAAATCAAAGGAACTCCTTCGGTGTGGTAAACCATTGAGGGCGTCCGGCTCCATGGCTAAATGGTTAGCGTGCTGGCCTTTGGTCACACGGGTCCCGGGTTCGATTCCCGGCAGGGTCGGGAATTTTAACCTTAATTGGTTAATTTCGCTGGCACAGGGGCTGGGTGTATGTGTAGTCTTCATCATCATATCATCCTCATCACGACGCGCAGGTCACCTACGGAAGTCAAATCAAAAGACCTGCATCTGGCGAGCCGAACTGGTCCTCGGACACTCCCGTTACTAAAAACCATAACTTACGCTATTTCATTTCACCAATGTGGACAGTCATAAAATGTAGCGATGCGTCCTCCAGGATAGGTTTGTGCATCTTAATTGTTTTCACCCATGAGCTGCCTGAAAATACTGTTGGCCATTAGGCTCAAATGCACAGGGTTTGACCGAGCAGCTCTGCAATATATGTGAAGTCTATCAAAACAAACCCGATGGCACAACAAGTCCGAAGGGCCATGACCTACCACGCGACCGCTGCGTAGCCCGAATGCCTGCAGATTTTGAGGTGTCATGTGGTCGGCCGTTATTCTTGGCTTTCTAGACCGGGGCCGCTATCTCATCGTCAGGTAGCTCCTCAATTATTGTAATCTAGTAGAGTGAGTGGACCTCGAACCAGCCCTCAGATCCAGGTAAACCTCCCTAAATTGGCCGGGAATCGAACCCGGGGGCTCCATAAGATTGTGGATGCTCTAATATATTGCAGTAAATACAATTTAATTGTAATTATATGAGAACACATCTGACAGAACAAAACATTCAGATATATTCTATGAATTCCTTCAACAATTTGTTACAGTTGTACTGCAGGACCACAGGGGAAAGAGGAAGCACAAGAGGAGTACTTCATTAGCATAGTTAAACATTTCAAAAATTATAATAGGATGTTAACTTAATAATTTTGCACTTCTTAACAATATTAAGACCGAGCTCGATAGCTGTAGTCGCTTAAGTGCGGCCAGTATCCAGTAATCGGGAGATAGTGGGTTCGAGCCCCACTGTCGGCAGCCCTGAAGATGATTTTCCGTGGTTTCCCATTTTCACACCAGCCAAATGCCGGGGCTGTACCTTAATTAAGGCCACGGCCGCTTCCTTCTAATTCCCAGGCCTTTCCTCTCCCATCGTCACCATAAGACCTATCTGTCTCAGTGCGACGTAAAGCAAAATAATAATAATAATAATAATCATAATAATAATAATAATAAGAAGAAGAACAACAACAACATTGTTATTTGATAGAATCTGATGGTTCCTTCAAGAATGAAAGATGCCATTCTGTTTCGATTAATGGTATTTCTTTCAAGTACAATTTGGTATTACATTCTTTTTACATTTAGGATATTTCCCTTCTAGTAGCCCGCCTGGTGGCCATGTTCATTAAAGCGTTGAAGTCTAAACGGTCTGACACCATGGTTAGCCGGTTCGAGTCCCGTTTTCGAAGAAAAATCACCATCAGAATGTTGGCCGGCAGGGTAGGGGAGGTGGTTGTATACAATTTCTAACCACTAGATTGCGTGCCAAAAGCCTGGATTAAATTCCAAACCTCTCTGCAGTGCTCATATGGAGTGAGGGCATATGACGCTGTTGATGGTGATTCGTCCGTCGGATGGGGACGTTAAAACTTGAGCAGACCCCTTGGTGCTATTCGACAGGAGTAGGCTATATGCCGGTACCGGGTTTCACCCTCTACCTTCCTACTATCATATATCACGTCATTCATTTCATCTCATTGACTCCTCTGATGAGGTTGACGTCAGGAAGTGCATTCGGTCATAAAAACTCGCCACGACAGATTTATCTCACCTCATACCCGACCTCGTAGAAAAACGGGACAAAACTTGGACAAACACATATTTCTCTGTTAGTATTCTGACTTTTTAATGTTATGTTTTAGCTTAAAATAAATGTATAATTTTATTATGAGAATGCGGTTTTAATTTCATATTAATATTATCAATATATTGACTATTTGCCATAATTAACTTAAATTCTATGTTTTTACTCAGAATGCTAAATTAAAAACCGCTAACACCACCCCTTACCAACAGCTTATCTTCCTATTCCGAAGTTCATGCCTTTCACGACCTCGAAAAGGGATGGGTTTCCCATCAGATATTTCCAATCGGTGACAAATCTGGAAATCTAGCGAATACAGCAAAAGTCGCATATTCTAGAAGGTTAATGTGAGCGCCTCTATATCGTTGGTGAATAAACCGAACCTCGTATGCAGGTGCGTAAAGGAAAATGAACCTTATCGTTCCGTGCGAATTTACTCACTCCTACAGTATACTGCATTTAAGGTTCATTTTCCTTTACACATACGCTTAGGAAAATGAACAAAACATTCTTCTGATGGACTGCATATCCATATGTTGCTGGGAGGCGTGACCAGTCTTAATTTTTTTTAATGGATAAGTAAAGCATTCTGACATACGAGGTATTGATTCTTTACCGACGATATGATCGAACAATATGAAAAATTTGAAAGAAAATGTTACCAGTAGCTGTTCTGAACAGTTAACTAAAGAGGCAGACATATTAGAAATCTGAAAGCACTCTCCTAGTGGTGCCTTCATGTATAGAGTTTTAATATAATGCTCTGATAAGAGGAAAATGGAAAGAAATATTAGATATAAGTAAAATTATCATCATTGAGTAATTTGGACAATATGAGGTAACAGGTAATAATAAAAATCAGATACCTTGGAGAAGTCACTTATTGCTCGGTTAGACATTGTGTAGTTAGCAGGGTCCGCAATCGTGGCCCCTGTAAACAAACGAAAACAGTTAATCACAGATATATTGCAGCGTGAGCAGGTTGTGTGAGCTACAGCTTATTTCGGGGAAACCTTGCCTACTGTCTCTCCACTTTGTCAAACATATCTCTCGACATCTCTAGCGTGTCTTCTAGATGGATGTCGATAACGTATAAGAAACGAGATAAAACAATATTTCTCTGGTTACCTAGCCTGCTATAGTATACCGTGCCACCTCCCTGCTGGTGGACTCTACAGAGCTCAGTAGAAGCACACCATAACAGGGCGATGGTCCCAATTAAATGAGTTTCTTTTCAGGCAATACATTGATAAATGCTTGAATCTTTGATGACCCTCTCATTGGACCACAATTCTTTTAGTCTGCCTTAAGACTTGCATTTTGCGATTTAATAAGTTCCAGCGCACGAGTTGCTGGTTGGTATCAGCCCTGTAGTTTGAGCTCTGCATTTGCTCAATGATGTTCAGTTTCCGATAGAAGTTGGCAGGTAGAAACTCAATATAACCACGCCCTACAAACCCAATCTTAAGTTCATCAACGACAGGAAGGGTTTATCTGCTAACACGCCACTTCACACGAATTAACGTCATAACGTTTCTTTCCATGATACGATATTTAGAAACAATAATTATTTGTGCCCAAGGACTGGAAGATCATCATCATCATCATCTGTTTACCCTCCAGGTTCGGTTTTTCCGTCGGACTTAGCGAGGGATCCCACCTCTACCGCCTCAAGGGCAGTGTCCTGGAGCTTCAGACTCTTGGTCGGGGGATACAACTGGGGAGTATGACCAGTACCTCGCCCAGGCGGCCTCACCTGCTATGCTGAACAGGGGCTTGTGGAGGGATGGGAAGATTGGAAGGGATAGGCAAGGAAGAGGGAAGGAAGCGGCCGTGGCCTTAAGTTAGGTACCAGCCCGGCATTCGCCTGGAGGTGAAGTGGGAAACCACGGAAAACCACTTCCAGGATGGCTGAGATGGGAATCGAACCCACCTCTACTCAGTTGACCTCCCGAGGCTGAGTGGACCCCGTTCCAGCCCTCGTACCACTTTTCAAATTTCGTGGCAGAGCCGGGAATCGAACCCGGGCCTCCCCGGGTGGCAGCTAATCACGCTAACCACTACACCACAGAGGCGGACGGACTGGAAGATGACGAGGGATTATGATCACTCATGACGGTGAACAACAACAGCCAAGCTGGTCATTAGTTCGAACACTTGCTTTGATACCGATCCAGGTACTCGTATACGTTGGTTCTCAAGAATAAAAATAACCCCGAGCACAGCCACAAGAAGCTTTCTCAGCATAATTATTGAAAATGAAAATCTGCAGTCTGTTTCCAGTCATTCGACACGGTCAGGAATGGAATGAATGAAGCCCCCAACTATCGGCATGGATAGGAATTGTGCCGGCTCCCGAAGCCTGTCGCACTCCTCTGGGGAAATCTTTGATGACTGGCAGATGAAATGAAATTATATTGGAGAGTGTTGCTTGAATTAAAGATGTCAGGGAAAACCGAAGTACCCGGAGAGGAAAACCTGTCCCGCCCCCGCCCTGTCCAGCTCAAATCACATATGGGTGAACGAGATTTGAACCACAGAACCCAGTGAGGAGAGGCCGACGCGCTGCCGCCTGAGCCACGGACGCAATGCATAACTCTTACAGTTCCCAAATATGTACATTTACAATCCTACTGATTCTATTGGTGTAATGATGTGAAGAAACAACTACAAAGTACAATCTACCCAATGATATTTCTGCGAATGCACCGAATTGTACAATGGCTATCAAAAGGTTTGACACGAACTTGAATCCATACATTCCACTGATATTGTGATGTGTGTCTAATCTTCTTCTTCTTCTTAATCCTTTTACCCTCCAGGGTCGGTTTTCCCTCGGACTCAGCGAGGGATCCCACCTCTACCGCCTCAAGGGCAGTGTGTCCTGGAGCTTCAGACTTTGGGTCGGGGATACAACTGGGGAGAATGACCAGTACCTCGCCCAGGCAGCCTCAATTGCTATGCTGAACAGGGGCCTTGCGGAGGAATGGGAGGATTGGATGGGGCAAGCAATGAAGAGTGAAGGAAGCGGCCGTGGCCTTAAGGTAGGTATCATCCCGGCATTTGCCTGGAGGAAAAGTGGGAAACCACGGAAGACCACTTCTAGGATGGCTGAGGTGGGAATTCAACCCACCTCTACTCAGTTGACCTCCCAAGACTGAGTAGACCCCATTCCAGTACTCGTACCACTTTTCAAATTTTGTGACAGAGCCGGGAATCAAACTCGGACCTCTGGGGGTGGCAGATAATCACACTAACCACTACACCATAGAGGCGGACTGTTTGCATACTCGCTCAAAAATATCTCCTAGTGCTTTGATCATCTCAACACTTAATTCATCTGATCCAGTTGATTTGTTGTTTTTCAGCTTAGATATTGCTGTCTCTAGTTCCAACCATGTAAGATTAGTGGTATTTTTGCTGCCAAACTCATAAGGTTCGTCGTCCAATGGGGTGACATTTTCATAACAGTTCAGCAAAGTTTCAAAGTGTCTTTGGAACTCGTGTAATATTTTGGTCTTATCCCTAGTCACCTCACAATTAGAAAGTTCTACAGATTGGATAGATTCATTTTGAGTTCTTTTATTCTTAACAAAACTGTATAACAGTTTCTAATTTCCATCCTGCGTTGTTTTGGTAGCCAGATCTTCCTTGCATTTCTTCTTTTCAGCTACAACCAACTGTTTGACGTGTAATTTTTTCTTTCTGTAAAGTGACAGCTTCTCCTCTATTTCATGTTGATCTCCCCGCGTTCTTGCTTGATATAAGGATCTTCTTGCACGGTTTCTGTCATTGATAGCCTTTTCAATACCATCATTCCACCAGGCAGTTTTTTAGGTTTACTTATTTGACCCTGTCGTCCACAAACTTTTTCTGCTGTACCAACCACAACCTTCTTTACAATATCCCATTCTTCATCTACCAATTTCAGTTCTTCTCTTGGCAACAACCTGCGGAAACCTTCCCTGAATTCTTCCTTTACACTTGGCTCGGTTAGTCGCCAAGTTTTTATTTTTGGGACTCTTTTGTTACAGACTTTCGGAGGTCTTTTATCTGCAATAACTGCAACCAACAGTCTATGGTCTCCACCGAGGTCTTCACTTGGAATGACCTTAACATCATTGACATTTTTCCATATATTGTGATCTATCAGAATATAATATATTACTGTACCCATTTTATCATCCCAGCTGTATCTTGTGATTTTATGGGAGTCTCTTTTCTTGAACCAAGTGTTACTCACTATCAGGTTGTTTCTCATGCATAGATCTAGCATATATTCTCCCTATTCATTTCTGTTTCCCATTCCAAGAGGGCCCATTATGGATTCATATCCTGTTCGTTGTGAGCCAACTTGTGAATTAAAATCACCCATTACAATTAGATTGTCATACTCAGTGTGTTCTTCCAGGTTATTAAGGAAGTTAGCCTTTTCCTCTTTTGAGCATCCTACCTGTGGAGCATAGACTTGGATCACATTGTACTTTTTTCCCTCCTAAGTTCACAGATAATTATCCTTTCACTAACAAACTCAACTTCACTACAAGCATCTATGTCTTTATGTATTAAAAATCCTACTCCATTCTTAGACTCTACTTCATTTCCAGACCAGTAAAGACTATAGTCTAATCTGATATTCATTTTCCCAGTTTTCTTCTTTGTTTCACTCAGGCCCATGATCAGAAGTTTCCTCCTTTCCATGAGGTCGACCAGCTCTTCAGTTTTGTTTGTCAATGTCAGGATATTTAATGTTCCCACTCTGACACTTTGTCTTCGTTTGGTTTGGGTAGCTGGTGCAACATCGAGCTGTAAACCGTCATTCGCACAAAACTGATGCCGTCGTCGTGAATTCCTACATCCGAGGCTCGTATTATTCTTGAAGGCAACTTATTCAGTAATCCCTCTGTTGACCTGCTGAGCCTAACACAGACGGATATTTTCTTTCAGGGTTTTCTCCCTTAGCCTTTGGTGTCCAGTCACCTCAACATACAAGGCAGCAGGGTGTACTCATATTAATCCCTGAATACAGGGCTGTCTCTTCCGCCATCTCCACCGTACCGAAGTCCACCTTCTCCGCTGTAGAAGTCGTTGAGTTCTTCACTCGTAACCCTGAGCTGGGACCCTTACCAGATGTTACACACCGGATCAGTGTGCTCTGGGACTCACACAGGCAGGGGCGCCATTCCCTGGGTAGGGCTGCCTCTGAAAAGGGTCCCTACATGCTACCTAAATAAATAAATAAATAAATAAATAAATATCCGCCTCTGTTGTGTAGTGGTTAGTGTGATTAGCTGCCACCCCCGGAGGCCCGGGTTCGATTCCCGGCTCTGCCACGAAATTTGAAAAGTGGTACGAGGGCTGGAAGGGGGTCCACTCAGCCTCGGGAGGTCAAATGAGTAGAGGTGGGTTCAATTCCCACCTCAGCCATCCTGGAAGTCGTTTTCCGTGGTTTTTCACTTCAGGCAAATGCCGAGATGATACCTAACTTAAGGCCACGGCCACTTCCTTCCCTCTTCCTTGCTTGCCCCATCCAATCTTCCCATTCCTACGCAAGGCCCATATTCAGCATAGCAGGTGAGGCTGCATGGGCGAGGTACTGGTCATTCTCCCCAGTTGTATCCCCGACCCAAAGTCTGAAGTTCCAGGACACTGCCCCTGAGGCGGTAGAGGTGGGATCCCTCGCTGAGTCCGAGGGGAAAACCGACCTTGAGGGTAAACAGATAAAGAAGAAGAAGAAATAAATAATTTAGCCTCAAGGGCCACGACCTGCACGCAAGGATAAAGCTCGGTTCAACTCCTCGGTTGAGCAAGCCCTGAAGACTATCAGATTACTGTATTCTTCTTAACGTGGTTTTTCATTAGCACTATATTTGACCAACACTTGTTACATTACAGACATTCATTCAATAAGAATAATATACTGCTGTCTCTATTGTGGAAAGATCTTTATCATGACGACCAAGAGTAAACACATAGCCTATTGTTTAAAAGTATTCTTGCGCGTTCTGTAGTAGGTTAAATGTTTCATTTCCAGCGAGAACACTCGTTCAATAAAGTGTATTGAATACTATTACCCACTAATTTACAGTTACTAAATAATTATGGTTATTTTCATTCATATTAGAGAAAGGATACCAAAAAGATTCGTTTTGTGATATATAACAGAATTTCTCAACCTTAGCTAGAATTATTAGGTATACAGATTACATAGCAGTGAAATAGCTAATTGATACGAGATTTGTGAATGTAAACGATAGTAATAGTATCAAAAACTTGCAGATAGGACTGAACTAGATAATCGCTACTACCAAATACTTGAATACCGGACTGCAGCAGTTTTCAGCAAGAAATTCGATAGTGCTGCTACCTACTCGGCAGGGTGTGGCAAACTTAAGGACAACATGTATTGTCACTTTTACTATTCTTGGTGCACTGGTGTGCAGTTTATATGTTAAAAGGCTGTTAATAAATCGATCAAGTATTGAGTGGTAAAAGCACTCAAACTGGAGCGTCCGCAGTGTTAAATACCGTGGATTTCACCAGGCCGGGCATTTAAACGTGTAGTATAACCTATAATGGTTATCGCAGACATTCTCAAGTTGATAGGTAGGAGGTTCAAAACTGAAATCATCTTCTATTGTTCATTGTTAGAAAATTATTTCGGTATACTATCTGCACACGACTAAACACCATTCCAAAGGATTTAATATAAGAATTTCTCCTGCAATAATGTTCTGAAAGAGACCTCAGGAACACTTCTTCCTTGTCTGAAACATCATAATTGGCTTGATGTCGATACCCATTCCCAACTCCAGTATGTATTACGTACATACAAGTTTATGGATTCTCAGTATTTCTGTCTTGAACTTTAATACTATATATTCAAACCATAGCAAAAGCGAGATAGCAGAGTGAGTGGGTTAGTCGCTTCATACACACATCGACGCAATGCCCCCGAATTTGGGCCAGCTTTTCGTAATGAGGGAACCAACAACATTTCGTTGTTATTTTTCGCTTCAATATATTTATGTAGCCATTTGTGAGCCCCATGAAAGTGTAACACTGATTATTAACGTCATAGAATCCCTACCATCGTTGTAAGAGGAAAATAAAACTTTTTTGAATTTTTACAGTGATCCAGTTCTGTAAATAATTTAAAGCAACACAGATTTCTTGGGGCCATATCAAATATTTTTATTATATTAACGAAGATATGAACCATAGGTTAACACAAAATTTAAAGAAAAACATGTTAAGTCCACCTTACCACATTTCTCACCTATGCGTTTGTGCTTTTGCACTCCTTTCTAACTGTATTTTCCGTAAAAAAAATTGATAGCCTTTTTGATGCAATCAATTCATATTAGTTAAATAACTCTTATCACTTAGAGTGTCTTCTCCCCGATGGAAGTTTCTTCAAAAATATCTAAACAATATGACACTCCTTAGCAAGTATCAAACTCTTGCACCCTATAATAAAGGCTAGCTTTTCAACATAAGATCATTGTTTCTACGCCTCAGTCATAACAACTCCGAGAAAATGTTCAATCTTGCGGATGAAAGGTGGAAATATCGTATCTTTAGATAACTCCAAATTAAGGTCGACCATCAGGGCCACAATTTGCAACCAGCTTCTCTCACCCCCTGATAGCAAGAACTACGTGATTGATCCACAAACGTATTTATTCTTTTAAAATAACGACTTGGAGAAATTAGCATCCGATCTTCATTTGGGCATCGTTATTCGTGACCTAAATAACTCCTCAGATGGAACTGCGAATAGTGATTCTTTGAATGAAGACCCTCTTGACGTTGCTCAGTGGAATACTATAACACAAATCAGGATGCGTATGCAGCTAACTACCGCATTGTGATTGTAGGAAAGATTTGTTATCACACGATGAATCATAACGCTTAGAAGATGAAATCTCCTATGAAGACGTATGATAATACTCAACTGCTCTTTACTAATAGCCTACGGATGCACAGGTGTTTACAAGAAAAATATCTGACGTACTTAATTATTATTTGGTGAGGCTTTAAATGTCTCCTGTTACAAAGTTAAATACAGAACGAGTGCCATGGTTGACAAGACAAATGAGTTCAATAACTGTAGGCTAGTGATTGTTTTGAAGTTTACGTCAAACATTTCAGTAGTATATGGTTCTTAAGGAAACACATTATGTATGTGGAAGATACAAGAGAAATATTTAAGTAGAAACGCAAAACAATGTTACGGTATACATTTAAAACTTGGTAATAAGTAACTTCGTGTGTACATAGTGAATACATAAAACATGTAAATATGGACCATCAGTCAACAACAGTTATTAAAATACGTAGTTTATACAAATTATTCTGTTGCTTTGTCCTCTGTTACTCATTCCATTCCGTAATAAAAATGTTTGGAGTGTTGTTAAGTTGCCCGCCCGGAGGCTGGATAACTTTTCAAACGAAGTTAGTTCAGTGTTTACTTTTTGAGATCTAGGGAAAGTGACGGCATAGAGATGGACAGCAGACAGTGGTATGATGACACACGGGGTGAAAAGTCAGGCTGTGATCCCACAAAGAGAAAAAGTCCTCTCAGTTTTAATTACTGCGTTGGTGGGGTGAAAGTGCCCGAGGAGGGTCATTGTAAATATTTAGGTGTTAATATAAGGAAACATCTTCATTGGGTTAATCAAATAAACGGGATTGTAAATAAAGGTTGCAAAACTCTACGCATGATTGTGAGGGTATTTAGGGGCTGTAGTAAGGATGTAAATGAGAGGGTGCACACATCCACAGTAAGACCACAATTAGCGTATTGTTTCAGTGTATGGGACACTCACCAGGATTATTTGATTTGAGAATGGGAGAAAAATTTAAAGAAATGTACCTCGATTTATTCTGGTTGATTTCCGACAAAGGAGTAGTGTTGCGAAAAAGTTCCAAAGTCTGGGCTGGGAAGACTTGGGAGAAAGTAGACGAGCTGTACGACTAGGTGGTATGTTCCGAGCTGTCAGTGGACTGAAGGCGTGGAATGAGTTTGTGTGGTGTCTTTAAAAGTAAGAAGGATCACAATATGAAATTAAAATTCATGACCGAGCTCGATAGCTGCAGTCGCTTAAGTGCGGCCAGTATCCAGTAATCGGGAGTTAATGGGTTCGAGCCCCACTGTCGGCAGCCGTGAAGATGGTTTTCCGTGGTTTCCCATTTTCGCACCAGGCTGTACCTTAATTAAGGCCACGGCCGCTTCCTTCCAATTCCTAGGCCTTCCCTACCCCATCGTCGCCATAAGACATATCTGTGTCGGTGCGACGTAAAGCAAATAGAAAAAAAAATGGAATTCATGGGGACAAACTGGGGCAAATTTTCGTTTATACGAAGAAGAGTGTCCGCCTCTGTGGTGTAGTGGTTAGTGTGATTAGCTGCCACCCCCGGAGGCCCGGGTTCGATTCCCGGCTCTGCCAAAAAATTTAAAAAGTGGTACGAGGGCTGGAACGGAGTCCACTCAGCCTCGGGAGGTCAACTGAGTAGAGGTGGGTTCGATTCCCACCTCAGCCATCCTGGAAGTGGTTTTCCGTGGTTTCCCACTTCTCCTCCAGGTGAATGCCGGGATGGTACCTAACTTAAGGCCACGGCCGCCTCCTTCCCTCTTCCTTGTCTATCCCTTCCAATCTTCCCATCCCTCCACAAGGCCCCTGTTCAGCATAGCAAGTGAGGCCGCCTGGGCGAGGTACTGGTCATTCTCCCCAGTTGTATCCCTGACCAAGAGTCTGAAGCTCCAGGACACAGCCATTGAGGCGGTAGAGGTGGGATCGCTCGCTAAGTCCGAGGGAAAAGCCGAACCTGGAGGGTAAACAGGTGATGATGATGATGATGACGACGAAGAAGAGTTACGTACTGAAATAATTTATCAACGGAGATGTTTGAGAAATTTCCAAATATTTTGAAACTATTTAAGAAAACACTAGGTAAAAAACAGATAGGGAATCTGCCCTAAATTGAGATTAATGGTGATTGAAGTGCAATGCTCATTTGATGGTTTATGTACGAGGTATTGCATATTTTAAACTTTCGTTCTTAATTATTATGATTGCTCAATGTCAACAAATACTTCCAATGTGTGAAGTCGCATTTACTCAAAGACAGCAAAGCCGAGTTTAAAATATATCGGGCTTACCATGCCGTACCGCTAGACGTCACCACTGTTTGCACTCCTCTCAGCTTAATGAGCTTGAGATACAGCTGCCAGATATTGTCGTAGTAAAGTATTTGCTACTACTTACTTGCAGCAATCGTTCTGTCGAGATTTACGGGCCATAACGACTCCACTTGCGATGCAGATAACTACAACGACCACCGCTGCTGCTATTCCAAGCCCGATAGATTCGATCATTTTTGCTTTCTTACTTGAATCTCGTCCTTTAAATTATAAATTCACAATTGTGGGCAGAAAAAGTTATTATGAATACTATATATTCTTCGAGGTATTGATAATGATCTCCCGAGGAAATGCCTATTATCAGTCGTTTATCAGTTAGTGTCCGCTGAACAGATTTAAACTTGAAGGGTAGCAGAAATTACAGTAAATTCGAACACATAATTTCAAATTTCCTATATATCCTTATTTGATATCTTCAGAACACATACAATGGATATAATTAACCGGTAACAGTGAATAGTATTACTTTGTAGTTCAACTGCATGATCACTTCCGCATATAGCATGTTCAGTATAACGTGTGAGATCACACGAGATTCAATTCACTTTTATTGTATGGATTATTTAGAATTTTGAATTATTCAGGTTAGACATTTTCTGGGATAAATAACAACAACCATTTGTTTTGGCTGTCAATTAGTGAATGTAATCGCTCTCATTCTGCTAAGTTACGATTCAGTTGATGGAATTTCCTCTCTGTTCTGCTTTAATATTTGGAACCCTCTTGACGAGATTTATGTGATGTTGGAAGAATTCTCATCGCGCTGGTTGAGAATGAGAGACATGGGGTATTATCGGCGGTATACCTCTAAGAAACATAGTGGTGAAAGCACTGGAATTTAGCAATGACTCTGTAGTAAGACCGTTTCCAAGGTAATTCAAAACATCCACATTAGTTCACTTCATTGTTGCAGGCTAGATTTCTAGGAGGCGAGGCAAACAATCGTGCAGGGTATTCTTCGTATTTTGTGTACAACATGTTGAAGTTAATGCTACCACGTCAAACGTCATTTCTATTCGTGCTATTGATAAGTTTTTTTTTTTTTTTTACAGATATGTATGGAATTTTGGGTCTCCCTTAATACTAAAGGCAAGTAAACAGTGATATGGTGGTAAACGGGATTAACAGTCAGGTTGTAAGTTTCAGGAAGAGGAAAGGTCCTCTTACTTTTAAGTACTGTATTGGTATAGTGAAAGTGCCTCTCGGGGATCATTATAAGTACTTAGGTTTTAATATAAGGAACATTATTCATTACGGTAAACAAAATAACGAGGTTTTAATTGAAGAGTAAATATCCCTTCATATGGTTAAAAGGGTATTTAAGGGTTGTGGCATAACAATGCGTCATGGTTGTAGTAAGTATATCAGGTGATGGTGATTATTGTTTTAAGAGGAACTACAACTAGGCAACCATCCTCAATTAACATTAATCAGAGGGGAAATATTACGGGATCCGACACTTAGAAAAATGAAGATATAGGCTAAGGAAAGACAAGGGCCACGAAGAGTGTGAAAATGAAAGGCTCCCTAGGCCTCGAATGCTCTAATAACTTTGGGGTAGGAAAATAACAAGAGTTGACCAAGGGAGGTCAGATAGGATCAGATGAATTGAGGAGCCCGGTACAAGTAAGTGGAAAGAATTCAAGGACTCAGCTAAGGGCCCCATGGTCTTCAACGTACGGTTCCCCCCAATTTAAGAGTCCCTGGGACCTGCCTCTTACGACAGGCAGGCGGATACCGCGGATGTATTCTACCGCCCCCACACACAGGGGATAGGGGAGTTTCTGAAGGAGAGGGCGTATACATTTCTGGTAAGACACCAATTAGAGTATGGTTCCAGTCCCACACCAGAATTACTTGAGAAGAGAACTGGAAAAGATCCAAAGGAAAGTAGCACGGTTTGTTCTGGGTGATTACCGACAAAAGAGTAGTATTACGAAATACTGGAAAATTTTGGACTGGAAAAACTTGAAAGTAAGGAGACAAGCTGTTCGACACCAGAATGGGACGCTCCAATCTGCCAGTGGAGTAGTTTAGAATGACATTGAGTGGAGCTTTTAAATGCAGAAAAGATCCTTATGGAGCATTAATCAGGGCAAATATTCATTCATAGGAAAAGGGATTAGGGATTGGAATAATTTATCAAGTGAAATGTTCGATAAATTACCAAGTTCCTTAAGAAAAACTAATTAACATACAACTGACAGGAAATCTGACAATCAAATCATTCAATCAAAATTAGCTGAAGGAGGATGATTTTTGATTCTTCGAAGAATGAAGGTATTGGCTAAACAAAGGGAAAGAAATGTGCGGAAATGAACGACTCCGAAGACTTAGAAATAGTGGGGTCAGGGGAGAACTAGAATAGATCAAGGGCAGTAGGATAAGAATGATGAAAGTGAAAGCAATGCCAGAATTAGCTAGAAGTCTTGTGGTCTACGCTTCCAATTTGGGACACGCTAGTGGGTCCCGCCTTTAAGGTAGCCAAGGAATAACCTGAGACGTTCTTCACATGAGTAGTGAGTAGTGACTGAAAATTTGAGCAAATAGTTAGCCAACAGCATGACTATGCTGACTGCTGTTTAATGCCGTATGTCTCGAGGTAATTTTTCAGTCAATCAGTAATTCCCTTTCCCACAGGAGGAGGCTAGAAGCCGACGACCAGGAATTGTAGCAATTGAACTCGTTGAAACACCATCGCTATCAATCGGTATTGATCCTAGAGAACTAGAATTCTCTGAGATTCGTCTTTAGACTTTCTCAATGAGAGAAGAGATAACGAGTTATTAGATACAATATTTCAAGTGGTACAGCTGCCCGTATTTACTCAGTTTTATGCAACCCGCAGATTATAGCAAAACCCAAATACATTCACCTTGGCTTCTCACGGTGATGTCGGTCATACTACGCTTTCTATAATTCGTTTCTCGTCTAGACGAAATCAGCATTAATGATAAAATAACGAATGATGGTGAAGAATCGTGAAACTTCTGTGTCACAGACACTTCATATTCAAAGAATGACTAGAAGTAGTGTTGATATAACGCTGCCAAACGACAGCTCGTGATTGCCGATCGTGCTGGAAGTTAGAGGAGGAAAGCGGTACTCTTAAACGGAAGTTCGAGTCCGATATACGACGTTTTTTTTTACTTATTTCGTTGTTAAAATATGTTCGTGTGAATCGCGTTGTTGAAGAAAAATCTAAATCATGATCAGTTCTCATGTTGCAGGTACACTGTTATATTCATTTCTAAGTAGCTCCTAAAAGAGCTATTTGCAGTAAAATAAGCTGTTACCGACAGAGGTGCAATGGGCTTGTATATGGCCATTGTACGAAGGTCGATCAATATTAACGGGATTTTTGTTCCTGAACATCAACAGTTGGTAGGACTGGCCCCGCGCTTCTGTTATGCTTAGGCGGGATAGTTACGAGTGAGGAGAGCATACTGTTGGATATTTTCCGCCGTTTCGTCAGTAACGCTCTCGATGTCGGAGCAACAGGTGAACCCCTCCACTGCGCAATGCACAATTACAAAATTTCTTGCTCGTGAATGAGTTACAGAGGCGAAAGTTTGCCAGAGGTTGACTGAACAGTTCAGCGATCAAACATTGTCAAGGACGCGTGTGTTTGCCTTGCATAAAAAGGTTCAAGGAAGGACGAGAACGTGTGGAAAATCAGCAACACGATCGCCGTCCTTGGACCAGCATTACAGACGAAAACATTCGTGCGGTTGAAGACATTATTGCCGACGATCGACGGGCGAGAGTATCAGAAAATGCAGAACAGGTCGGAATCAGTTATGGGAGCTGTCAAGCAATCATCACAAACGACCTACAGTTCCCTAAAGTGTGTTCCAGATGGGTCCCTTGCCTTTTGACCGAAAATCTGTCGTGGAGGTCTGTCAGAGGCTTACAGCAAGGTTTGTGGATGCAGGTGATGCATTTTTTACTCGGATCGTCAGCTACGACGAAAAATGGGTCCACCACTACACTCCTGAATCCAAAAAAGCCAGCAAGGAGTGACGGAGGAAAGGGGAGGCAGCACCAGTGAAAGCCAAATCTTGACTATCAGCTGGCAAGCTTCCTGGAACCGTTTTTTTCGATCGGCGAGGAATTTCACTGATTGACTTTTTGGATGAGCGACGCAAAATCAATGCTGCTTACTACTGCAAACTGTTGAACAAGGTGAGGGTTTCATATCACCGCAAAGACGAGATCAACTGATTCGACAGGGCATCCTCCTCCACGACAATGCTCGGCCTCATATTGCAGCTCTGTCTGCCTCTAAGCTACAGGAAATGCACTGGACTACGCTTGATCATCCTCCTTACAGCCTGGAATTATCGCCTCGCGATTTCCATTTGTTCGGACAGCTTAAAAGAAGCTCTAGGAGGGCAACGGTTTGAAGACAACGAGAGTGTGGAAGGCTTCGTGCGCAAGTGGTTGGTGACACGACCCTGTTCTTTTTACGATGAGGGCATCAAAAAGCTGCCCATACGCTGGGACAAATGTATTTCCAAAGCAGCAAACTATGTGAAAGAATTAATTGTAATTGCCTTGTGTTTTTCAAGAAATGAATCTAAATAAAAATAAAATCCCGTTTATATTTTGATCCCCTCTCGCATTAATGAAGAAAATGTTCAAAATGACCACCTCTTTCGTTAATGCATATCTGAGCACGGTGGAAGTGAGTCATTCTTGCTTGCTGCAATGTATTTGGTGGAACCTGCCTGCACTTTGCTCTAAAGATTACTATGTGCTGCTTCATGTGCCGTACGTAAGAAGTCCAGTCGTTCTTCGAGTCGAACGTGCGCACTGGCTTGGTTGAATGGATGTGTCATAGTGTTGACAATAAGTGCAGTGCGATTCATTCGTCGTAGCCGTTTGCCATATGAAAGTCGCAAGTTATTATTCCTTTCGGATGTATGCTTTCTTTCTAAACCTAAAAGGTGACTTCTGAGACTTCTTCTTTCTTAATCTGTTTACCCTTCAGGGTTGGCTTTTCATCGAGGGACCCCTCCTCTACCGCCTCAAGGGCAGTGCCCTGGAGCGTGAAACATTGGGTCGGAGGATCCAACTCGGGAGAATGACCAGTACCTCGTCCAGGCGACCTCACCTGCTATGCTAAACAGAGGCCATGTGGGGCGATGGGAAGATTGGAAGGGATAGACAAGGAAGAGGAAAGGAAGCGGCCGAGACCTTAAAAGTTAGGTACAATCCTGGCATTTGCCTGGAGGAGAAGTGGGAAACCACGCAAAACCACTTCCAGGATGGCTGAGGTGGGAATCGAACCCACCTCTACTCATTTGACCTCCCGAGGCTGAGTGGACCCCGTTCCAGCCCTCGTACCACTTTTCTAATTCCTTGGCAGAGCCGGGAATTGAACCCGGGCCTCCGCGGGTGGCAGCTAATCACAGTAACCACTACACCACAGAGCCGGACTCTTTTGAGACTTAAGAAAGTACAATCTTAATCACGAATGCCTTTTGAGTACAAAAATAAAAATGTTAAGCTCGTAGCTAGAATCGAACTCTGAATCCGTCAAAAAATCACATGCTGGCTGCGTTTAGTACCACGTAGGCACTCCTGGCGACGAACAGTAGGTCTCGTATCTCTGTACTAATGGAAAAATCTACGCTACCGCTTCGAAACTGATCTTGCATGTTACAAGTTCTGAACTTGAATGTGCAGACAGGTTTACTTTGCTGCGAACACCACAGTATGCTAAAGATAGTTGGAACCATTCCCTACGCGTAGAGTATGTACCTATTAATTGGTTAAATGAGTCCGGCATAATGTTTCAGGTGATTTCCGATAAATTTGTCCGTAGTCGGTGTTTGCGTGGCGATCATTATTATGTCTGTTTATTATAACTTCCTTAGAAGAATATCTGAGACTTCAGAAAAGTCAGGTCTTCATAAAGGATGTCGAAGCGACTACTAAATTAAAATTTAGAAAAGCATGACTCGATCAAGCTTCGAACTCTCACTGCTCCTTTATGGTTGCTCATGTGCATCTAACATGTCTAATTTTTCACAGCTACTTTCAGCATGGAAGCTGAGCTCTTACAACTCTGTATTCACGAGGAGAGCGAAAGTTACTGACGTGTTACAGCCTTATGGTCCAGTTTTATGACTTTATTGAACGCTGTAACGGTAGTAATTACTGTACATGGCGTAAGCTATCACATCTTCTTCTTCTTCTTCTTAATCTGTTTATCCTCCAGGGTCGGTTTTTCCCTCGGACTAAGCGAGGGATCCCACCTCTACCGCCTCAAGGGCAGTGTCCTGGAGTTTCAGACTTTGGGTCGGGGATACAACTGGGGAGAATGACCAGTACCTCGCCCAGGCTGCCTCACCAGCTATGCTGAACAGGGGCCTTGTGGAGGGATGGGGCGATTGGATGGGACAGGCAAGGAAGAGGGAAGGAAGCGGCCGTGGCCTTAAGTTAGGTACCATCCCGGCATTTGCCTGGAGGAGAAGTGGGAAACCACGGAAAACCACTTCCAGGATGGCTGAGGTGGGAATCGAACCCACCTCTACTCATTTGACCTCCCGAGGCTGAGTGGATCCCGTTCCAGCCCTCGTACCACTCTTCAAATTTCGTGGCAGAGCCGTGAATCGAACCCGGGCCTCCGGGGGTGGCAGCTAATCACGCTAACCACTACACCACAGAGGCGGACAGCTATTACATCTGCTGTTCGGTATTTGCGTGCCATAGATTATAAAATACAGTGAAAAACATGTTTCTACTGTATTAATTTCGGTGTGATGATACTATACAAAATGGCGGTGAATTGACATGTCTGCAATTGGTCCTAATCTATCACGTTTTTTATAATACCGTAACACCCTTTTCTATCAAAAGAAAATGGTCTCTTGAACCAATCAGTTGTGCAATTCTCTACTGCCAGATTAAGGAGAGGCTATGGTTTGTACAGTAAAGTAACATTTCACAAAAATGACTGGAGTATTGGACTCCACTCAACATAAAATGGTACTATTTTTTGCAATGGACCTCGCTTACTGCCTCGTGTAACGTTTTTGCTTTGTGCGGGGAAGTCTATGTGGGGCTAACTGCACATAAAATTGCTGTAAGATGTTGCGCATATAGGACTAAGGGGCATTTAAATCCTAGCTGGTTGCATGTGCTTGGAAAAAATAGGGGCAGCTGTATCATCCGGTATATTTGTAATATATTAGAAATATTTTCATACAGCTATAGGCCTACAATATATCTGAATTCATCCTCATCGCCATCTGACAAAAAACACTCTTCCGGTATGTAAACAGCGCAAAGACAATTTGTGATGCAGCTACACTGCAACAAATCCTATGAACACCCAAGAGGTAATTAGCATCAACGGCTCTAGAGCAAATAATATAAACCACGATCGTACACAACGAACTGGGGAAATCATCAGTTGAGTTAAAACATTATAACATAATTCTAGTGTGATTACCTGCCACCTGCCCGGGTTCGATTCCCGGCTCTGCCACGAAATTTGAAAATTGGTACGCGGGCTGGTACGGGGTCCACCCAGCCTCGGGAGGTCAACTGAGTAGAGTTGGGTTCGATTCCCGCCTCAGCCATCCTGGAAGTGGTTTTCCGTGGTTTCACACTTCTCCTCCAGGCAAATGCCAGGATGGTACCTAACTTAAGGCCAAGGCCTCTTCCTTCCCTCTTCCTTCCCTCTTCCTTGTCTATCCCTTCCAATCTTCCCATCCCCCACCAAAGCCCCTATTCAATATAGCAGGTGAGGCCACCTGGGCCAGGTACTGGTCATTCTCCCCAGTTGTATCCCCGACTCAGAGTCTGAAGCTCCAGGACACTGCCCTTCGGACGGTAGAGGTGGGATCCCTCGCCAATTCTGAGCGAAAAGCCAACCCTGTACGATAAACAGGTTAAGAAATAAATAAATAACATAATTCGATATTCCACATAGCTGACTTTTCGGACAAAATAATACATCTAACTCTCGGCCACAAATTGGCTTCTGTCGTTTCCATTAATCATGCGAGAGTTTCAGAAGTTGCCTAAAGGGGCATCACGTGTATGTCAGACTGAACTACTGTAATACGATAATATAAACATGTGTTATCGAGCGAATGAATTACTGCACGAGTGTAAATATGTGGTCCGCCTCTGTGGTGTAGTGGTTAGTGTGATTAGCTGCCATCCCCGGAGGCCCATGTTCGACTCCCGGCTCTGCCACGAAATTTGAAAAGTGGTACCAGGGCTGGAACAGGGTCTACTCAGCCTCGGGAGGTCAACTGGGTAGAGGTGGGTTCGATTCCCACCTCAGCCGTCCTTGAAGTGGTTTTCCGTGGTTTCCCACTTCTCCTCCAGGCAAATGCCGGGATGGTACATAAATTAAGACTTCGGCCGCTTCCTTCCCTCTTCCTTGTCTATCCCTTCCAATCTTCCTATCCCTCCACAAGGCCCCTTTTCAGCATAGCAGGTGAGGCCGCCTGGGCGAGGTACTGGTCATCCTCCCCAGCTGTATCTCCGACCCAAAGTCTGAAGCTCCAGGACACTGCCCTTGAGGCGGTGGAGGTGGGATTCCTCGCCGAGTCCTGGAGAAAAACCGACCCTGGAGGGTAAACAGATGACGAAGAAGAAGTGTAGATATGTGAATAACTTAATTATTGTACATATTTGTGGGTCTGTGAAGCATCTAATGTACATGGGGTGGGCCCTTTTGCACTAGACCGTCCACAAACTCTGTAGGATTTATGGTAAATAATAATACGGAGAAGAAGAAGAAGAAGAAGAAGAAGAAGAAGAAGATGATGATGATGATGAAGATGATGAAAATTGATAATAAGAAGGTTATAATGTCAATACCCTTTGAATTGCTGTAAATTTTAACAGACTGTAGTGTGTTGAAATTGTGTCGCACGGGAGTTCTTTAACGTGTCCGAAGACAACACAGAAATGTCAAAATAGGATAACTCCTTCAAACGACATTAACTTCTGACAAGATTAAACTTTATATTTTTTGATCAAAAGGTTGATGACTGAATGTTCCACTGAACATGGTAGTCTTCATATCGTGAATGAATCGAAATATTTCCTTCAATTTTGAAGAGTGTTTGAGCAGATTAGTCTAGAGAACCCTGTATCTGAAGAGTGCAAAGTCTGTCTACAGTCTGTCTCGCCATGTTTGAGAATAGAAAAAAACAATTGCAAGCACGTGTATTCTGAAATACTACCTGTTCCGAAAAAATCTCTTTCGTTCATTAGACTCTTTCGCCTGAATAACAATACTCATTATTAACACTTTTTTAAATCACAGGGGAGTTAGAACAATTCGATTTTCCGCGGTGAGGTTTGTAGTAGAGAGACTGAAGGTAAGGACGACCTAACGTTTTAGTCATATATAAATATCACGCCAGCCAAAATGCGCCCCTATTAGGTATACACACTCATTGAAATAACAGCTGCCTGTTTATAAACAGAAACACACAACAACGAATCCACAAAAGAAAACTGACCATGCGTTACTGGGTAGCAATACGACTCACAATTTACTCGCAATCCTGCAATTGTCCCATTCCTTCCATGTCGGTGTTTTCATCAGTAACCGCGTCAACAGCCAAGTTGATAACAAACCGTTCTAGGACTTCCTCCACAATGCAATCCAGCGTCCATATATTAGCTTGTTGAATACAGGATTTCCAGTGGTCAGCGTGAATACTTTCGTCACCAAAACACTATTTCATCCTTTTCAACAAGAACACAGTGGCGATTTCGCAATACATAAGTGAAGTTCATGATTTTTAAAAGTCTGTGAAGAGTTGCACGAGAAATGTTAGGCAATAAATCGTCACTGTTAACTGAAGCTAATATTTTATTCAGAGTTGGTATTTCATTTTTTTAAAAGAAGTCATGAATTTTTTATAGGATAGAGTCTTTTGTAAAAGTGTCGTATTTTCACTTTGCTTTGTCACTTTACATGTTTTCTTAGGAGTAACCAGTTTCCTATCAACCTTAAGTTATTTCCTAGCACGGTAAATGCTTGCCTTGCAAATACCAGTTACATCGGCCACTGCACGAGTTACTTCATCCAGAGTACTTCCAGGATTTTCTTCACGAAATTTGGAAAACACATTTAACACACACGTCTTCTCGCCACTCGTTAGTGGTTTTCCTTTTTTACATTTAATCACAGACTGGCCTGGTTCACACATGGTTTAAAATTACGGCACTTTCTCGCGCGCTGAACGGACGTTTGCACTTCCAACTACTTAAACAGTGGGCTATACTTGATGAACGTCGAGTATTATTTTTATTCACAATAAACTTAGAACACCGAGCTCCATAGCTGCAGTCGCTCAAGTGCGGCCAGTATCCAGTACTCGGGAGATAGTGGGTTCGAATCCCACTGTCGACAGCCCTGAAGATGGTTTTCCGTGGTTTCCCATTTTCACTCCAGGCAAATGCTGGGGCTGTACCTTAATTAAGGCCACGGCCGCTTCCTTCCAATTCCTTGCCCTTTCCTCTCCTATGGTCGCCATAAGACCTATCTGTGTCGATGCGACGTCAAGCCAATAGCAAAAAAAAAAAAAAAAAAAAAAAATGAGAACAATCAAGTAAAGTGGACACGTGCTTTGGATCAACAGTCACGGAGCTACTGGGCTCAAGGATCATGTTTGCGAATCAGATCGTCGTTTCCCGCAAACTCTTCCTTAAAGTGACTTGCCTCGTTGTGTCTGGAAAACGTAATATATTTGTATATAGGTTACATGTGGGAAGAATAAGGAATAATCAAATTGTATTGCTAATAATAAGCTCATAGGCTTAATAGGCTTATTGCATTTCTTCTAAACTATATGAGTTCAGTAAAGTTAATTTTCGTACATTTGTACAAACCCCGAAAATGTTATGTACTCCGTATCTCAAACATGGTGATACAGACTACAGTAACACGTGAGTTTGTAGTTTGTAGCCTGTAGTGATGTATTTGTAAGTAATTTATACTACAATTTGAAAGATAAAACAATAATAGTTAAAGGGGCTCCGGTGCATATTTTATAAATTCACTGCACCTTTTCTCAACAACCAATAAAGGTACATTTCTGAAAGAAAAAAAAAGGTGAACCTATGTTGGTTTTCTAATACTTTAACACAGTGATTTCCAAAAGTACTTTTTTATAATGGCAGATTTTTTTGAATACTCGAACTTTTTGCACTTTTGGAGGTGCTGTACAGTCAATGATTCATACACTATGAGGTAAAATCCCTGCGTTAAAATACTCACAGAAACAGACTTGCAAGGCTGCAGAAGTTTCGGGAAGTTCATGCAGGTAGTTTCCCAGAAAAGATACACTAAATCTTTCAAAAGCTAAACTTGCGGGAAACTGCTCTCATTTCAGTGCATTCCAGAAGCGTAACTTGGGTTATCTGGTTCGTCCTGATAGGTTTCTTCCAGCCTTATCTTCAGTTTTCTTTTTTTTCGTGCCTCATTTTCCACTTCCCTCAATGCTTTCTATTTTTCTTTGTCAAGCTTGTACATTGCTCGTACGGTGTGATACCCAACACTAAGTTTCTTCCATGACTCACAATTTGACAAGTTTCTATTGTTAAAAGTCATTACAGCATCGCAAACACAAAAATTAATATAATTAATTGCTACAATAACTGTTTTTGGAATACTTGACCAAATAACACTGTTGATGCACTCATTGGGATTTTGGGTACGACTATGTAAACACTTTTTCAGTAACTGTACATCAGACAGGTCTCTGAAAATAGGCTAAAGTTCCTCTATGACAGCGTATTGTAAACAATCCTTGTCTACAACTATTTTCGCTGCTGCTTGTGCGTTGCTGTATTTGTATCATGTTTCAGTTCCTTCGAGGTAGAGTCCGCGGTTTGGTGCAGAATCAGTAGACGCAACGCTGAGAAGACTGCCACGCCCACACTGCTTCCTCTTAAATAGTTTGTTTAAAGCAATGCTAGGTTACAAAAACGTATGTATTATAAACCAAATTAAAGAGGACACTCCACAGATCAAGAATCAGAACAAAACGAAAATGACAAATTTCATCACTTTCCACCATACCGAACCCCATCAAGGTTCCTTCTAACGAATGACGGCCTTGATAGTTTGTACGGCAGGAGTTCTTTAACGTGCCAGAATCTTATTGCTCGGAGCTTTTGAATTTTATTACCCTTATATATCACCGACCTAAGTCGGATTCGAACCTGTTAAGTGGGAATAGAAGCAATGATTTACTGACGACGCCACTAAGGTCGATACGAAGCAGAACCAAGCGGCGTGGCTTAGGTGACATTTAGGTATTTACCAAGACGTACAGTTAGTAAAACGTTTTGGATTTCGATGACAACCTATCTTCAATCAATCAATCAATCAATCAATCAATCAATCAATCAATCAATCAATCAATCAATCAATCAATCAATCAATCAATCAATCAATCATTGCTCATCTGCGTTTTGGGGCAGTCGCCCGGATGGCAGATTCCTTATCAGTGGTTTACCTGGTCTTAAACAATTTCGAAATTGGAAATGTTTCAAATATCTCCCTTGGTTAGGTATTCCAGTCCCTAAATCCTATTCCTATAAACAAAAAATTGATCCAAATTAACCTCTTGAGTTCCAACTTTATCTTCGTATTGTCATCTTTCCTACTTTTAAATACACCACACTCATCCTTATTCGTCTGCGAATGTCATTGATCGCCATCTCTCCATTTATACCTGGGAACATACCGTTTAGTAGGGCAGCTCATCTCTTTACTCTCAAGTCTTCCCAGCCCAAAGTTTGCAACATTTTCTTAGCACTATTCTTTTGTCAAGAATCACCTATAACAAATCGTGCTGCCTTTCTTTGGATTTTTTTTCCAGTTCTCAATGAAGTAATCCTATTGACGGTCCAATATACTGGAGCGATTTTCTAATTGAGTGGCTCAGCGCCATAGGTGCCTAACCCACAAATTTAAAAAATGCTGTTAATGTGCTATAATGGACTCCTAATAGTTGCCTCTATCAGGACCAGACTTGCCTACTACATTCCAGTAGCTTGATTGGTGCTGCCACCTGCAATTATGTTAGGCAACTTCCATAACCTTCAGTTCCTTTAGTGCCAGCTGTGCCTATCCAACATCAAGATGGCTGAAGAGAGCTGGATTGTGGAAATGGTCCTGGAGGATAATTACGATGGCAGTGGCAAGGACCAAGGTTATGAACGTAACTATGCTGATTTCAAATCCTCAGGTAATTTAGAATAGATACACATATTGATAATATTAGGTAATAAGTTGAATGGTTTGTGATTAATACGGAAAACATGTAGTTGGTTAGGCATTTCTAGCTCTGACTGAAGTAAATGAAATTGTATTGTGCTTAGGCGTAACTGATTGATACTTCAATGGTGATTATGTTATGTATTAAATTTGGAACTAGTTCTAACATAATGAGTAACTGAAGAGGATAAGTTCTGGCTATAAAAATATTAATATAAGTAATTCAGAAAGTCCATTATAAATATTATGTTGGTTAGGCAAGTCTGGCTCTGATCTACCGATGCATTTTCAGATGCAGGAAGACAAGATGGGCCTGCAGCTGTTACGTCTGTATGTGATTCTATTTCACAAACCTCAGGTAAAATTTCTTTATAACTATAAGTGCAGTGGAAATAATGTTCTACAGACCTGTTGTTGAGAGTTAATGTAACTTGGTTACAGGTAACTCAGAACCACAAGTACGCACAAGGAAAAAGTGGAATGGTTGAAGCTACGGTGGCTTAAGATACAGAGAGAGTACCCAAAGACCCTGTTTTATAGCTACAACAGCCATGGAGATAGGATGTTCCAGACAGTTGATCTCTCAAAGAAATCTGTTCAAGACTGGCCCATTGCCAGTTACCAAGTTCTCTGGAGCTCTACCCCAAAGGCAGGAAAATATCAAAAGGGAAATTAAAAGATTTACTGGATCTGATGAAATATATTCCACAACACCACCATTTCTATAGATCACTTAAAGAACAAGAACAAGAAGAAAGTGAAGTTGACGAAGATTGAGAATAATGAGTTACCGTAGATTATGTATTGTCAAGAGCAGATTCAAATATTATTAATTTCTGTCATTTAAATTCCTTTAGAGGTAAATACTGAACTTGTTTCAATAGTTCCTGCTGAAAATGAGCATTAATAAGTTCCTTATATCTAAGTCCATTGTTGCCTAACCAGCAATTTTGTTTGTGAAGTGTGTTATAGTTCAGCGCCAAAACTGCCTATAAGTTTGTGATTTATTTTGGTTGGGGATAATTAGTGCCAATTTTTTTATTGTTATGTATGTGAAAAAAAAACATATTTGTACTAAGTAATGCAATAAAAAGTAATATTTAAGATGCACTTGTCATTTTTCAATCGTAGTCTAACTTTAACCTAAAATATCTCAAAATGAAGTAAATGTGGGTTAGGCAACTATGGCACTGAGCCACTCAATTGTGGTCTTACCAGCGACTTATATATTTTCTCTCCTTACATCCTTACAGTACTACAACCCCTAAATATATCCATAATCATAACCATGTGAAGAGATCTGTAACCTTCATTTACTATTCTGTTTATATGATTACCCCAATGAAGATCTTTTATTTATTTATTTATTTATTTATTTATTTATTTATTTATTTATTTCTTCTTCTTGCGTTCCGGCCTTCTAAGGACCACGTTACAATTTCATTTGTTCCTCTTTAGTTGTTCTTTCCTTTTTTTTTTTTTTTTTTGCTAGTTGTTTTACGTCGCACCGACACAGATAGGTCTTACGGCGACGATGGGACAGGAAAGGGCTAGGAGTGGGAAGGAAGCGGCCGTGGCGTTAATTAAGGTACAGCCCCAGCATTTGCCTGGTGTGAAAATGGGAAACCACGGAAAACCATTTTCAGGGCTGCCGACAGTGGGGTTCGAACCTACTATCTCCCGAATACTGGATACTGGCCGCACTTAAGCGACTGCAGCTATCGAGCTCGGTCTTTCCTTTTCTTCCAGTATTCTTTCATTGTTTCCTTGTGTTTCTTTTTCCTGTCTTCAGTCCACTTTGTGCTTGTTTTCTTTTCCTTATTTATTTATTTATTTATTTATTTATTTATTTATTTATTTATTTATTTATTTATTGCGTACTACAGGACTTAGTGTCCCAATTACAGTGGCAACTACGTCAAATAAACTACAATTAACATGGTGATACATCTAAACTATATTTTTCAATTTTATCTAATCTCCTATAATACTGATATAAAATATCAAAGTATTTTCTAAAAACTAAATAACATTATGTTAATATAGTGGAAGAACACACGACAAAGTAAAATGACATTAACACCTAGATATTTACAGTGATTACCATAAGGTACTTTAACCCCCATCAACACAGTAATTAAAACCGAGTGGACTTTTTCTTTTGGTGAAAATCATAACCTGACTTTTCACTACGCTACTTGCTCAATAAAAGTTGACTAGAAGAATTATTTAATGAAGACTGTATTAACAAGATCATCTTGCTAGCGAAGTCATGCTAAATTTTGTTTGTCATGACGAATGAATGCATAAAGATTGCTAAACAATATTGCTTCTTTAACAACAAATTTACATGTCACTTTAATTACAGCATTTTATTTCACCTAGCGTAAGCAGTGCAGCATTATCATGTGGAATGACAGTTGTAGACCTGTGTGCGTATAGTCCAGCCAATAACCTAATTAATTCGGAGCGGAAGTACAATTAAAAGGTATAAATACCCTCAGCTGGTTTGCACAATAATTTTTGTTTATACTGTGTAATATTTATTATAATAATCTTTCTTTTCGTTTCCTTCGCGTTTCTGATGGACATGGTGAGATAAGGGACTGCCAAGATAAATTCCTTCCTTACATGAGTCGCATGTATGGTAGGCGCTCCCAATGTGCTCAGCAGCTGCCCATCAAATCCTTCCTTGGACGATAATTCATAATTCTTCCCTCCCCTCGTTCCTCCGACAGCACTTCTTTATTCTAATGCATGCTGAGACTTAATGTGTATAATTACTGACCCCACACCTCACACACATACACACCACTGACATGGAACTAAAAAGTCTGCCTGTCTTATTGTAATTCATTAGTGCTTCCCTTCCTTTCTTGTCCTTTCCCTTTCCCCAACGCTGTGAGTAGTTACATCGCCTCCGATGAGAAAATACAACGTTTAGGTGAAAATGGCTGTAATGATTATTGTTTCGAGAAGAAGTACAACAAGGCAAACATCCTCTCTTAAAACGAATCAGGAGGGAAAGAGGAAGAGATCTAATTAACCGAAAAATGAAGATACAGACCAAAGAAGTGTGTGAAAATGAATGAATTCATAGGCCACGCAAATCTAATACCACCGGGGTCGGAAAAGAACAAGAGTTGACCAAGGGACGTCGGATGGGATAGATGAAACTTACGAGCCTGACACATGTAAGTGGAAGCAATGTCAGGACTTAAATAAGGTCCCCGTGATCACCAGCCCATCCTCCCGACTTAAGAGCCCCTGGGGGGACTTTTAGTCGCCTCTTACGATAGGCAGGGGTTACCGTGGATGTTATTCTACCACCCAAATTCACAGGGGATTCCGCAAACTTAATACCAACGGGGTTGTAATATAACAAGAGTCGACCAAGGGTCGGATAGGAAAGTTGAAAGGAGGAGTCTGCCACAAGTGTATTAAATAGAAGCAATGCCGAACTCAGCTAGGGTACCTGTGGTTACCAAGCTACGTTCCTAAAGTAGAAGCCCTGGGGATATCCCTTTTAGTTACCTCGTAGGAAAGGCAGAAGTTAATAGCCTCGGTTGGACTTCTTAGAGAAGTGGAGAAATGAAGCTAGTAGATAGACGCATAGTATACAGTAGAATGTACATAAGAATGAATAAGGAAGTTTTTATGTTCCGTTATAAAAAAACACAGGTGATGGGTGGAATGGCCGCGCATGTTAACACGCTAAGGCTACGGAGGCAAATCTGTATTCAGGAGACAAGTACGTTCGAACCCCACCGCCAGCTGTCATGTGAATGGTTTACCGTGGTTTCCCATTTTCACTTCCAGGAAAATGCTGGGACAGTTCCTGTTTATAGGCCACAGTCGATTCTTCCACCCCCGTACCCAATTTAATTCGCCATAATTAATCTATCTTCATTAGCTCCTCAACTCAGTTTAGCGTCGGGATGGATAGTCGCCCATAAAAGAATGCCATATAAATTCGTCGCTGTTCAGGAAAAAGGTCATAACTCAGAATGCTCTTCCTATCCATTATTTTCCTCAAGACTGGTCACGTCTTCCAGCCACATATGGATATGCAGTCCATGAGAACAAAATTTTCATTGTGTTCATTTTCGTATGCTACTGTGTAAAGGATAATTAACCTTAAGTACATTATACTGCAGGAATGCGTAAATAAGTCATACAAACACACATTCCTAGAGTTCGGCACGGTAAGCTTAATTATCATTTACACGTAAAGCATATGAAAATGAACACAACGAATGTTGTTCTGATGGACTAAATATCCATATGTGGCTGGGAGGCGTGACCGATCTTAAGGAAAATAATGGATAGGAAGAACATGGGAGATACGATCTTTTGCTCGAACAGCGACGAATACATCTCGCCCCATTCTTGACCTCGGATGAAGAAACGGGACAAATGGGGGTATACGTACATTGCAAAATGTAGGCGATCTAACTCAATAAGCATGCACTATTAAAAGACAAACTGTAGCAGCGAGAATGAAGTTACGCAGGGAAAGAAACAGCTCTTGCGTATTTCCACTTCGAGGCCATATTATGTGCACTCCTAATTGGAATTTTCACGAACACACCAAACATTTTGCATGCGCACTAAACACCGGCACTCACCAACAACCAGTCGTTCAGACGGGCTGAGTAGGTAGACCAACGATCTTGCTGCTGGAGGTGGTGGGTGCATCCACTCGTCCAAGAAAATAGAAACGGTTTATATTACTCGCTCGGGCCAGTGCTGCACATTGCGTTAACATTGAGGAGGTATTCTGTCGAGTTCACTGCCAGTAAGCTAGTCTTTATGCATACACCCAGAAAAGAAACATTCTACAATATAAATGACATGATATACGTAGGCAAGTCAGTAAGTATCTGCACTTTTGCTCTAATTGTCTTTAGATTGGTTCTATGGCGTTCTGTGTTCACCAGTCGCTAGATGGCACCGTTGTGTACGTCTGTGGTAGGTTTCAGCATTATCAGATCTGTGCAGCTTGCGCGTTCTCTAATCCCTTTTTTGTGGTCTGAGGGTGTACCAGGAGCGGAAATTCATAGAAGACTCAGTACAATACGGAGACAATGTTTTGCCACAGCGAAGTGTTTACCAGTGGATTGAACTGAGGTGTCGCACGAGCGTAAGGATGAGGAAAGATCCGGGCGTCCATCTCCAGCGGTAACTGATGGCAATATTGAACAAGTGCGTAATATGATCCTGAATAACAGACGAGTGACTGTTGATGACGTGGAAAACAATATTCACATTAGCCATGGTTCTGCTGTTCTTACTTTGTGCAAACCTAGAGTGGCACGGCCATCTTTACGTCGTAACAGCGCAAGCTGTACCAATCTGATAATGCTGAAATCTACCACAGACGTAGATGACGGTGCCACCTAGCGTCTGGTGAGCACACAATGCCAAACAACCAACCTAAAAACAATTAGAGAAAAATTGCAGATACTTATTGACTTGCCCTCGTAGTTTAGACTGACAATCACCCACCAGTTAAGGCAGATCGTAAAAGCTGTTAATGGCAGATTTTTAAGAAAATGTGCAGTTTTTAAAGCGCTGTGTCCAGTTGAGGAAGTGAGAAAGAAACACGATAAAGTATAATATTTCAGATTTACCTTTGAAACGTACGGATGACCACTGTAGGCTTGAAATAGCGTTATGTTTCCAGAAACAGAGCTCCTCGGCATGTGTGGAAGGAAAATGGATTCTAATATATTTGACAATTTGAAGCAGCTCTTCAATATTCCACATTATATTGTAAAAAATAATAAGCAACTCTTATATTTTCTTGGACTTAAATGAGAAATTGGGAGTAGAACGGAGAGAAGAGTAAGACAAGAGTACAAAGTGGAGGCAAGTTGGGAACATGGAAGCACATGGAACTTAAGAAACATGTCATTTATTAATGGTTGTCTTGTTCAAAGCTAGTTGGTGGTGCTGCTTCTCTGCTTGGTGCACAACATGAAGTAATTGAAGATATTACACAAAAGGTCAAACGTATTGTTGCTGTGCACTGCACATCACATAAGCTTCAATTAAGTGTATTAAGTTCTGTAGAAATTGTGGACTGTATGAAAACCTACAACCTGTTTTCCAGTCAATAACCGAGTTACGGATGGGATGAATGAAGCCCCAAACTTGCGGCGACGATGGGAATTGTGCCGGCTGCCGAAGTCTGTCGCACTCCACTGGAGCAATGATTAATGACTGACAGATCAAATGAAATGATAGTGGAGAGTGTTGCTGGAATGGAAGATGACAGGGAAAACCGGAGTACCCGGAGAAAAACCTGTCCCGCCTCCGCTTTGTCCAGCACAAGTCTTACATGGAGTGACCAGGATTTGAACCACGGCACCCAGCGGTGAGAGGTTGCCGCCTGAGAGACGGAGGATCTTAGAAATTGTGGACTATGGTGATGAAATTGATTAATTGCTGACGTCACTCCACCAATTCTACCAGCAGTCTCCCAGTAGACTATGCGAAATGAAAACGGTTGCTGAAAGCCTTGAGACGAGAGTTCAGAAATTTCAGCATTTGCACAGCGTAAGTCGGGTGACCCGCAACGTTGGTTGTGTATGAAGGCTGGTGACTGACTGGAAATGTGTCATTGTGCACATGGAATGTATTATTGCAAGTAAAGATAAAGTGGCTCCAGTGGTAAAATATGTACTCAGGAAACTCACTGATTTTAAAACTGTTCACATGCTGCACTTTTTCTCTGTGTTTTTTTAGAAGTCATGAAGATATTCTTCTCTGCTATTTCAGAGGGAGCAGCTATTTCTCAGCACTATTGAACTATATACATATAAAACTAGAGTAGCATCACTTGAATTAATATCCCGCCTGGTGGCCATGATCGCTAAGGCGCCAAGTCTGTGCGGTCTGACACTGAGGTTAGCCCGTTCGAGTCCCGTTGATCGAAAAATATTTCACCATCAGAATGCTAAATGGCAGGGTAGGAGAGGTGGTGGTATAGAATTTCGAATAACTAGATTGCGTGCTAAAAGCCTGCATTCAATTCCAAAACTCACCGCAGTGGAGTGCTGTTGATGGTGATTCGTCCGTTGGATGGAGACCTAAAGCTTTGAGCAGACTTTTCGGTGTTATTCGACAGGAGTAGGCTACGTGCCGACCCTCTCCCTACCTCAATATCATAATTATCCCACATCCATACGCACAGGTCTCCCATGGGCCTCAAATAAAAAGAGCCGCACCAGACGAACCGATCATATCCTCGGACACTCCGGGCGCTAGAGCCATACGATATTTAACTAATTGAATTTTTGAATTACTCTTGGCCCAAAATAAGATAAATTTGCTCTAAACACCGCCATTAAAGGTATTTTCCAAGAGATACAGCTGAGAGGAGTTGGCCTAGCTGCTAATTCTGTTATACATACATACATACATACATACATACATACATACATACATATTCATTATAGACCGCTATGCCTTTCAGCGTTCAGTCTGCAAGCCTCTGTGAATTTACTAAACGTCGCCACAATCCTCTATTTGCAACTCGTGCTGTGGCCTCATTTAGTTCTATACCTCTTATCTTTAAATCGTTAGAAACTGAGTCTAACCATCGTCGTCTTGGTCTCCTTATACTTCTCTTTCCCTCCATAACAGAGTCAATTATTCTCCTCGGTAACCTATGCTCCTCCATTCGCTTCACATTACCCCACCACCGAAGCCGGTTTATGATTAGGCCTATATATTCATCCATCGAGTCCATTCCTAACTTAGCCTTTATCTCCTCATTCCGAGTACCCTCCTGCCATTGTTCCCATCTCTTTGTAGCAGCAATCATTCTTGCTATTTTCATGTCTGTTATTTCTAACTTATATCCTGAGTCGACCCAGCTTTCGCTCCCGTAAGCAAAGTTGGTCTGAAAACAGGCCGATGTAAAGAACACTGTTGATCGCAACTGCGAGCTCACTGCATTAGCTTTACTGCACCTTGATTCAATCTCACTTACTATATTACCATCCTGGGAGCATACACATCCTAAATAATTAAAATTATCTACCTGCTCCGGCTTTGAATCACCAGTCTGACATCCAGTTTTGATGAATTTCTTACCTACTGATATCAATTTATTCTTCGAAAGGCTAATCTTCATACCATACTCATTGCACCTATTTTCAAGTTCCAAGATACTAGAGTGCAGGCTTTCGGCACAATCTGCCATTAAGACCAAGTCGTTAGCATAGGACAGACTGCTTACTACATTTGCACCTAAATGAATCACTCCCTCCCTGCCACTTCTGTTTTAGTTCTGTTTTTCTGCCAGTTCTTTCGTAGACTTGCAGAAATAAAAACTGGTTAGTCATAGTGTAAGATAATTCAGGAAAGATTTTTGGTTCAGGGAACTGCTTGGCCAAATGGAACTGATCAAAAAA
Organism: Anabrus simplex; assembly: GCF_040414725.1. Classification (NCBI taxonomy): domain Eukaryota; kingdom Metazoa; phylum Arthropoda; class Insecta; order Orthoptera; family Tettigoniidae; genus Anabrus; species Anabrus simplex. The sequence goes on from NC_090265.1 coordinate 1,233,543,657, forward strand.
ATGATGCTGTTAGTGAGATCTCAATGTTTGAAGAATATTTCAAGGAACAACTTAAATGTGATGATGGTGTGAACTGCATGCAATGCATAGGCCTACGTAAGAGAGGTATGAGTTCTAGTTCATCGAAGAGGAAAAACATTGTTTGATCTGTTGGAGTTGGTAAACGGTGGCAGATGTCCTATTCTGGGGCAGCTACTATCTATCGTATGTGTTGTTCCAGGCTCTACACGATCGGGTGAGAGAGGATTGGGTCAGACGAATCTGATCAAAGACAGATACAAGATTTGGTCATTTGAGAAAGAATGTAAGTCAAGAATTACTACTTTCTGGAAATTAAAAAAAACTTCCTGTCAAAGCACACTTCACACCTTTCCCTTTAGTACAATATAAATTAGAGAGCTATTTCATTTAATTTCCGGGTTGAACCGTGTTGTACTTGTACGCACATCACGTACAGTTTGCCGACGTTTCGAATACATTGCAGAATTCTTTGTCAAGGCGACTGAAATACCCCTACTCGAACCGAGGTAATCAGTCTCCCAGAATACTGCAATGTATTCGAAACGTCGGCAAACTGTACGTGATGTGCGTACAAGTACAACACGGTTCAACCCGGAAATTAAATTAAATAATTCTTCACACCGCGGAAGCTTCACTTCTAAGATAAATTAAAGAGCATTTCTTTGCTCTAATTAAGTGGAAATTGCTTTTCAAGTTAATTGATGGTTGCAGGTAGTAAATCAAATTATCAAGATCTTACCACTATGTTTATTGCTAAAGAACATGTAAATACGACTTCTCTTCCAAACCTAACATCTCATGCTCTGTAACAGATTCCTTACTAAAGGTTGGCCATGCAAAAAATCTTTCGGGGTAAATGCGGTTTTAAATTTCTGTATATCATCCATTTTTGTCATGGAGGGGATGAAAACCATTAGGGTAGGCCTTAATAACTGGAAAATCAACAGATGTGACGAACTTTTTCTTACTGAAGGTGTGCATCTGGAGGCCGTCAAGGAAATCACTGATTTCAAATGTTCCATTATGGTCACTCCGATTTATACTTTTTCGACTTTTCTTGCCGCTAGGATTTGTATTTAGAGAAATTTCAAACACATCCATTTCACAAATAGTTCCATGTGCCTCATAAACTGCACAAAAATCGCAAGTAAAGTACCAGTAAGCTATAATACAGGCATGTCAAGGTCACAAGCTAACTGACAGTTCGGCGTGCACGAGGAAACGCTGGTAGGAGCTCTAAACCAGGACCTTATCAGATAGCGGAAACCTGGAGGAGTATACATTACACTTTCATAATGGCGGTACTTCCTACATTACGTGTACCTATTTATTCTTTCATATAAGAACATATATAACTAAATGTGTTCAACACGATGTTTGCATTCTTCTTATTAATGTGCCATCTTCTAGCGAAGGTTGGCGGTTGACATGGCGATCTTGAATTTGGATGCAGCGACACGGAACAGAGCCATTGTGTCCAACCCATACCAGTCTACGAGGTTCTTCATCCATAGAGTTCGTCGTCTGCCGGGACTCTTACGTCCTTCTATTCTTCCTCGTATAACACGCTGCAGGATTCTCTACTTATAATTCCGCATTATATGGCCAAAGTATTCCAGCTTCCGCCTTCTAATGGTCAGCATGACTTCAGTCTTCTTTCCAAGTCAGTCCAACACCTCGGAGTCTGTCTGTCTGTCTGTCTGTCTGTCTGTCTGTCTGTCTGTCTGTCTGTCTGTCTGTCTGTCTGTCTGTCTGTCTGTCTGTCTGTCTGTCTGTCTGTCTGTCTGTCTGTCTGTCCACGAAATGCGAAGCATCCTTCTGTACACCCACATTTGGAATGCTTCCAGTCTTTTACAGAGGGCTTGAGTAAGTGTCCAGCCTTCCATTCCATAAAGTAACGTGGGAAAGACGTAGGCACGGACCAGACGGAGCCTTAGGTTTAGTTGTAGGTTCCGGTTGTTGAGCAGTTTCTTCATCTGCATGAAGATGCTTCTCGCATGGTCAATGCGGACACGTATTTCTTGGCTGCAGTCCCATTTCTGGTTGAGGTAACATCCTAGATACTGGTATTGGTGAACCCTAGCGATGGGTTCATTGTCGAGAATGAGTTGCTCATGGACGTCTTGCCGTTTACTGATGACCATGAACTGGGTTTTCGTAATGTTTATCTTCAGTTCTCTGTTGTTACAAGCAATATTCACTTTGTATAATAAAACTTGAAGGTCTTCTGCGTTGTCTGCTATCAGTACCGTGTCATCAGCATAACGGAGGTTGTTTAGACGTTCCCCGTTGATAATGATGCCTATGGTAGAAGGTTCTTTCAGAGCTTCTGCAAGGATAGCCTCTGAGTAAATGTTGAAGAGTAGAGGCGATAATACGCAGCCTTGTCAAACACCACGGCGGATGTCTATTTCTTCTGAAAGTTTTTGCTCAATCTTGACTGCTGCTTTCTGACCCCAGTACAAGTTGGCAATAATCCGAATATCTCGGTCGTCAAGTCCGATGTTCTGCATTTTCGTAATCTATGAAACATGCATAGACATCCTTGTTCGTTTCCAAGCAACGCTGGACAAGTACTTGAATACAGAAAAGTGAATCTCTAGTCCCAAGACCATTCCTGAATCTGAACTGTGTTTCAGTTATCATTTCTTCACACTTAGTCCGGCTTCTGCAATGAATGATCTTTAAGAATATCTTTAGGATATGGCTCATCAGACTGATGGTTCTGTGCTCTTCGCATCGTCTGACATTTGCCTTTTAGGGGAAAGTGATAAAAGTGGACCTAAGCCAGTCTTCTGGGATTATTACAATTGAGTAGATTTTGTTGAATAGCTCTGTCTGAATACTGATACCATTGTCGTCCAGGAGTGTGAGGAGTTCTGCATGCACTTCATCAGGTCCAGGGGCCTTTCCATTCTTCGTTTCCCAGATGACACGCCTCACCTCGTCTTTCAAAATGGCAGGACCTGTGTTTGTCTCGTTCACACCATGTTCGTTAGGTCTATTATCGTTGAACATTTCTTCTATATATGATTTCCAGACGCAGAGTTTTTCAGTGATATCAGTCACAGTGCGGTTGTTCTTATCCACCAGAACATGATGCCCTCTATTACGACATAACCCAAGGCACTCCTTTAATTTTTGTGTATATTAAGTGTGTCATTCTTTTGCTGCCAGGATTTCTACCTCTTGGCATCTTTCTGTCATCCACTGTTCTTTTGCAGCACAATCTTCCTCAATTTTCTTCTGCACTTGGTTGTATTTATTTATCTCTCGGTGTTTCCATTTCCGCCGCTCATCCATGAGTTCTAGTATCTCATCGGTCATCCACGGTTTTTTTATATTTTTATCACGTGTTTGATCCGATGTTTACTCCAGGGTAGGTTTTAACCGATTTGAAACTGTTGCGGAAGCGCTGGTTCACCAAAATGAAATCAATTTGGTTTCGGACGATGTGTTCTGCGGTATCTTGAGGTAACTTCCAGGTGTAGAGTCACCTGGCTGGTAGTTTGAACCAAGTATCAAGCACGACAAGATGTTCTTCCTGGCTGAACTGCACTAGCCGACTGTCCTTCTCGTTTCTAAAGCCCTGACCAAATGGTCCGATCGTGTTACTGACTCTGCCTTTTCTGATCTTCGCATTGGAGTCCCCGAGAATGATATTCATCTTATGTTTTTTTTTTTTTTTTTTTTGTGATGTCCAACACACTTTTGACCTGACTGTAGAATTCCTCCACCTCAACATCGTCTTTGTCAGCTGTGGGTGCGTACACTTGTATGATGTTGACATTGACTGGACTGGCCTGGAGCTGCAGTAGGGCTATTCTGTCTGAGTATGGTACAAAGTTTCGCGTAGCATGGTTTACAGCTTGCGACACGATAACACCTCCCCCCCCCCCACCTTGACGGTTATTGGTGTCGTCATTTCCACGATAGAATACAGTGTGCTTGCCTATAGTACACTGTCCCGAACCTGGCCAACACATCTCGCTGATTCCAAGGATGTCTAAGTGCATCCTCTTCATTTCGTGGATGGTATTACCAATCTTTCCTCTTTCAAACATACTTCTTGCATTTCATGTTGCAATCTTGACAGCTGATCCGGAGATTCTAAGCGCCCTCTGACCATCTAAGGTCTGCCGGGGAAAGAGGGCCGTGTTTCTTGTGTTTTCAGCCAAGTTGATTGTACTAGGAATAATTCATAATTTTCCGTTGCCTTCCGCATCGCAGCATCACATCCGTACCGCTGTTCCAGCTCCGCATATGACTATCTGATCTTGAGCCCTTTTGGCGCGTGAAGTCTTCTTCAGCCTCAAGTCAGTTTTGTTGAAGCTGCAGCTCTCCAACAAGAAGGGTTCCAGTGGCATTTCCTCCACTGAGGGCATTCACCCTCCCTGGGGACAGCTCCTCCGCCCAAAGCCGTTGGCACCCCCAGGGGAGCCAGGTTAATTAACCGCCGCCTGACATGGAGTCGGTGGCTGCATGGTCTACTCCGTTACCATGGCAGACATGTTTGCATAAAATGTGCAAAACAACATGCTTTGAGATCACCGTGAACCAGTCAAATAAATGGTTACTTTGAAGGTTACTATAAATTATAAAGCGCATAATAAAAGACATGTTTAAGGGTCTTAATAAGCCCAACACTCCCATGAATGTTTCTGACGTAAAATAATGTGAAATGCTATGCCGCTACTATATCACTTCTGTAGCAAAACGTCATGTTTTTATGAACATAAACAAAAGAATAAATGTTTCGATACACGTAGCATCTCTTCATTTTATCTTTGTTTCCAATTTGCTTTACGTCGAACCGACACAGATGGGTCTTTCAGCAATGATGGGACAGGAAACGGCTAGGAGTGGAAAGGGAGCAGCCGTGGCCTTAATTAAGGTACAACCCCAGCATTTGCCTCGTGTGAGAATAGGAAACCACGGAAACCATCTTTAGGGCTGCCGACAGTCGGGTTCGAACCCACTATCTCCCGAATACTGGATACTGGCTTCACTTCCACTGCAGCTATCGAGCTCGGTAGCATCTCTTCAAAGCAGCCGTGAAAATACACAGTACACGAATATAAATACTTACGGCGGGCAACGTTTGACAACCGTGGGCCTAATATATTCATGGTATACAAAATACGCTGTCCTAGTGAAGCAAGGATAAATAATAATAATAATAATAATAATAATAATAATAATAATAATAATAATAATAATAATAATAATAATAATAATAATAATAATGTTTTTTCCTTTACGTCCCACTAACTACTTTTACGGTTTTCGGAGACACTGAGATGCCGGAATTTAGTCCCACAGGAGTTCTTTTACGTGCCAGTAAATCTACCGATACGAGGCTGACGTATTTGAGCACCTTTAAATACCACCGGACTGAGCAAGGATCGAACGTGCCAAGTTGGGATCAGAAGGCCAGCGCCTCAACCGTCTGAGCCACTCAGTCCGGCAGGTAACAAATAGAAGAGGTGTCGTCATGGAGGAATGTCATCGCTACGCGAGCAATACATCGTATCCCACAATCTCTATCAATTATGTTCCTTAAGTTAGGTCACGCCTCCCAGCCACATATGGACATGCACTCCATCAGAATAATTTTCTTGTCAGAAAATTAACCTTACCGTACCGTACTGTAGAAATGTACATTTACATGAAGTATTTACATTTATTTTCTTTTTCACATTAGCACAGGAAGATGAACACAACGAACATTGTTCTGATGGACTGCATATCCATGCGAGGCTGGGAGGCGTGACCAGTCTTAAGGAGGCCAATGAACAGGAAGAGCATTGCGGAATACGAGGTAATCAGCTGTTTGTCACTGTTTACTACAGAAACAATACAAGTCATTGATATAGGCCTACGTCTTACTCAAAGAAACACAGAAATACCTGCATTGCTCGGTAATGTAGATGAAGCCTGACTTATGAAGTTTCCGCAATACAAGGTGCATTTATCAATGTAAAATACGAATACACTCTTTACTCATCTTGGAGGAAAATTAACATACGTTGTTTATCAAATGACGAATTCAACCATTAGTCCTACTATATCTATTTAATTTAGTATTTCTGGACAGTTTCAATGTTTAGATAAGAAACAAGTAATACCGATATCAATGCTAAGTAGTGCAAGTCGATTATTTACAGGTATCAGGTTGGCGGGAGCCTTGCTGACTTCAAAACATTTGGGCTAACTGCACAATTCAGAGAGCATTTGTACACCCCTGGTTTATAGGGCTAAAAGGCCGGATTACTACCAAATTCACATACCTGGGAGTTTCTAATAGCTGAAGATCGACTTTCTTCAGGATGGAGTTGCGCTCTAGCTCACAACGGTGGATGAGACCATACTTCCTCATCTGAAACAATATTATATTTAGTCTTGTAAATCAACCATGCATGAAATTGAACTCACATCATTCCACATCCACACATGTGAGTGGCATGATGTGTTTTTAAACTAGCACTACTTATGTTCCATAAAATAACATAGAAATATTGTATTAGATTGATTATTACTGGTCATTACAATTTACTGGTGGTGGTTGTGATTTTTGTTTTAAGAGGAAGTAGAACTGGGCAATAATCCTCTTTTTACAGTAATCAGAGGCAAAGAAGGAGAACGTTTGAGAACCTAATAACTTCGGGATCGGAAAGTAATAAGAGTTGACCAAGTGAACTCTGGTAGGAACGATAAAACTGAGATGACTTGCACAAGTGAAAACACTGCCAGCCTCAGCTAGGGGTCCGTAGTCACCAACCCACGCTCTTACGATGAAAACGCGAGGGAGTTCCCCTTGCAGTCGCCTTTTACGATAAACAGGTTATATCGTGGATGTATTCTACCACCCCTATCCACACGGGGTTTGTAACTGTAATTGTTCTGATTGTGGTGGTTACTGCTTTAAAGGGAAGAGCAACTGGATCATTGTTGTCTCTAAAACCAATTAGGGGAGTAAATGGAAGAGGTCAAATCCTGATCAGCAATTAAGATATTGCCAAACGAAAGGTCTCGGAAGGTGTGAAAATGAAAGACTCCTCAGACCGTGGCTGGATGAGAACTAAAGTTAAAAAGGAGAGGAGAGAGTAAAATGAGAGATGTGGGACAAGTAGGTGTACCGTATGTTTTCAGACTGAAGAGGAACACATCCGGAAAGGAAAATATTGTAAACATCATTGAAAGCACCCCATAACGTCTATATCGTCACTCCTATGCCAAACAGCGAATGTGACAATGCTCTTCCTATCCATTATTTCCCTTAAGACTGGTCACGCCTCCCAGCCACATATTGATACACAGTCCATCAGAACAATCTTCGTTGAGTTCACTTTCCTATGCGGGTGTATAAAAGGAAAATGAACCTTAAATTCAACATATTCTAGGAGTGGGGAAATATGTCATGCAAACATACTTTCCTACGCTACGGTACAGTAAGTTTCATTTTCCTTTACACAACAGCATAGGAAAATAAACTCAAGGAAATTTATTGTGATGGCCTAGATATCAACACGTGGCTGCCAGGCGTGACCAGACTTGAGGGAAATAAGGGACAGGAAGAACATTGTCACATTCGCGGTTTTGGAATAGGAGCAACGATATGTCCTTAAATTAAGTCTAGGGACACCCCTGTATATCAACTCTTATCCATATACTTCCATCAATAGTCAGGCGTGTAAATAAGTTAATGTGTAGTGGTTATACCGCCATTTTGATCTACGATGACTTGACTCTTATCATGGACATTCTCATGGTTTTCGATGTGGGCAGTTGTTATTAGTGGGCTGGGTACCGGATCTCGTTATGCTTTTGGTATATTTTATTATGAAAGATTTCATTTGTTATTCAGCCTGTTGATGGAACAAGTGAAACGTGCTAAATAAATAAATAAATAAATAAATAAATAAATAAATAAATAAATAATGCCAAGTATCTATGGATAGTGTTTCGAAATTGTGTTATTCAGTGAAAATAAGAAGTCTGGTGATTGTTCATGAATTATTTATGGACATTTGTAACTTTTGGTCACATAGCCACTTTTTCAATTTTAGCAAGCTTTCATCCCGAACTCGGAACGGGTATGGCGGGCCTCTTAGAGAGTAAACTCCCTCTCAGTTCAAGGAGATTTTGAAAGGTGATTTGTGGTACGTAGAACGTGAGGCCATGGCCTATAAACAGCCAGACGGCGGGGGGACAAATCCGTAATCTATAAGGAAAAATATTTTTGACTTTTGACAAAATCTCATGCACAGACATAGAGCTGTATGAGATGTAGCTAATTAGGCCATGGCATTAAGAAATAGAGAAATTGTGTGACGTGATAGTGGGTTGATTTGATTTTAACTTTGACGGATAAATGAAAGAAAATAGTGGAAAATAAAATCACTCCTTTACGCCTCTAGTGCCATCTGTGTTTCATATGAATGACAAACCATGCTAGTTGTGAACATTCACAAAGTTAACAGAGTTTCGTCAAGGTTTCCTGAACAAAGACATGAGACCTTCCTATATCTTTCAAAAATCTTTACTCTCTCGGGTGTACAAGAAAGAACGTTTAGATTTCTGTAGGCAGCGTCGTTACTGGTTGAAGGAGTGACGTGTTGTTTTATCAGACGAATTTCGCTTCATATTATTTCCGGAGAGAAAAATTTAGTTCGACGCACGAAAACAGAGAAGTTCTTATCTGCATGCATGGCTCCCGCCGTCCAACAGGCTGGAGAGGCACTTATGATGCGGGGCTGCATTATGTCTCAAGGCATTCAGGGAGTGACATAAAAAACTCGATGCCTGTTGCCATTTCTTGATGGATGCAGTATTTTTGTATCCATCTCATGGCACAGGCCAGAGCAAAGTGTAGCTTCCACCGAAGTCCCAGTCTCATCCATGGCTGTGATAATATGGAAGCTGCTGGGGTGTGAGTGGTGCTGAGCAATAGCATTTGGAGCACAAATAGTGTCCGAGTGTTATGAAAGGTGTTGCTCATAGGATCAGTCGTGCTGAAGTGGCACCTTCTGGTCCAGCGAGGAAAGCAATGGCAAACTACCTCACTCCTCACCTTGCCTAGTACGCCTCATTTGAGCTCTGCCATTGGTTTTTGTGGTTTTCCTATAACTGCATAGCCCTTGGTGGTTGCTGTCTGAGGATCCAACCATCCTCTGGGCTGATGACCTAACAGACAATCTGCATTTATGACTGTCGCCCAGGTGGCAATATTGTTTACCTAGTCTTTTCTTAAATATTTTAAAAGGACTTGGAAATTTATCGAACGTTTCCCGTGATAAATTATTCCAATCCGTTACTCCTTGTCCTATACATTAGTATGATACGGGGTTTAAGTGGGTCACAGAGGATTAGGAAGCGCCTGGGTTGAATGGCTAGACAAGGAATTACTTAGAGCAACTTTTAATAGAAAAATTTGGAAATTTTATTTCCTTCCTTTTCATTTTTCAATGGATAGAAAATCCGAATGAATAACAAACAACAGAACCAGTTATTAATGGTCTCATCTGCTCTCAACAATATTATGGGTTTAGAAGTCCTGAAGACAGGTACACAATTTAGAGATAGTTTAACAAGTTGTTAATTTACATATGGAGGAGCATCATTGCTCCGGGCAGGTAAAAAATATTTTACAAGAGCAAGGTTAGCTGCTAGCGTTTAAAATACACATGAGTATGAGCTCCAAAATACCATAGTATAGCCTCGCAGAGGCAAACAGTTTCTTTTGACGCAATAAAAATTCCACCTCACATTAAAGCGTTCATGCGCAGTTGTTCCGATGTGGGTTTCTCCAGTTCAACAGTTACATTAGTCACTGTTTCCCAAGATAACTGACACAAGCGAATATTTACACACTGAAATGGTAAACATGGGCATAATTGCCCATACTACGTGGCCTTAATGGTAAAAAGGAAAGGTTGCACATAACCGGCCATAACAAAATGCAAGGAGACGAAATACCTGCACTCCTTATAGAAATTGTTAAAACCTTAAGTTATCTTATGGCCCAATGATAAGAGGCCAATCCTATACTAAAAGGTGTGACTAAAGAAGGAACAATTAAGGCCGAGACAAGATTTGCGACATTTTGAAGTTTTTAAAACTTTAGTCACCCAATGCAAGGTTGAATGGAAAACAAGAGAGGGCCATCCCTTACATTACATATTTCCCGGTAGGGAATAGAAATAGAGTTCGCAGACTTCGTCGATAATCCTACATTAAAAGAACAATGGTTGGAACCTTCCCCTCAAACTACCCGCAGGTCTAGGTAAATTCTGCCATTACCTTGCGCCACTGGATCTCCCTCACGCAGGGCTCCCTGCGGTCAAGTCGCACTTCAAAGCACTGGAGCAATTCATAAAAGACGGCCCTTAAGTGTCCTGCTTTTATAGTTCTATAAGGGGAAGCTTCCTGAACTCTTTGTTGATAGGCTGAAGTCCTGTACACACCCCCTCTTTTAATCGGCTAGAGATCATACTTCCAAGTATCTGATAGGTAGATTACATTCGTGGAGGAACTAGGTGAAGTGTAGACAACTTCAGTACAATAAAAAAATCCTCAGAACCAGGTTACCAACTACAATGTGAACATTACTCTACCACGTAGTTACAAATCGATAGTCTAGCCATCTAACGGTAGACGACAAAATATTTGGAAGTTTAGAAGTTCAAGTCCGTTGGCACAGATGGACTAGAGAAGCCGCGCAGTTAAAATAGCCGGTGAAATTGTACCCCTGGTACAGACTTCCATCCCCTAAGGTTTTACAATGGGGTAAAAGCCTTGAAATCTTGAAGTAAATTAGCACATTGCTTTAGAGAAATGCATAGGTAAGCTGGATATCTTGTCTAAGAGTTCATTCCTGTTTTTAGTTCTGGATTCTTGAAGTCGAGTTGTCTTAATAACAGCACTGAAGTAGTCCAAGTCCGGGCTGTAGTGCCCAGGGTTGACGGCAGAGCGGCCGCCGCTGCCGATGTCTGGATGGGGCATTCAGATCCTTTAGGTACCCTGAGATACCATCCTTGCGATACAGTGAGGGCCAAAGCTGCGGTAATAATAGCCCGAGACCAAATCGTAAGGTCCCGCCCAAAGATAGAGTGTGAAGTTGAGTCCTTCCTCCCCGCATACTCCCACGATGACAGGCCCGAAGAAGGTGATATCTCTGGAGTCTTAGTCGGAAAGAGGTGGCCCCATACCCCGCGCCGGTATCTTTCCCAGGTTGATTTCACATGGCCGCTAATGTAATATAGGGCACTGTAACATGCAAATTTTGTGGCGAGAATAACTGTTGTACGAAGATGCTATATTTATATACTGCAGATCAAGGCTAGTGACTTTGGAGGAGGGGCAACACGGATTTTCCGGCCAAGTTTGGAGGCAGGGGCGGCTCATGGCAGAATACGTAGAAATTAGAGAAGGGGAGGTTTTCTACAGTGAATTTTAACAACGAAACAAAATTGAAAACTTAAGATGCAACTAAAACATGTGAATAAGTACTAGTTTACATACATAACTAGTTTCATACATAATCTCCGATTACCAAAAGAAGCAGAAGGCCTCCCTTACCTTTACTTCCAATAATACTTAAACCTATACTAACACTAAGGAAAAATATATATAATGAATTCGGCAATTTTATCACTGGGAGGTTTTTAAGAAATAATGAGAAAGGCCTTCACACAGGCTTCACTTGAAATAGCTGAACACGAAAAATCCTTTCAGTCTCAGGTTTATTCACCAGAAGGGTGACAGGAGTGAGAAGATCTAAAATAATGCAAGGTCCCTGAGATATGGGGTCACGCTTGCCCGCGGAAACAAAATTTTTAACCCTGACCTGATCTCCAACTTTTAAATTAGTGGGTTTTAGTCCGCTGTCATAACTCACTTTTACTCTCTTATGAGAGGCCTTAAGATTGTTTCTAGCTTTTCTCCACTGATCCCGGATATTGTCTGAATCTATTGTCTCTGGTAAAATCTCATTGAAATGGCGTATGGCCTATAGTGCCGGGAGTGTCCGAGGACAAGTTCGGCTCGCCAGAAGCAGGTCTTTTGATTTGACTCCCGTAGGCGACCTGCGCGTCATGATGAGGATGAAATGATGATGAAGACGACACATACACCCAGCCCCCGTTTCAGCGAAATTAACCAATTATTGTTAAAATATCCGACCCTGCCGGGAATCGAGACCGGGACCCCTGCGACCAAAGACCAGCACGCTGGCCATTTAGCCATGGAGCCGGACAAATCTCATTGATAGACCACAGATTTCACAATGGAGGGTTTGGGACAAACTAAAAACATAAGAGAAGTTGGTGAAAACTTGTGGGACTCATGAACGGCCCAATTAAAAGCTAAATATATATCAAAGTAAGGATGTGTCCCAAGGAGAACGTAGTCGAAGGCAACAAGGAATGATCGAAGATTTCGATTAACCTACTCAGCGAGAGATGGCTGGGGGTAGCAACAGCAGAATATCAATGACCAGAAAAGGGAAGATTTTACAAAAATAACCAGCATTAGGTAGCATAAATTACCCCACCACTAATTAGAGGTGGAACGAAGTAATACCTAAGAGCCAAATTAACAAACTAGCCTTCAAAACTACTGATACAAGAGGACTCGAAGTTATAATATAATATGGCAAAGGAAGGAAAGTATGAAATTAAGTGCACCTCCCAGAAAAAAACGATCATAACGAGAGAGACCGCTACGAGAATCCCTAAGATGGAGAAGAAAGCAGATACCACAGATGCCAAGATACTAGATAAGGAAAGGGAAACCGAAGTTCATCATACGAATTGCAAAAATAGAAAAATTGGAGAAGTACAGAAATGCCATGCCTAACTCACAATGGAATTCAAGGGAATACTTTCAATGGATAATTGCAAATACTACCCAGAAGCTACTCCCGGCAAAATCGAGAACCTAATAGTGATGAAGAACACCATATCAACAAGAGGATTGTGTATTACCTCATAAATACACCAAGAAGATGGTTTAATACCTGATAAATACATGCCAGTATTAAAACAGGACAGCTCCCACGGAGTGAACAATCCACGCACAAAACTCCACCGATAAATATCAAAGACCAAAACAAGCCTCCTATCGAAAGAAATGTCCTACCAGGATAATCGCCCCGGGATGACCTCAGCACACACATGTCTAAAGGACCAAGCACGAGAGTCTTATTACACAATAAACAGGTTAGCCGGGCTGAGTGGCTCAGACGGTTAAGGCGCTGGCCTTCTAACCCCAACTTGGCAGGTTCGATCCTGGCTCAGTCCGGTGGTATTTGAAGGTGCTCAAATACGACAGCCTCGTGTCGGTAGATTTACTGGCACGTAAAAGAACTCCTGCGGGACTAAATTCCGGCACCTCCGCGTCTCCGAAGACCGTAAGAGTAGTCAGTGGGACGTAAAACAAATAGCATTATTATTATTAATAAACAGGTTACGCCACAACCTTACAATATACACCAAAAATATGTAGAGAACATGTATCAATTCTCTTAAAAAGGAGCGACATACTCCCAATACATCCTCTCATTGTCTCACATCATAAATAGCCTAATCACAAAAGAGAAAATGTGTATCCGAAAGAAAGGAGCATAGAGCTCGCATACAAAGTCTCATTTCACACAAAATTATAATCCTACAAACAATCAAATACGAGGAACATAATGGGTGAACCAAGCAAGAAGGCCAGATAGCGGACAGAAATTTAGGGTAGAAAGTCACCCCGAACAAAATAAAGAAGTTCAATGTTAAGCAGGCAACTTCAGTAAGAAACTGCCGGAAAATATCTATATAGCGAGGGAAGCAGAAAGGAAAAATGCAGTAAACATAAGCACAATGCAAGTATGCTAGAAGAACAACCCCATATGACAAATCTCCAACCGGAGTAGGTTCAAAGGGAGAAAGAATAGTAGAATCCCAACCGAAAAAACAAGTAATTCATTCGACACCCTAGAAATCATTTCCAGATGGCTCAGAAGACATACGATTCACCAAGTGACGCAGAATCAGCTTGATTGTATTTTAAACGCTAGCAGCTAACCTTGCTCTTGTAAAATATTTGTACCTGCCCGGAGCAATAATGCTCCTCCATATGTAAACTAACAACTTGTTAAACTATCTCTAAAGTTTGTACCTGTTTTCAGGACTGACGAGGTCATTAATAACAGGTACTATTGTTTGTCATTCATTCAGATTTTCTATCCATTGAGAAAAAAAAATTAACAAATTTGTTCTATTCAAGTTGCTCTAAGTAATTCCTTGTCAAGCCATTCAACTCAGGCGCTTCCTAATCCTTTGCGACCCACACAAGCCCCGTAACATATTAATTTATACCACGAGGAGTAAAGGATTGGAATAATTCATCACGGGAAATGTTCGATAAATTTGCAAGTTATTTTAAAAGATTTAAGAAAAGACTTTTATTACAACTTTATATTATGATCTTTCCTAATTTTAAAAGCTCCATTCAAGCTTATTCGTCCACTAATGTCATTCCACGCCCTCTCTCCACCGACAGCTTGGAACATACTACTTAGTCAAGTAGTTCTTATCCTTACTCCCAGATCTTCCCAATCCAAAGTTTGCAACATTTTCTTAACACTACTCTTTTGTCAGGAATCACTCAGAATAAACCGTGGTGCTTTCCGCTGGATCTTTGCCAGTTCTCGTATCAAGCAGTCCTGGTGTACTATACGTCCCATACACTGGAACCATACACTAACTGGGGTCTTACCAGATATCTATATGCCCTCTCCCTTACATCCTTTCTACAATACATAAAAACCTTAATAAAAATGAGAAGAGATCTGTACCCTTTCTTTACAACCTCATTCATGTGATTATCCCAATGAAGATCATTCCTGATATTAGCACCTAGGTTCCTTCAGGCGATCCCCATGGGTACTATCTCCTCATCAACACAATCATTAAAACTGAGAGGACTTTTCCTCTTGGTGAAACAACCTTATTTTTTATCCTGTTTACCATCATGGTCGATGCGCCCATCAACAGTACGCATGATTGTGAAACATTAGACGAAATGATGCTGCTGTCACTAACCTCCGTGGCGAAAATAGCAATATAATGCGCCAGCACACAAATAAAAACTCACCAAGAATTGGATTGTGAACTATGACGTCTAAACGTTTCCCTCTGACGTCCAGAGTTAAACCCAATAGAACATGGCTACAAGGTATATGTTCAAACTGAAATATCTGGCTGAATTGAAGTTCCATTATTTCATCCACCCACTAGAATCCCTCAACATACTGTAAGTATGCTACAGCAGTTCTCATGGGAAATATGAGCTGTTAGTTGAAAATCTTGTCCACTGGAGAACGATTTTTTATCTTCCCCTTACTTTTCATAATGTAGTCAAAGTTATCATGTTAGTATTAGCTTTGAACAGCATGGTGGTTCAATACGCGTTCTTCAGGAGCGATCCCACATCTTATCTTCCTGAATGGTCGCTTCTGATTTAGATGGGATGATCAGTGTCATAACGTTTTAGCTACTCATGATAACAGTTCAAAGCCACCTTTGAAAATTTTATTATCTCTGACGAGTAGAGAGACGGAAAGGATGGTTGGATGTGGTGATGATTTACATTTAAGAAGTTACTGATGGCGGTCAGTGCTGGTGATAACCTTAATCGGAAGAAAAGAGAATTGGTCTGACCTTTCGAAAAATGAAGATATGGACAAAAGAATGGAGCCAGGAAGGCGGTGAAAATAAAAGCAACCTATGTATCTCAAATATTTTTCTGTCATACTCGGAAGAGAATAAATATTGCCCTAGAGAAGTCGGATAGGAAATAGACTTTCTAAACAGTGCAGCGTTTCGCAGTTTGATTGATGGACTGATTGATTTAATTACTGAATAAACAGATTTAAGGAAATCCATTCCAATGTTATCAACAAGATAAAGTAATAAAAAAGAATAAAATATTCACTAGGCATCCCAAACCTAGCACCATCGGGGTTTGAAAACAACAAAATAGTCAATGAAAGTGTTTGGATGTAAATATGGTGATGTGGCTTATCCACACACCATGCAGGAGTTTTTCAAAATTAATAGTGGGGCCATTAAGTTCAATTTCCAAACATTTAACCCTCAGCGGTCTACTCTTAGCAATACGATATTCTATGTCTTGATACTTACCTTTTTTCTTAGTGCTATGTAAGCTCGGATAAGTTCTGTCGTTGTGTTTCAGACTAAGACCACCATGAAACAATCAAAGTCTAATTCATTATCCTCACACAGAGGCAAATACATAATATATTATTAAAGTGACTCTTACTAATGTTAACACGCGAATGCAATACTAGATTTACTAGCAGAATTTCGAACATTAAAACAAAATAATTTCTTATAACCCACAAAACACAACGTATACAACTAGGGAAGATACAATAACAGTGGTGAGAACCAGTTCGAGCCATATTGATAAAATGCATATGTTATCAAAGATATTTCCACACATTCTGCTTGCTATTGGATGAAGCATCAGAACGATGATTGATAAGACAAGTGCGATGGGAATGAAGGCCGAAGAACAGATGCTGTAAGTTTCAGGCTCAGGTGGCACAGTTGCTCGTTGGACAGCAATTCTCTTACATTTCTTCAATGCAACGTTCCTGTCAGGAGAATTTTTCTCCATCTTTATGTCAATTTACAACACATGAACCTTAAAATCGTGACATTATCACAGGTGAAAAAACTCAATTTCAGAACAATTTACCCGAAAAACGACTGTCATATTCCCACGTACATTTCCACTTTTTCTTTCTCTTTTTCTCTGAGAATTGTTTTGAAAGCATTGTACCTGGATGCCACCCGCTTAGATGAGACTTAGTTCACCACAATTTAAAATAGTCCGTGGAACTTACAATATTTCGAACATGCAGGCTGGTTTTCATTTGAGTTCAAAAGAATATACGCATATCTTTGAAATGCGGGTGAAAAGAGATTGTATAACTGGACATCACCTGGACGAAGCATCTCGAGCACGATAAAGTAGATAAGCAGTAACTACACTACAACAAGCAAGTTGGCTAACAATAATAACGAGAATTACATTCAGAAACATTCTTACAGAAGGCAGGAGTCATCATAAGTAGTATTGGTGCCAGAATGCTGCTGTTCTATATACACTGTATAATCGTTTTATGAGGTATACTAACAATTCTGATTTGAGTACAGATAGCAAAAATTTAATATTTAACATTTAAAAATTTAATAAACATTCTCTGGTAAGGAAGGTTCCTCCAGCGTGTACTCATACGATTTGTCAATATGACATCAACGTTTCTTTCTGAGCTTCATTAACAATACCACCATAATAAGCAATAGACGAAATTCTCACAGGAAAATTTCTAGGAATCATAGGCTAGCTGCTACACACATTTTTTATAATACAGATACATACAACACCTGAAACTGCAATTATAGCGATTGAAAGTAAAGAAATGGTAGTTAACATATTGTCTCGTGTCCTTTTGAAAACGAGAAGAGTCTAATTCACGACACAGATATTTCACTTCTCAGAGGATGCAAATCGACTGCTTCCATATTATAAGACGAGGGAAAAAGACGAATAATTTAAGGAACAAAGGAAACTAAGCTTATAGATCACACATTTTTCGAGTTACCATGGATATAATCCCAATAAACTCTTACCACTATTTCATTGTCGCACCCCTACCATAAGGACTGACCAACCTACCATGACCAGGCAGCGCTAGAGTGGGCAAGCTCCACAGTACCGATCAAAGTCTCAATATCAAGACTAGTAATGGTAAAACTCCTCTACACCTGGCTGCATGGAAGGGTCCTCTTGAGGAAAAATCCTTTGCTAACAATCAGTTATCGGGATTTTTCTTACTCAAAATAAGTTGCTTATGGACACAGTCTAACCTTTGTTTTCTACTAACAGAACCAATGAGGAATCTAAAATCATTTCCCATTGACCACTATGACCACAAGGAAATCTTTATTCACCCAAAACACATGGCAAGCAAATTCGAGCTGGTCTTAGGAATGATGGAAGAGGAAAAGTATTGCACCGTAACTGATAAATATATACACTGACTTAAAAAAAAAAAATTAGAGATGACAATTAAAATACCACAGCAGCGTACTTAGTGGACGTTCGAAAGCTTGATTGAAGATTTGGCGGATGTTCGAGATTGTAAATCAACTAATCCTTCTACTGTATAGGGAAAGCTATTGAACGCGATTTCTTCTCTTAGCTTAACTTCATCAAAAATAACAACGCTATAACGTGAATTATCACTCTTTTCATCCTTAAGAAAATCTGAAATAGCATTTATGCTATGCTTATTAACTACATAAGGGCACTTAAGCACTCTACAAAGTTTTCTCAAGAGACTTTCTGTGGGCAGAGGCAAGAGGTTACGTCGCCGAAAGTGACGGAATCCTTTCGGTGATTTTATTCTCAACAATAAACGCTCTAAAATGAATTCATTAATACCTCAATCTATTAGAAGATTTCACCTGACAGTTCTTAAGCATGGTATTGATGATCATCTTTTCCTTCTTGCTAAGGTGTTTTCTATATATATAACGAAATGCCTGTGTATTTCTAACCTCCTTCTCAAGCAAATTAATTCTCAATTCACAGAGTTGAGACTGTATCTAGCTCGAATTCAATTTCGATCAGCAATTTTTAGGCACCTGTTTAGTGATAATATTATAATTTCGGCATCAGAAAATAAACTAGAATGACCCAAATTTTGATCAACACTAGACTGACCTCTTAATTCCCCATTCGCTGCTGCACTCCCGTCTTCAATCTTCTTTCTTCTTTTCCTAATGGTGTCTAGGTTCTTTCCCCTGTTAGGAGTTTTACGGGAATTAATCTCACTTGAAAGGTATTTCGGCAAATTGGGGAAAATGTGAGGCACTGCTCCTGGGCGTAATTTCCATCTCACATGAGAGATATCCACTTTTTCACCATTCACTATAAAAATATCTAATTTTAATATCAAATCATCAGAGGAATGAACATGACAAATTCTGCTATTACGCGTTAAATCAGTATCCTTCCGTGGAATAGCTCTGGCCCATTTTTCAAATTGATCCTTCGGCGGTGAAATAATCGCATAACATCAACTACTCTACCATAGTGTGTCTTATAGCCAGGCACAAAGAAGTACGGCATGCTGAACTATTAAATTTTTGTTAAATTGCTTTACGTCGCTCCGACTCAGATAGGTCTTATGGCGACGATGTGACAGGGAAAGGCTAGGAGTGGGAAGGAAGCAGCCGTGGCCTTAAAAGTGTACAGCCCCAGCATTTGCCTGGTGTGAAAACGGGAAACCACGGAAAACCATTTTCAGGGCTGCCGACAGTGGGGTTCGAACCTACTATCTCCCGAATACTGGATACTGGCCGCACTTAAACTACTAAAATAATCAAGCCACATAAGATACATGCTTGAAGTACACAACACAAAATGAACTGAGTTTAGGAACTGAAAGCAAAGAAAATTAAACTTATTCACTGAAATATATCGCACAGTGCCCGACTCCATGGCTAAATGGTTAGCGTGCTGGCCTTTGGTCACAGGGGTTCGACTCCCGGCAGGGTCGGGAATTTTAACCACCATTGGTTAATTTCGCTGGCACGGGGGCCGGGTGTATATGTTGTCTTCATCATTACTTCATCCTCATCACGACGCGCAGGTCGCCTACAGGAATCAAATCGAAAGACCTGCACCTGGCGAGCCGGACATGTCCTCGGACACTCCCGGCACTAAAAGCCATGCGCCATTTCATTTCATTCTCGCACAGTAACATCTCCAGCAATTTTCTATACCCGGCTTGCCGGAACTACTGGAGCACGTGTTGGATATAATCGCTTGCAGTGCTTGCAGTGGCGGAACCACAAACTACCTTGCTATAATGGCTGAGTCCTCACACTTGGTCTTATATTCGTCATGATACAACACTATAGCCACAATGCATTTTCTTATTCTTAAACTGCTTTTCCCGCACCTGCGGGTTGCAGGTGCAAACTCTGTCGTACATGTGGATCGGGCCGTGTTTTACTGCAGGATGCCCTTCCTGACGCCAACCGTATGTGGAGGGATGTAATCACTGTTGTGTGTTTCTGTAGTGGTTGGTGGTGTGTTTTGTGAATATGGAAAGGAGTGTGTTGAGACAAACATAAATACCCAGTCCCCGACACATAAGACTTAATCAGATGCGATTAAAATCCCCGACCCGATCGGAAATCGAACCTGGTACCCTCTGAACCGGAGGCCTAAACGTGGACCATTTTTCCAAGGAGTCAGACAACAACTACAATGTACAGTAGTATGATATATATATGGGACCATTAGTCAAGTAGTTCTTATCCTTACTCCCAGGTCTTCCCAGCCCAAAGTCTGCAACATTTTCTTAACACTACTCTTTTGTCAGATTTCCATTTTTAACGGGAATGCTTTTTTTTTTTTTTTTTTTTTTTTTTTTTTTTTTTGCTGTCGTTCCGCTGTACCCATAAAAATCTAGCGGGATGCTAAATTGTCCGTCTTCATTAATTATGGTCCCGTTATGTCACTTTTAAAAATAATGAGATGACCGCAGTTGTAGAAGCTTAGAAGTTTTCTAGCGTTAAATACGTGGAAGGGTCTGCAAATGGCGCGTGAAATAACATTCATAATTCGATTCCGAGATCGAAGTCCGGATCTGTGGCTAAATGGTTAGAATGCTGGCTTTTGGTCACCGCGGTCCTGGGTTAGATTTCTGGCAGGGTCGGAAATTTTAACATGATTGGTTAATTCCGCCGGCACCTATGGGCGTCAATTCAAAAGAACTACACCTGGTAAGCCGAACTTGTTCTCGGATACTCCCGGCCTACAAGCCATACGCCATTTCATTTCCGAGATCGGATATCGAATAACTGCACGCGATTGTCAAGTATTCTAAACGCTCTCTCACTTCGATTAATCGAAACTTATGCTGCACTAGATCTAGAGTGTTGCCTACGTGATATTACGTAGGCAACGGCTAGAGCGAAGCTTCAACGTGTGGCAGCACTTCTGAATCCGCTATCCAAGACCAACTACAATAGTTGGTTCTGAGCTATCCTAACAAAAAGGGGTAAAAAAAGAGAAACCCGCTTCGTCGTGGTCGTGTTCGTATATGGTGGTTTCTTTCTGAAAGTGATTTATTTTAGTTTGTAAAGTGTTTGTTATTGTTAATAGCGTTGTGATATTGCATCCGTTATGTTATGCCGGAAAGAAAATGAAGTTTCAGACTGAATTTTATAGAAGAATATCCCTTATGTAAAGAAGATGCCGTAACAGGAGAGGTGCAATATAATCCTGGTTACTACAAACCAAACGTTAAAATCCAAACCAAACCCCATGGCACTCTACAGCCCTTGAAGGGCCTTGGCCTATCAAGCGACCACTGCTCAGCCCGAAGGCCTACAGATTAAGAGATGTTGTGTGGTCAGCACGACGAGTCCTCTCGGCCGTTATTCGTGGCTTTCTAGACCGGGGCCGCTATCTCACCGTCAGATAGATCCTCAAATTTAATCACGTAGGCTGAGTGGACCTCGAATCAGTCCTCAGGTCCAGGTAAAAATCCCTGACCTGGCCGGGAATCGAACCCGGGGCCCCCGGGTAAGAGGCAGGCACGCTACCCCTGCACCACGCTGCCAGCACAAAGCAAATGTTGCTGCCGTAATTATGGCTCATCATAGATGCTAACTTGACCAGTTACACATTAAAATCACCAAACATTACCGAAGCAAACTAACCTCAATAGAAGCTGCAATAACGTAAGTACCCTTATTTGAGTAAATTGTCCATAAAACTTAAGGAGTAGCATTGTTCTTCTTTACCTTTTCTTTGCTTGGCTTGAATGTTTTCTTCAATAAGCAGTACCCAAGTGAGGGAGATTTGTAAACACATTTTCAGCTTGCAGGCTGGTTGTATCTTCAACCTCACCACATTAGAGAAATCCGAGAAACGCACAGGGTCACTAATGAGTCAAACTATATAATCAGAGAGACTCTGTTATAACACTGATCTACAACTCTCAGTAGTGAGAAATGGCAATAACCAGCCCGTGGCGTACTGGTATATAATGGTCAAGAGTTTATTTTCTTTTGCTATTGGCTTTACGTCGTCTTTCTTTGTTAATCTGCTTACCCTCCAGAGTTAGCTTTTCCCTCGGACTCAGCGAGGGATCCCACGTCTATCGCCTCAAGGGCAGTGTCCTGGAGCTTCAGACTTTGGGTCGGGGAATACAACTGGGGAGGATGACCAGTACCTCACCCAGGCGTCCTCACCTGCTATTCTGAACAGGGCCCTTGTGGGGGAATGGGAAGATTGGAAGGGATAGACAAGAAAGAGGGAAGGAAGCGGCCGTGGCCTTAAGTTAGGTACCATACCGGCATTTGCCTGGAGGAGAAGTGGGAAACCACGGAAAACCACTTCCAGGATTGCTGAGGTGGGAATCGAACCCACCTCTACTCAGTTGACCTCCCGAGGCTGAGTGGACCCCGTTCCAGCTCTCGTACCACTTTTCAAATTTCGTGGCAGAGCCGGGAATCGAACCCGCGCCTCCGGGGATGACAGCTAATCACACTAACCACTACACCTTAGAGGCGGACGGCTTTACGTCGTACCAACTGAAAACAGGTCTTACGGCAGCAATGGGATAGGAAATGGCTATGGAAGGAAATGATCGTCGCCTTAATAAGGTACAGCCACGCATTTGCCTGGAGTGAAAATGGGAAAACCACAAAGAATCATCTTCTGAACTGTCGACAGTGAGGTTTGAATCTACCATCTCCCCAGCGCAAGTTCACAGTGACGAGACTCAAACTGCACGGCACAGTCACACCGTATCTCGCGATTCGTAAACCCACACGGAGCATATTTTGCCAAATTAGACACACTTTGAACTTCAAGCAGAGGGAAGCCTCGTTATCAATCTACGGAACTTCAATTTTTTTTTTTTTTTTTTTGCTAGTTGCTTTACGTCGCACCGACACAGATAGATCTTGTGGCGACGATGGGACAGGGAAGGGCTAGGAGAGGGAAGGAAGCGGCCGTGGCCTTAATTAAGGTACAGCCCCAGCATTTGCCAGGTGTGAAAATGGGAAACCACGGAAAACCATTTTCAGGGCTACCGACAGTGGGGTTCGAACCTACTATCTCCCGAATACTGGATACTGGCCGCACTTAAGCGACTGCAGCTATCGAGCTCGGTGGATCTTCAATTATTCAGTTATACATTGAGATACAATGTGCTTTACGCCGCACTGACACAGATAGGTCTTATGGCGACGATGGGACAGGAAAGGCCTAGGAGTGGGAAGGAAGCGGCCATGGCTTTAATTAAGGTAAATCCCTATCATTCGCCTGGTGTGAAAATGTCAACTGACGGAAAACCATATTCTGGGCCGTCGACAATAAGGTTCGAACCCACTATCTCCCGGATGCAAGCTCACAGTTGCACGCCCCTAACTGCATGGCCAACTCGTCCGGTTACTTAAAGATAAGAACATTATATGCTTTAATAAAACATCGTCCCTTAAGAAACAATACCGCATATCTGACAATCCCATTGCTGCCCAATATTTTCCTTAAGTCTGGTCACGCGTCCGGGCCACACATGGATATGCAGTCCATCAGAACAATTTTCGTTGATTTCATTTTCCTATGCGCTTGTGTAAAGATAAATGAACCTTAAATACACTGTGATAGTACATATATCACACCCCAGAATTATATGTAGAAGTTAGAGATATTATTGTCTGTATTCGATTTATTATTATTATTATTATTATTATTATTATTATTATTATTATTATTATTATTATTATTATTATTATCAGTATTTCATTTGTATATTTTGCCATTTATATTGGTAAGCTGGAAGATATCCACATATGTAGGTATGAGTAATTTGTTTTGCACGAGTGGGAAAACATTGCTTTAATAACTCTGGTAATTTGAATGAGTCATATGGCTACCCCAGTGTTTGTTGTGATGTACTTGTGTCGGGAAATTCATGAGTCATGTATATATCCCAGCCCTGATGAGATGAGCTTGTTGTTGTATTAGGAAAGTTTGGTGATTCATGGAATATACCCCAGAGTTTGTTATTGTCTTGGGAGGAAGAAGTAGTTCAGGGCTTGGGCTTGAGAAGAGAACCACCCATGATTGGCTGGCAAGCACCAATCCAGACGTATCATCTGAGAGGAGGGGGATGTTGATGTCTATAAAGGTTGATGATACGGCGGCAACCGGGGACATTGTAAGGGTGATTGTGAAGGTGATTGTAAGGTAACTACTACAACTAGAAGCAGTAACACTGTATGAAGGAACGACAACTGACACACTGTACGGGAAGGAAGTAGTGCTGATACACGGTACTGGAGTGACACGGCTGCAATGGACTGGACTTCAATCGTTCGTGGAGCGTAGTCTTGTTATGTTCGTGGAAAGTGGATGATTGTGGAGAGTGCTTGCGCATTAAGTAGTGTAGCACTTGTGGCGATCTAGCATTATATGTTGGTGAAAGCTATCTCAGACTTTCCATAATTTATGTTGAGGATCGACAGACGTGTGAATATATCTTTACAACAAGTGTTAAAATATGTGAACACAGTAGTACAATGTACAGTATCTGTGTGATGTGATAACTGCCGATTATGAGAATCGGTAAGTCGAATTGATATAGAGACAGTGACGGGTATTTATCTTCATACATGTACATTGTTCATCGGACTATCTACAAATGGTAGCTTAGTTCTCGCTTTCGTTTTCCCACGATTTTCATTATTGTTGTTGTTGTAAATATGGAGTCTTCCAGCAATAATTTATGTGTGTATTATATATATAATATTGTATGTTGATGAGGTGCTCATGCACGGAATTTGTTAAGAATATAGTTAGCTATTTTAGAATCAGTGTTATTGATGAACCTAGGTGCAGTTCCTACCAAATTAGTCGTTTTCAGGAGGTTAGGTAAGGCCTGCAGCAGATGTACCAGTACGCAGCATTATGTACACGCCCTGGGATATACAGTTTATCATGCTCTTATCTAAATTCGAGGGATCCATTATGGTGAACTCTGGCGCCCATACTACGGACATTTCGGTTAATTATGCTTATTAATTTTATTAAGTTTTTGAGTAATTTTTTATATATATATATTATTCATGATTATATTTATTAGTATTCATCAAAAAGTTACAACACCATACTCTAGGAGGGAGTTATGTCATGCAAACATACATTTGTACAGTACGGTAGAGAAAGTTTCTACACACGCGCATAGGAAAATGAACGAATACTGTTCTAAAGATCAATATATAGCTGGGAGGCGTGGCCAGTCGTAAGGAACATAATGCATAGGAACAGCATTGTCAGATACGCTGTGTTGTTTCTAAGGGACAATATACTCCTCTTGTCCAACTTGATAAACTGCATTTTGAATGAAATACAGGTATATTTGCATTTTAAAGAAGACATTTTGTCAGAGGATGTTGGTATATTTGAGATTAATAGACTCAAAAACTACTGGACCAATTTCGCTGAAAATTTCACAATTTATTCTTATCACTGCTCAGAAGGTTTATGAATTGTTTTGAACGAAATCACTTGGGTGGTTTTTATATCATGAGTGATTTAATATAATTTTGTTTAATAGCAAAGACGCACCAAGATCGGATCGACTTGATGGACAGATTGTCGCTAGGCGACAGCAAGCCTACGCTATATCATGATAGTCTGGTAATAAATACTGTATAGAGGAGGATGGAAACACGCCACCATGTTTTATAAAGTACCTTTCTAGATAGGAGGTCCATTGTTATACCTGTTATTTTGAAATAGCAATCCAACATGCCGTGATCCAGATGTACTTTCATGTCATAGGATAAACTTTAATAGGTCTGCCCAGTTTCAAGAATATAGCTGTGTACTAGATGTGTGAAATATTTTTGAAACTGTGAAAAGTACAGAATATCAACAGTGGAATGACACTCCTAACAAAGAGTAAAAGAGGGTTCCCAACGAGTAAAGGCGAGTCTACTATGTAATCTCTCTATAGGTCTATATACCGTATATAAGTCTCTGTATGTGGGTATGTATTACATCTCCCCTTAAACCACTGGAGCGATTTCAACCAAACTTGTACGCTTATGACTTAGTATCAGGAGACAAACTTCGTGGGTATAATGTCTAACAAGCACCCTTAAAGGCGGGGGACGAGCGGCTGAGATGTAACTATAATCGAAAATATTCTTGAACCCATAATTTTCGGCCTCGGTGAGATGGATACTGACACTCCGGAATTTTTGAAGTCCAACTTCATCACACTTTGGGATGGGGGCGAGAGGGGAGTGAGATATAAAATATTCGGAAATAGTATCGAATCCGTAGTTTTCGGGATTGCCGAGAAGTATAGTGACACTTCGGATTTTTAACGTCCATTTTTTGGGATGGGGGTATGAGGGGGTATTGAGACATAAAAAATTCGAAAATAGTGTCGTATACATAGTTTTGGGGTCGTTGAGATGAATACTGACACCCCGGATTTTTTTATAAGTTAGGCACCTTTGTGTTGGGGGTTAGGAGAAAGTGAGATTAAAAAAAACGAAAATAGTGTCGAACCCAAAGTGGGTTCGAATCCCACTATCGGCAGCCCTGAAAATAGTTTTCCGTGGTTTCCCATTTTCACACCACGCAAATGCTGGGACTGTACCTTAATTAAGGCCACTTCCTTCCAACTCCTAGACCTTTCCTATCCCATCGTCGCCATAAAACCTATCTGTGTCGGTGCGATGTAGAGCCACTAGCAAAAAAAAAAAAAAGTGTTTTATGGGTCCTCGAGATGAACAGTGACACTGCGTATATTTTAAAGTCCGAGTTAAGCCCCTTTTGTATAGGGTGAGGAAAGGTGAAAAATAAAATGACCAAACTAACCGAGATTATGGATGTATGTGCGCATTTTCCAGCAGAGCTGACAACTAAATTTGGTACAAATATTACTTACTATTTGTGACAAATGCTGTTGGGGCAAGACACCACTAGAACCCCCAGGGGAGGGGGTGAAATATACATATAACTAAAAACGACCGATATTAGTCTCGAACCATAGCTTTCAGGACTACTGGAATGATTTCTACCAAAT
The DNA here is from genome assembly GCF_040414725.1 of Anabrus simplex. Taxonomy (NCBI): domain Eukaryota; kingdom Metazoa; phylum Arthropoda; class Insecta; order Orthoptera; family Tettigoniidae; genus Anabrus; species Anabrus simplex. The sequence goes on from NC_090265.1 coordinate 1,233,570,892, forward strand.
TTGGTACACATATGACTTACTAAGCAGCGTGGGATAAGTCACTCCTAGCACCCTTAGGAGGGGGGGGGGGAGTCAGATATAAAATGTCGAATCCACAGTTTTCGGGGTCGCTGAGATGAATAGAAATAATCTGGATTTTTTAAAGTCCAAGTTCAGCCCACCCTTGACATAGGGGATGAGAAAGTGTAAAAAAAATGACAAAAATGACCAAAATGATGAATGTATGTGTGTATTTCCAGCATAGCTCTGAACTAAAGTTTGTACAGGTATTACCATGTGTGAAAAATGCTGTGGGGAAAAGACACCCCTAGATAATTTAGGGGAAGGGGTGAAAGGCAATTATAAATTAAAACGACCAACGATAGTGCCGAATCAATAGTTTACAGAACTACTGGGGCGATTTGAACCAAACTTGGTACACTTATGATTTACTATCAGGAGGCTAACCGCGTGGGGGCATGAGGGGGTTAGTGCTGGCACTGTAAACAGAAACCAACCTGAAAGGGAATTGTAGCAATTGCATTCTTTATTCAACAAAATTGATTATGTGTAAACTAAGTGAGATACGGGTTAATATCATAACCATGGAGAAGATCCAGAAATCTTTAGAAATAGCTCTTGGAGAAACGAAATATGAACTTGTGGAAATGAAGCAGGGAATTGGATCGGTCGAGAATTCTCAGAGAGAAATTGAGCGTGATCTAGGTAAATCCGAAGAATCGTGCCATGAAAAGTTGGACCACAGTATCACACAACAAGAAGAATATAATAAGGTGATACAAGGGACCCGGAGGATGATCAAGGATTTGAAGGATGAAAACATAAAACTCAAAGAAAGAAAATCTGGAGCTAAAATAGCGTAGACTGAACAGTACTCGAGGGTAAATGAAATAGAGATTCAAGGCATTCCAACACAAGCTAATGAAAATACAGTGCATTTAGTGAAGGAAGAGGAGATTTGATGCATGTCACAGGCTCTGAAGTAACCCAAACTACCCGTCGTCAAATGTTATCATCGTCAAATTCTATTGGAGAGTACATAGACGAACTACTGCGGAAACGCCGCACGAACAGGAATCTGTAGACTTTGGATTTCAGATTGACCTACAACAATCCAATTTATATCAGTGAGAGCCTTTTCCCTACCAGGAAGCTGCTTCTGGTTCAATGTCGTCAGCTTCGTAAGTCATCTACTATGAAGCATCTTTGGACAAGGAATGGCCAAATCTTCATGAGACAAAGCGATAATTCACCTGTTGCCAATATTGCCCGTGAAGAAGACATCAGCAAATTCAAGAACACTCTTAATGTTGTGTAATGTGTTTGTTAGATAATGAATTTATAATTTACTATCAAAACGTTCGTGGATTAAGATCTAAAACACATACTTTATATTGTGTCATTTCACTGTTAGCAGTGAAGATTATCTGGAGCAAAAATGGTCGCTACGCCGCGAGAACGTCAGAAAAATGATGTTTTCACCAGATACAAGTAAAGGAACGAACTATAGAAGGCGGTGAAAAAGAAACAAGACGAAATGTGTAAAAAATATTCGATTCAGAAAGGAGCTACAAGCAGATCGCTACAGCAAAGTCATTCAAGGAGGCTAAACGTGAAAAAGAAGGTTTACATTAAAAGATAAAGAAGAGTAGTCGTCAACGAGAGCCCTGCAAGACATCGGCGTTACAGAATTCAGACAGCTTCGTAAAATGAAATAGCACAGTTGGGTCAGTATATTACGTTATTAATACGTCGCGATATACCGAGAAGGCAACGTGCCCAGCGACAGATTTCAATTTCAAGACATTAGAGGAATAATAACCTGTGGAGAAAAATATAGGAAATTAAATGACGTTCCGATCGAAACTTTAATAGCTATATTGACAAACTACAAAACTCTAATAAGATATCGTTATAAGAAGTATTAGTCGCAGCATATTACTAGATCACAGCAGGCCTTGTAATCATAAGATGACGAAAATGACCATGTCACTGTGTATTTCTGTTTCAACTGCGCAAGAAACCAGCTACGTCATGTGCTAGAAAGGCTGAGGCGGAGGCTACCTGGATTATAGCGACATGAGCCGACAAATTAATCCCATGATGACCGAAGAAGACTTTGGCAGATGTTTTCAAGAGGCTGATACGATGTCGTGAACGCAAATACAGAGTGTCCTAGCCAGGTAAACATGTAACAGCGACGAGGGAAGCAGGAGGAAAAGGCAGTTTAAGCATCTCAGATGTAAGTAGTTAAAATAATATTTTGTTTGAGAAGTGCCATTTTATATTTTCGTGAAATATACATGTGAAGTGCTATCTTATTTAATCCAAAGAAGTTGTGTTACGCGGAAAGTCAACCAAATTAATAATATTACAGGTTATTAGGTAGTCATCTGACCAGAATGACAAGTTCATTGGATTAGGAAGTATTTAACCAGTGATAATCAAACCTTGCGTTCGTAATGTCAATGTCGACTGAAAAGAGGTTAACTTAGGTTAAATACCGCTAGGATACTACTTTGTGGTTAATATTAGGTCTACATTAGAGCATAACACTGCGAAGTCGAGTTGAGATGAGATTGTATACAGGATACAGCAACGCCTTAGGAAGACTTATGAAGAGAATTAATGGACTCTGAAGAAAATTGAGAACGGAATAGGATAATTAAGTGAATGAATAATGATTATATAGTAATATGCGTCAAATTAGAATGGATTATTATGCTTAATGTAGTATAAAGTGAGACATGAAATGTGTAATATGAAGTAGATGATTTATGTATGAAGAATGGTAGAGTATAATGAAAAGTAATGATGGTGATGGTTATCGTTTCGTCGAGAGTGAAGAAATAGATCATTTTATTGACGGTGTTAGGTCAATTGACGCAACTTTGAGGTAAAGGATAGTTATACTTAGTTCTTTAATGCATGATTGTTCTTCAGTAATTTACATGATAGTACCGAATACGATCTATATAACTCGCCTGTGTTGACAAATACCTATAGATCATCAAAAATAAATCCACATAGGGAGGATAGCACAAATATAGCCTATATTGGTGTGAATTTCTAACCACAAACATTTTCATTCAAACAAGAAAAGTTAGGAAGCTTATTTGGTTATGTTGAATGATATCACTGGCAATATGAGCTGTAACTGAAGGTTGGCATTGACTGATAGTCTTCTTGAAAATGAGACTACCGAAAATCTAGAAGAATTTCATTGAATAGTTGTCAGGTGTGAATGATAGCAAGATAACAGATCGCGTATAACTAATGTGTTAGCGCTTATATTTTTGAAATTAATATTTGTTTTTAATGAACGACTTGAGTAAATAACAGTAATGATAATTATTTCAATTATTTTATTTTAGAATGAAGTGATGACTTAATGGGTTATCTTTCCTTCCATATAGAGTGAATAACAACGATAAGAACTTTGAAATAATAAATAAAAATATATATTTTTTTATTATCACGATTAACAACCTCTTATGCTGATAACGGAATACGGGCAGATACTTCAACTGAAGGTAACTTACTGTGAATTGATTAGGTGATATAGGTGTAAATCAAATGATAATTTCAAGAAACTAGATTATGTAAAGATACATGAAAGAAGGAAACGTGATTTTATTTTATTTTATTTTATTTTATTTTATTTTATTTTATTTTATTTTATTGTTGATTCCACCCTAAATAATATACATCAGAGACATTTTCCAGCACCCAGTCAAAACTTGTATTAATTTTGAACTTTTTATTTTTCAATTTCATCAAAGGCCTCTATTTTAAAAATATTTTGAAAATAATAATATGAACTTCGAAGTCAGTTGATAATAATTAGATTTTATGTTATTGATACCAGAATATTCAAGTCACTTTTCTCTTTATTTAATAAAATAGTGTTAGAAAACTTACTCTTTCAATCCCCCTGTAGGTGGGGGCGGTAGAATAACACCCTCGGTATCCCTTGCCTGTCGTAAAAGGCGACTAAAAGGGGCTCCAGGGGCTCTGAACTTTGGAGTGTGGGTTGATGACCATGGCGCCCTCAGCTGAGTCCTGGCATTGCTTCCAATTACTTGTGCCAGGCTCCTCACTTTCATCTATCCTATCCGACCACCCTTGGTCAAATCTTGTCCTTTTCCGACCCCGACGGTATTAGATTTGCGAGGCCTAGGCAGCCTTTCGTTTTCATGCCCTTCGTGGCCCTTGTCTTTCTTTGACCGATACCTTCATTTTTCGAAGTGTCGGATCCCTTCCATTTTCTCTCACTGATTAGTGTTATATAGAGGATGTTTGCCTAGTTATACTTCCTCTTAAAACAGTAATCACCACCACCACCATCACTCTTTCAATGACTTATTAGGCTAAGTGTCTAGTTTTAAGTAAACGTAGGTTAAGAATCAAATCAAAATCTTGCGGAAACGAACCGGATCGCGAACTTGAGACGTCCATTGCGTAGGTCATGTTTATTCAACCGTATACCCGGATGGTCCACTCTCGATAAAGAACTCATGACCCGAATTCGACCCCGATTGAAAATTGACGATATATTGAGCTAGTCTGGATCTAAGTGCGACTCAACCTGGACGCGGAAACAGTGCAATATACAGATATTATCTAATAATTTTGGTATGATATGTCTGAGACTTGGCTGAATGATGCTTTACATGATTCTGAACTATTTGATAATCGGAATAGTATATATATTTTTTGGTATTTGTTTTACGTCGCACCGACACAGATAGGTCTTTTGGCAATGATGGGATAGGAAAGGCTTAGGAAGTGGAAGGAAGCGGCCGTAGCATTAATTAAGGTACAGCCCCGGCATTTGCCTGTTGTGAAAATGGGAAACCACGGAAAACCATCTTCAGGGCTGCCGGCAGTGGGGCTCGAACCCACTATCTCCCGATTATTGGATACTCAATCAATCACACTGATCTGCATTTAGGGCAGTCGCCCAGGTGGCAGATTCCCTATCTGTTGCACCCTAGCCTTTTCCTAAATGATTTCAACGAAATTGGAAGTTTATTGAACATCTCCCTTGGTAAGTTATTCCAATCCCTAACTCCCCTTCCTATAAATGAATATTTGCCCCAGTTTGTCCTCTTGAATTCCAACTTTACCTTCATATTGTGATCTTTCCTACTTTTATAGAAGCCATTCAAACCTATTCGTCTACTAATGTCATTCCACGCCATCTCTCCGCTGACAGCTCGGCCGCACTTAAGCGACTGCAGCCATCAAGCTCAGTATAGTATATTATGTAAGGAGAGGAATGCCCTAACTAGTTGCAAGAAAGATGGTGGTGGAGTCTTGATTGGTGTTAAGGCATCATTTAATCCAGAAATGGTCCATTCTTTAGACTGAAATACTGAGTCAGTATGGGTTAAATTTACCTTCAACAATAACAAGTGCTATATCTGCATAGTTTACTTTCCTCGAAATTAACATTTAGATGCTTACTTAGAATTTTTAGTAAGTTAGAACAATACATTAATTTACTTGCAAATAACATTATTATAGTTTGCGATCTTAATATCTCTGAAATAGTTGACAGTACGTATGATTTGAACAAAGGGAATTAACAATGTATAGAACAGTAATAATAAGACACTTGATCTTTGTGTTTCCAAAGGACGGGTACCATTCTCCTCTTGAGATAGTATTTAAAGATGACCGAAATAGGAGAAAAGAAAATACAGCATGTAACTATAGAAGAAGTTCTTAAAGCAATTGACCACCTAAAACTGAAGAAATCAGCAGGACCTGACGATATTCCCCCATATATTTTGAAAGATTGTAGAGAAATATTAGTACCTCATTTAACCATTCTCTTCAACCTAATTGTAAAAACAGAGACATTCCCTGACTTGTGAAAACATACCAAGGTTACTCCGTGTACATAAAACTGGATATATAAAATTGTTGAGTAATTATAGACTTGATTGTTTGTGCCTCAGCCATTTTTTTTTAAATTATACTATACAAACAAATTTATTATCATGTTAGAAATAGTATCTCACCGAGACAACACGGATTCAAGGCGAGAAGATCCAGAGTAACAGATCTTTGCAACTTTACTGAATATGTATCCACCACTTTAATGAATATGCACGGGGTGATATCATTTACGGATTTTCAAAAAGCTGTTGATAAAGTTAATCATGATTGCTTAATAAATGTTCTTCCTTTGGATTTTCAACTATGTTACAAAACCTTTTGGTATCATATTTATAGGACAGAGCTCAGATTGTAAGTTACAATGGTCATATACCTTCTAAGTTTGAAGTGAATTCTGGAGTTCTTCAAGGTTCTAATTTAGGGACTTTGCATTTTCTTATTTTTGTTAATGACTTACCGGAACCTATACCATAATCTAAAATTTTTATTTTTTCTGAGGTATTAAAATATACAAATCTATTAAAACAGTATCTGATTGTCAACAGTAAGCAGAATAAGTTAAATTTTGATATAGGTAAATGTGTAGCCATGGCATTTATTCGGAAGGAACAGAGAGTAAATGATAGGATTTCTACTGCATTACAGTGATACCAAATGAAACTATGATTTCACGATCTTGAATATCATCCTTTCATAATTCTGGACATAGTACAGCAACAAAATATTACTGAGCCACACACTTTCATTAGCCACAAGCTGAAAATAAAAAGATTAAGCAACAAAGAATTTGGTCTAATATTAATATGAGTCAGAACAAGATGGTGGAAGGACAATGACTCAAGGAACTTCGAATAACAATGACTGGAAACAGATGACCTACGGCATAATGAAGTTATCGGAAACTGAATATCACGTTTTGAATTTAGATGGCAGTGTCAAGGTATTTCTGTGGTTCAAATTCAGATGTTTCACCACCATTGCCTTGTGCTTCCATGTTCTCTGGTGGAAGAAAGGAATAAATACTCACTTGTAAAATGATATATTTCTTCTTGTATTCGCCCTATTCGTGCAATTAATTGCCGAATATGACTTAGGCATCTTTCCTTGCTGGCAACTAACAGCTGAAGGGTGCCTTCAGGAACCATGGCGGAGGTGCTGCAACTTTCCTCAGCTAGGAGCGCTGTATGAGCCCTTCTATGCAGTGTAATATAGATCGTTGCGTGTGTATGACATCTTCATTTCGTTCTTCAACACGTTTCTATTTATTCTGTTGTCTTTGCAATGTTTCTTTTGAGTTTTTTATTATCGTCTTTGTGTTTCCTCTTCAAACCGCGCAGGTCACCTACAGGAGTCAAATCAAAAGACCTGCACCTGGCGAGTCGAATATTCCCGCGGACACTCCCGGCACTAAAAGCCATACACCACTTCATTTCCTCGCCAAACAATAATTACAATAATTATCACGTACGGAACAGTTAACAGGGAAGATTTCTAAAATGATTCTGGACGGCGACCAGCCATTTATCTTCCTTATTGAGGAACTCACCTGGGGAAATGTGTGACAATCAAATGGACTCGGTTTGATATTATTCTGCATTACTGTGGGAGGCTCTCCGAAATCAGACGTCTTTATTACCTTCAGTAGAATCATATCATCCTGCGGTTACGAAAGTTCAGATCTCTCGGAGTCTAAGGTGTCTCCTTTTACGTTCTTACAGGGTTCTAACAAAGTCTGAGCCCGACTCTCTTGTGACAGTCTCCTGTCTTTCGTCTTTCCGATCCGACTTCACTTCATTAACTACTTCCTCTTAAAACAATAATTACCACCACCACCACCACCACCCCTTCATGGCCCTTCCCATTGTCTACGGTTAGGTTTATGGTAGTTTGTCACTTTTAAAAAAAGAGAAGCATCACTCTTGCACTCCTGCTCCCTTCTTACTATATTCTGTAAGAGGTCAGTTTTTGTGTCACTAACCTTGTTCCTTTCAATTTTACAACGGATGACACTTTCTTTTTCTGGACCCTTAAAACAACAATAACCATCACCAGTGAAGAGTGGCCAAATTACCACCGTGGGATTCACAAGTTTGGTGTGTGGAGTGGCGACCACGGGACCCTTAACCAACCGTAGCTTTGATTTTATTTTATAAGTCAGGCCCTCGCTTTCGTCTTAGCTATCTGACTTTCTGACTTTCTTATTCTCTTCTGACGCCAGTGGTATAGGGTTTGTTTACAATATTTCCAATCTTAGATTTATCTGACTGATTAGTGTAATGAGAGGAAAATTATCCCGTTATACTCGTTATACGTACTTTACCTTAAAGCAATCATCACCACCAACATATAGTGCTGAACAATTAGGAGAGCGTAATTTAGTAATAGTGAATAACACTAAAATTTATAAAATAAAATACACTGTTAAATAAATTATACCAGGTGTGTTCGTCATGTAACAGCTGATAAATTTATACTGAAATCTTTTATTCATCAAATTTAAAACTAAACATAATATTTCATAACATCTTTATAAGCTACAGTTTGTGTCTAGAACAATAAATAGACCTACTTCAATTCAATATTATACTGTACAATTATCTTCTACTAACGGGAGGCTTCGCAGGTAATTATCGTATGAGTTCATAGCTAGCCCAAAAAGGATTTCATCTCTTGACACCTCCAAATTTTCGTCCTACAAAACAAAAGAAAAACAAACCCGACTTAGTATTATCTGTATTTATGATCAAAACTTTTAATATATTAAACAAATATTTAATCAATACTGCATATTTAGGTATAAAGTATTGTTTCATTAACTGTTTAAATCATTGTTGTATCTTTAAAATATTAATATTGTGTAAATCCATTTTAAGAATAACACTATTGTCAGTTGTAAGGGTTCATCCTGTTCACCAATTGAAATTTTCCTATCCTCTTTTACATTTCCTCACTTCCACACACATTATCATTAAAGTCTCACATGAGGTAGGCCTATCTTGCTAAATGCAGTAGATTATGTCCTCCAATAACTTAATATTGCACGTAATTCACAGAACACATCACTAGTGTTTCCTCTGTCCATTTTTATACTTTCAACCACATTTCCGCTCTCCTTTTCATCCTAGAGAGAAAATGAATCGCTCATTTTACCTTCGAAGCTCCGTTTTAAACTACACCTTCTTCCTGCTTTTAATATCAAGCTATTCTCTTTCCTTTTTAACCAAGTGCATGACAAGGATGAGGCTCAATATGGGCCTACTTCTTGTGGTAGGCTCCTTTCCCTGACTGACCAACCTACGTCAATTTTTGGTCAGTTTTGAGCCCAAATATATCATACATGTTTAGTGTGGGTAGTCATTCCTTCCCGAATTTAAAGAACCACCACTTTCTTAAAAACCCGTGGCCATATTTTCTAACGCTGAAGATATTCACTCCCTTGTGGGTGGGAGCGGAGGGCCCCAGGGTCTCTTAATTTGTCAGAGGGGAGTGGTAGATGATGATGATGATGATCATGATGATGATGATAATGATGATGATGATGTTAATTGGTGACCACTGGACCCTTAGCTGATTCCCGGCATTGCTTCCACTTACCTCAGGCTCCTCACTTTCATCTATCCTATTCGACCTCCCGTGGTCAACTCTTGTTCTTTTCCGACCCCGACGGTATTATGGCATTTGACGACTGGGGAGTCTTTCATTTTCACGCCCTTTGTGCCCCTTCTCCTCGTGTGAATAGGGGCGGTAGAATATCACCCACGGTATCCCCTGTCTGCCGTAAGAGGTGACTAAAAGGGGCCGCAGGGGATCTTTACTTGGAGCGTTGGTTGGTGACCACGGGGCCCTTACATGAGTCCTGGCCTTTCTCCCACTCGCTTGTGCTAGGCTCCTCAATTTCATCTACCCTATCCGACCTCCCTTGTTCAACTCCTGTTCTTTTTTGACCCACGGTATTAGGTATATAGGCCTAGGGGGTCCTTCATTTTCGCGCCCTTCGTGGCCCTTGTCCCTCTTTGGCCGATTCCTTCATTTTTGGAAGTGTCGGACCCCTTCAGTTCTTTCTCTCTGATTAATATTATATAGAGGATGGTTGCGTAGTTGTGCTTCCTCGAAAAACAATAATCACCACCACCATCTCTTCCTATTCCTCCCATGATTTGAGTAAAGAGGGAAGGGAAGGCCTCCTAGATGGCGTCTGAGTGTGGTGGCATTGTTTCAGTTAATTTGTCGCCTGTAGTTAGGGGGAGGTAGAGTACACCCACGATATCCTCTGCCTATCGTAAAATGTGACTGAAAGGGATCTAAGGGCTCTAAAATCGGAAGCCTGGTGGTGGTGGTGGTGATTATTGTTTTAAGAGGAAGTACAACTAGGCAACCATCCTCTATATAACACTAATCAGAGGGAAAAATGGAAGGGACCCGACACTTCGAAAAATGAAGGTGTCGGTCAAAGAAAGACAAGGGCCACGAAGGGCGTGAAAATGAAAGACTCCCTAGCCCTCGCAGACCTAATAGCATCGGGGTCGGAAAAGAACAAGAGGTGACCAAGAGAGGTCGGATAGGATAGATGAAAGTGAGGAGCCTGGCACAAGTAAGTGGAAGCAATGCCAGGACTCAGCTTAGGGCCTCGTGGTCGCTAACCCACGCTCCAAAGTTCAGAGCCCCTGAGGCCCCTTTTAGTCGCCTCTTACGACAGGCAGAGGATACCGTGGGTGTTATTCTACCGCCCCCACCCACAGGGGGATCGGAAGCCTGGATGGTGACAAGGACCCAAGCTGAATCAGGCATTGCTTCCACTTATTTGTGCTAGTCTCTTCATTTCAATCTTTCCTATCCGACCTTCCATGATCAACTCTTCCCTCGGTGGGTAGGAGTGTTAGAATAACTCCCACGGTATCCTCTGCCCGTCGCAAGAGGCGACTAAGAGGGGCCCAGTGTCTCTTAACTTGGCAGTGTAGGTTGGTGTCCACGGGGCCCTTAGCTGAGTCCTAGCATTGTTCCCACTTACTTGTGCCAGGCTTCTCATTTTCGTCTATGCTATTCGATCTCCCTTGGTGAAGTCTTGTTCTTTCCCGACCCCGACGGTAGTAATGCATTTCATTTTCACGCTCTTTGTAGGCCTTGTCTTTCTTTGGCGGATACCTTCGTTTTTCGAAGTGTCGTATCCCTTCTATTTTTGCTCTCTTTAAAACAATAAGGACCACCACCTCTTAAACCACACCGACTCCATGGCTAAATGGTTAGCGTGCTGGCCTTTGGTCACAGGGGTCCTGGGTTCGATTCCCAGCAGGGTCGGGAATTTTAACCATAATTGGTTAATTTCGCTGGCACTGGGGCTGGGAGTATGTGTCGTCTTCATCTTCATTTCATCCTCATCACGACGCGCAGGCCCCCTACGGGTGTCAAATCGAAAGACCTGCACCTGGCGAGCCGAACATGTCCTCGGACACTCCCGGCACTAAAAGCCATACGCCATTTCATTTACCTCTTAAACCATGTAAAGCGTACTGCGGTAGACGATAGTAAAATTATTCTTCAGGATATTAATACCTACTGTGAGGTTACCTGGAAATGTATGTGCTAACTGTGAACTCATACGAATTGATTCTACCTATCTCCGTTTATCTTTATCAGAGTCAGTTACTGTTAATTAGTTGTTTCCATCATTATTTCAAATTTTATAATTCGTAATCGTAAACAAAGTCAAAACTAACATTGAATTCATCTTACACATATATGAGGTTGTCCTCTGATTCAGGACCATTGACATTAATCTGATGATCGGAGATTCTGGTTTCGATTCCAAGCTACGTCGGAAATTTTATCCGCTTTTGGTTAATTCCTTTGGCGGGGCTAGTTTTTACGTTAATTTTAATGCATATCTTCATTTACACCCATCATACTGCCAACCATTACACAAACATGAAGTACTGAATGCAACCATCCACATAGGTTTGGTTTCAGGAGGGGAATCCGGCCTTAAAACTGGATTTAGTATATACAGTATTTCTGTCGACCCAAGATAAGTGAGAAAAGGTCAGAAAAGAATAATGCAGTAATCCCTAAGAGGGGAACCACGAGGAGTTGCGAGATATATCATTTTTTGGCTGAGAGATCTAGATAGTAAGTATCACAAGTATCATCAAAACACTGTCACTTTTCAATTCGCGTTTTGAAACGTAAGATTATTTTTCAGCAGGTTGTCTGCTCATTTTCCCCTTAAGCATGCGTGCGGTAGAAACAGTTTTGTGTGGGACATTTTCCTTATGTACTATGAATGGCGTAGGGCCTACTGTGAACACTAAAAGAACATTCTCTTACCACATCGTAACAAGATGTGATGTGACAAGCGTGATTCTTTTCAGCCTTGATCTAAGTGCGGTAGGTATGCTTGAGAGACATCAATTCGAATGTAGTATAATTTCGTTTGGCTATTGCTAGCCTGTAAGACAGACTAGTGTTGGCGGCATCTGCCGTGTATGGCAGACTGCGTGTTTTTGTAGTGTTAGGTGCGGTTTGTGAGTGACAGGGATTTTGGGGGGCAGTATAAACATCCAGCCCTAAGGCAGGTGAATTTATCATTAAGGTTAAGATCTCCGTCCAGGCCGGGAATTGAACCCGCCCTCTGAACCGAAGGCGACTAGGCTGACCACTAATCCAAGGATCCGGACATCAGTTCTAAAGACTAACGAAGTTTAAGGAAAGCAGTATAATCGGGAGAGGGTACACGGTGGATGGCACAACATTGCCCGCCATTAGGTAAATTCACAGTCAGATCGTGTTTGTACCAATGCATGCGTTCCCGCTGAGGTTTTGGGGGTATCAGATATCAGATATCCGTGATAAGAGGTGACTAAAAGGGGATGCTCAAGGGCTGTCAGCTAGGGAGCGAGGGCTCGTGACTACGCCACCCTCCCCCAATAGAAGAGTCCATCATTGCTTCTAATTTCTTGTGTCAGAGTCATCTTCAACATTCCTATCCGACCTGCCTTGGCCAACTGTTGTTCTCTCCTGACCCCGACGATATTATGGTTGAAGTCTGGGATGTTCTTCATTTTCACACCCATCGTATCCCTTCCTTCTGACGTACAACTTTATATTTTTTAAAAAATTTTGTCTATAATTTCGGAACCGTACTTGGGTCGGTAAGCATTACGAAACAGGTAATTTTTAAAATCGAAATACTTTACAGAAAACACGTGCAATGAGATGGTTCAATATCGCATTGTAAAGAAGACGGGCCATTGTACCAATTAAGAAGGTTCCGACCTCACTGTGAAGTCATCGGGCAATGCAATACCGCCACCATATTAAGGTGTGAACTCCGGTGTGACAGCACCATGTGAGGTATCATTTGACCCTTCGAAGTGAGCTCTGCAAACATGCGATGAAACTAGTTCATTTGTGAACATTTGAAAAAATGTGGTGCGAAGAAGCGTGACAATTTTATTTTGCAAATTTTCGTGGCATGTGGACAATAAATGAAAATGATCGAAAATCCATTCAAGAGGTTAGAGTGGCTTATCACAATTCCAAAAAAAAACTAAACCGCAAGTGCCGACGGTCCATAGGCTTATCAGGAGCGCCTGAAAGTTGAGGCAGCCGAAGGTCGTAACGCGAATTACGCGCTTCTTTAGCCCCAGCCGAGCACATCTACTATTCCATATGCATAACTTACCATGTGTTTTTTACCTCTCACATTAAAGACCTATTGTACGGTACATCGGTTTTGTATTAAACATGTTAAAGTGGGTTTAGATTTAAGAAATAATACACTTCTGTGTATGTGGAGCTTGTTCTTTCCCCAGCTGCCGTTTCCAAATTGTAGCTGAAGTTTTGGAAAATAAATAAATATATAAATAAATAAATAAATAAATAAATAAATAAATAAATAAATAAATAAATAAATAAATAAATAAATAAATAAATAAATAAATGTCAACAATATAATCTCAAACTAATACTGACTGAGTGCTTCACATACTATGCGTTACGTATTCTAGGTCAAAACATGCGGCTGCAGCTCACACAGAGCTCCATTCGATTATTTTTAATTATCACCACAAACACTATTTTCATCTTGGAATCATTCTGGCTGAATGTGCAGAGTTAACGGTTTTGTGCGGAGAGCTTTTCATATACACTTACTAGCAAATGTACCCGTGCTTCGCTACGGTATTCTACATTGTATACGGATATCGAAGTAAATTACTGTACATGCAGTGAATAAGATTTTTTAAATTGCATGTCTCTTAGCGTTATCCAGAAAGAGCAGGGGGAGGTTCCCATACTTTGTTTCCAGTGTAAAGTGCGAGTTGCGGAGTTGTGATGACAACGGCAGACTCAGTTGCCTACTGTTCGGCTCCATGGCTAAATGGTTAGCGTGCTGGCCTTTGGTCACAGGGGTTGCGGGTTCGATTCCCGGCAGGGTCGGGAATTTTAACCATAATTGGTTAATTTCGCTGGCACGGGAGCTGGGTGTATGTGTTGTCTTCATCATCATTTCATCCACATGACGAGGCGCAGGTCACCTACGGGAGTAAAAGGCCTGCATCTGACGAGCCGAACTTGTCCTCGGACACTCCTGGCACTGAAAGCCATACGCCATTTCATTTTTTTCACTTGCCTACTGCCATTCACATTCGAGTAGGTAAGTTTTCATTGTAATGGGAGGCCCCATTACCTACTGCGTTGTCACAATCGATTGGGGAGTTTCCGTTACAATGGCAGGCGCCCTTTCCTACTTCCAGACAAATTACTATGGAGAAGTTATTACTATTATAGCAGGTACCTTACCCACTGCCAGTCAAAATTGAGTTGTGCTGTCATCATTATAATTACAGGCCACTTTTGTTAATGACAGTCACACCGAATTGGAGAGTTTCCACTATAATAACAAGGCCACTATGCCCAATGCCAACACATTTTAGATGGGTTAATTTATTTATAATGGCGGGCACACTTGCCTACTCCCAAACACAATCGGTTTGGGAGTTTTGAACAAAATTGTATGCTCCCTTGACTTCTCATATTCAAATCGAGAAGGGAATTATTCATTGCAATGGTAGTCCCTCCTTACTAATACTAGTTGCAAAAGAGTTGGAGAAGGAACACAATACTACTGCCAGTCAAAGTCCACGTGGAGCGTAATGATTACAACAGCAGACGCCCTCCTGCTGAGAATCACTACTGATGAAAAATATTACTTAAATTGGCAAACACACCCTTTCTACATCACTAGAAATTGACTTCATTGAATATATATTGTACCCTTTTCGTGGTATCAGTACATCAATAGATCAGAATAGTCCCGCAACATGACGTTGAAATCGAACACCTTGGATGAGACCTCCGACAAAGCCCGGCGTCGAAGACCCATCTTCCCCTACTAGCGTAATAAGGCGCTAGCTAAGTCGATAGAACATACGGGTCGTAGTCTGTCCTTACTGGGCAGTAATCTAGTAATTTATAGTAGGGAAAACTTGACAATGAGAGGAATACGATCAAACTATGCAATGAGAAGAATGGATTGATTTTTACAAATACAATTTAATTACTAATAAAGCACATGTTTAAATCTTTGTACAGATATGCCACCGCATCAACACACAAATAACAAACACTAATATTTCTTGATGTTAGTATTTATATTGAACTCGAGTGACTTAGGCCCATAGTCAGTCATGATTTGATTGATAAAATAATATATGGTACATTTATTGAAATACAGAAGTCTAGTTGAAAATATTTCGTTTATGTAATGTCGAAATAGGAGCGAAGGAAGGACGACAGACTGGAGCCTGACGGATTAGCTCAACACGACAACATTTAGCTACTTCACAGCAGGGAATCTCATTAGTTGGCGAACAAGGAAATACAAGTCTACAAATAAGTCTTGGTCAGCAAGAGAAGGGGGAGAGTGGACACAAAGAAAGCTCGCTACATGAGTAATACGTTGGGATATTTTTGGCAGGACGGAAATTCCGTGAGGTCGTGGAAAACTACAGCGGCTGCGTGTACATTCGCTAGCCTAGGTTCGGGCAGGTGGAGATTTAAATCACGTGACCGCTTGCCGGCCAATCGTAAAAATTTGACGGAAGGCTCAGGGATACCATCTTAAGGAATGATGGATGAGATATTCTCGTAACTACAAAAGTAATCAGTAATAAATTATTATGAGTACACGGATCGATATAATGAATTTATTAGATGTCACGCATGGAAAAATAATCAATAATTATTGGCAAATTAAATAAATTGAAGGCTGGATTTCTTGGAAACCAAACAGCTTGAATCTCATTGGCTGGACAAAGACCACGTTGTAAGGGACGCTTCCGAAGGCGCGAAATGTGAGGAGCTAAATCCACCCGTATCTCCTAAATCTGTGATCACCAGGAGTTCATATTTAATCCAGCAGAGATGCTAGCGGAGTGGATTAATTTGATGTAAATTTTAACGTCCAATTCGGAGTGCAAGTACCGATATTAAAAATCCACCCCCTCCCTCAGGGGTATGACGTCAATGAATCCGCGGGAGAAAGCTTCATCCATATATACGAGCACAAGGGATCCTCGCCACCACACTTGAATTGAATCTCGGGAGCTGAACTGTCGGTCGCCGCTAATTTCGAATTTTACGGGCATACAGTAACTCAACATTTAATGGCGCGAGCATCCGCCAGTGTTTGTAAAATGTGATCGCGCTCAAGCAACATGAACTGGAAATAGTTAACGTAGGACAGTGTTTGCCAGTTATAAATATCAGTGAAGTAAATTAATTGCACTGTAAGAGAGTAATATAAATCGTACCACAATAAGTACGTAAATAACAGACTGTGTGACGAATAGTACTTTAAGGGAATAATAGCCTGTACTTTGCAATATCAAACCGCTATCATGAACACTTCAAGAGTGCCGTATGAAACGGGCGTATCGCGTCGGACGACATAAATCGCGACGGGCGTAAAAGTTGACACCTCGTCGTACGTGTCCAGGTCCATTGTGCGGTAATTGGACGAAGATTAAAATTGTGTAAAATATTAAATTTATGGGTCTAGGATATTAATTTGTTGTATAAAAGTTAGTGTTCAGTGTTAACGTTGTCAATGGTGAAGTTTTGTGATAATTCAGGTATTAGTGTAAAATGGTAATGTGCCAGGAAATCTTTTGTGGAAATACGCCATCAAGAATGGAGGAGTAAAATGCAGAGAGGGGCCGAAAGGAGCCTCTCATCTGCAAAGCTGTAATGGAATACCGAGAAACTAAGATGAGTACTAAACTGTAAATAATATTTGGGAAATGTTATCGTGATGGGAAAAATGGGAATAATTTGATTAGACTTGGTTACCTTCTGTAACAAGATGAGTCGCTTAACGACCCCATCCTAAATTTGTAGCACGGACAGTAGTAAATATAACAATGTAAATAATCGGGTCTTTTTATGTATTCAGTTTGTTGTAGATGTAAATTTTGTAGATATAGGGTAGTACGTTAAGTCATGCATGCATTCATATTTTCTTTGTAGTCAAGAATAATTTTCTTTACATTTGAGTTTGGTTATTATAGTTAGATAGACCCGATATGTGTTTTTCTGTTTGTCATTTTAACGAGCGATGTAATGACATTGAAGGAAAGTCCAGCCTCGTCATACCAAAGTGACGTTGTTAAATTCGGGAGAAGCGATAATAATAATAAAATATTCCAAGTAAATCATATCTGGATTGTTTAGTGCCAGAATAAATCGAAACTGTAAGAGGGGTTATGCGTTAAACATATTAAGAGTGGACTATCGTGTAACAGGCGAAAAGAATTTTTTTAAACTAATAATAATAATAAATAATAATAAAACTACTTTTTAAAAATTTTTTTAATAATTTGGATATAATAATAATTCATGTGATATCGAATATTTAATGAGCCGTGTGTAATAATAAATTTTAAGTGATCAGGTGTTGAGTTTATCGGGAATCATTTAATGACGGGATGTCGTTTTTAATTCGGAATTAAAGTGCGTGGTAATTTAATTTGATCAATTAATAATATTGAAATGTAGATCGGTGCTAATAATCCGTACATGTTAATGAACGTGTGGTTTAAATTACGGTCCAATATATTTTTACGTATAAATGTCGTGTCTTAAAGTTGCAATTCAGTAGCCGGAACACGTAGGACTAATATTACGAACCAATGATTGTCAAATTTTGGTAAATATAATTTCAAGATGTTACTATTATTTGTGGAGAATGAACTAAGGCTTAGATCAAAATGAGATAGAAAAATGTTAAAGGATCTGCAGTCAGATAATAAAAGGTCGTACGATGTCAGAAATGAATAAATAAGTCAGTTGATAATTCTGTGAGAAATAAATGAATCAAGGAATATTGAGATAGAAAGGAAAATAAATTCCGTACGAGAGACACTTAGGATATTGAAATGAGTGTAAAATGTACGGGCAGTGTCACAGAGAAATACTGAGTTACCTAGCGGGTAGAATTCGAACCCGTGACAGCATGTACGAAATAAATAGACTGCACAGCTATTCGTCGAGATACTACGGATCTAAGGATAGTGAGAGTTCAGATTCCACATAAATGATCGTATAGTGTAATCACTGTAATGACGAGCGATGACAATCATGATGTCGTGATAATAATAATAATATTGCAGATAAATGATTGGACCGCTTTAATTAATTGAGCGTTGATAAAGATGTTAAACGGGAATCTAAATGATAATATGCAACCGATAATAATAATAATGTAAGGACGATATTAAATCATCGCGGTCAGATTAATAATAATTGTCATAAATATAACAGTAATGATGCCGTTGGTTGATCAGTGAAATAATTAAAATTGCGACCGATATCTTAATATATTTTGGCGGAGGTGACCGGTTCATTAATAATAATAACCTCTTGAGTGACGTGAATAATAATAATAATAATATCTTGAGTCACCTATTCATTAATAATAATAATAACCACGAGAGGGATATAATAATAATAATAATAATAATAATAATAATAATAATAATAATAATTTCAAGGATGATAATTTAATGAATATTCTGACGATAGTGGAATTAAATTATTTGGTGACAACATCCCTCTATTCGTATGTTTGAATAATCTGAATGATAATATTAGAATCATTTGTTACCTCGTGATCGTACGGTTTCCATACGGGACGAGTTACAGTAATACTCGGTGTGTTTGCTTACTTCGTTTGCGATGCGAGGGGGGTCATTGGCACGGTATTTCCCATCGCTTCTCGTTATCTAATCTGTGGCAGTAGTCTACTGAGGCTACTTTGTACCATTTCAGATCATATGTAAATAAAATATAAATGCTAATTCTGTGGTATGGCATCAGCTGGACATCGTAGGATAGGAACTGTCCGTGGAATCCATTTTTCGTAATTCACGAGAAACATTACCCAGTCCGAGTACCGGTCTCGGAAAAATGTATATAGCCGGAGTACATCATCTTAGTTAAATCGGGAAGCCGACCGTAACATGGGTTATGCTCGGGCTCCCGATAGAAGGAAGCTATATCCTCGAACAACGGTTCGATTCAAATGGAATCGATCCGTAAATTATACCTCAAAATGTCATTTTATTTCAGAAGCAACCCAGCAACATATTAATACCACTTGCGGTATGGCAAGTGATTTGTGAATGTAACATGTGTGGAAATTTAAATATCGTTGCCAAATGTATCAAAGTTTCATACGTCGGATGGCGTAATAAACCGCTCCTTCTGGCAATTATTTCAAAGGAAACCACTCTCATAATCTTTTTATTGTAGTTAGATGATGCCCTTTTTAAAGTTAACAGTCATTTCCTAGTCCTATCATGGAGTCCTTAAATTCAAGTTACAATCGAGCCTTCCCCATTTTAATTTTAATTGCTCCGTTCATTCCCGTGTTCATTTATGCCGCTATATTTATATTTGATGATTTAAATAATGAACCGACACCCCTGAGATAAATGCTAGTCTGGGACTCGGGAGGTGGGCGGGTGCAATATAGTCTTATTTCTATAACCGCATCTGCTCAGATATATGCAAACACTTGAGAAGGCGTCCCTTCTCGGACCAATTAATTATTTAAACACTTCACATGCATTCCTATATACACTAATAATTCGACGGAGGCATATCGTGTATGTTTTTCGTAGCTCACGCTATTAATTTACATGACCAAATGACAAGCAGCATCGTTACGCTGTCAAGTTAAATGAGATTTTGGTCATGTTATTTATGAGTACACTCTAAAGTATGGGCAAGTCGCCTCGTCCTATTCTTTTTAAAAAACCCTATACACCTGTCTCATAAGGGAATACATATTTACATAATGCAGATTCCATCGGGATTTAACCTCACAATACGGTACAATTGTCATCCAAACGACGTTGTTCCCTGTAACGATGCATTTTTAATTTAAAAAAAAAGGATCCTGAAAAGTAAACGACAAATAAATAAACATTTCACATTCATATGACAGTTGCCTCCTCTGCGAACCATGTGACCTTGCCGCGGTGGGGAGGCTTGCGTGTCCCAATGATGCAGATAGCCGAGCCGCAGGTGCAACCATATCGGATGGGTATCTGTTGAGAGACCGAACTAACGAATGGTTCATCGAAAGGGGGGTAGCAGCCTTTCGGTAGTTGCAAGGGCGGCAGTCTAGATGATTGACTGATACGGCCTTGTAATAATACTCAACATGGCTTAGCTGTGTTGATACTGCTACACGGCTGAAAGCAACGGGAAACTACAGCCGAAACCACCTCCCGAGGACATGCACCTCTCTCTCTGTATGAATGATGTACTGATGATGGCTTCCTCCCGGGTAAAATATTCCGGAGGTAAACTAGTCCCCCATTCGGATCTCCGGGTGGGGACTACACGAGAGGGGGCGATCATCAGGAAGATGGATACTGACATTCTGCGAGTCGGAGCGTGGAATGTTAGAAGTTTGAATCGTTGTGGTAGGTTAGAGAATCTGAAAAGGGAGATGGATAGGCTAAAGTTAGATGTAGTTGGTATAAGTGAAGTACGTTGGCAGGAAGAACAGGATTTTTGGTCAGGTGACTACCGAATTATGAACACGAAATCAAACAGGGGTAATGCAGGAGTTGGTTTAATAATGAATAAGAAAATAGGGCAGCGGATAAGCTACTACGACCAGCATACTGAAAGAATTATTGTCGCCAAGATAGACACCAAACCAATGCCCACCACAATAGTGCAGGTCTATATGCCTACTAGTTCAGCGGATGATGAAGAAATTGAAAGAATATATGAGGAGATAGAAGATTTAATACAATATGTCAAAGGTGACGAGAATCTAATTGTGATGGGAGACTGGAACGCAGTGGTAGGCCAAGGAAGAGAAGGTAGCACAGTAGGAGAATTTGGATTGGGACAAAGGAACGAAAGAGGAAGTCGGCTGGTTGAATTCTGCACTGACCATAATTTAGTCCTCGCCAATACTTGGTTCAAACACCACAAACGACGGCTGTATACGTGGACGAGACCTGGAGACACTGGAAGGTATCAAATAGACTTCATTATGATTAGGCAGAGATTCAGAAACCAGGTGTTGGATTGCAAAACTTTCCCAGGAGCAGACGTGGACTCTGACCACAACTTGTTGGTCATGAAATGCCATCTGAAGTTGAAGAAATTAAAGAAAGGAAAGAATGCAAAAAGATGGGATCTAGACAAGTTGAAAGAAAAGAGTGTGATGGATTGTTTCAAGGGACATGTTGCACAAGGACTAAATGAAAAGGCCGAAGGAAACACAGTAGAGGAAGAGTGGAGAGTCATGAAAAATGAAGTCAGTAGGGCTGCTGAAGAAATGTTAGGAAGGAAGAAAAGATCAACTAAGAATCAGTGGATAACTCGGGAGATACTAGACCTGATTGATGAACGACGAAAATACAAGAATGCTAGATATGAAGAGGGCAGAAAAGAATACAGGCGATTAAAGAATCAAGTGGATAGAAAGTGCAAGGTAGCTAAGGAAGAATGGCTGAAGGAGAAGTGCAAGGATGTCGAAGGCTGTATGGTCCTGGGAAAGGTAGATGCTGCATACAGGAAAATCAAGGAAACCTTTGGAGAAAGGAAATCTAGGTGCATGAATATTAAGAGCTCAGATGGAAAGCCACTTGTAGGGAAAGAAGACAAAGCAGAAAGATGGCAGGAGCATATCCAACAGTTGTATCAAGGTAACGATGTAGATAATTTCTTTCTGGAACATGAAGAGGCTGTTGATGCTGATGAAATGGGAGACCCAATTTTGAGGTCAGAGTTTGACAGAGCTGTGAGTGACCTAAATAGGAACAAGGCACCTGGAATTGATGATATTCCCTCTGAATTACTGACTGCCTTAGGAGAAACCAGCATGGTAAGGTTATTTCATTTAGTGTGCAAGATGTATGAGACAGGAGAGGTCCCATCCGATTTTCGGCAGAATGTTGTTATACCTATTCCCAAGAAAGCCGGTTCTGACAGATGTGAAAACTACCGCACCATTAGTTTAGTATCTCATGCCTGCAAAATTTTAACACGTATTATTTACAGAAGAATGGAAAAACAAGTTGAAGCTGAGTTGGGGGAAGATCAATTTGGCTTCAGAAGACATGTAGGAACACGTGAAGCAATCCTGACTTTACGTCTGATCTTAGAGGATCGAATCAAGAAGGACAAGCCCACGTACATGGCATTCGTAGATCTAGAAAAGGCATTCGATAATGTTGATTGGACCAAGCTATTTATGATTCTGAAGATGATAGGGATCAGATACCGAGAACGAAGAATTATCTACAACCTGTATAAAAATCAGTCTGCAGTGATAAGAATCGAGGGCTTTGAAAAAGAAGCAGCAATCCAGAAAGGAGTGAGGCAAGGCTGCAGTTTGTCCCCTCTCCTTTTCAATGTTTACATAGAACAGGCAGTAAAGGAAATCAAAGAGAAATTTGGAAAGGGAATCACAGTCCAAGGAGAGGAAATCAAAACCTTGAGATTTGCCGATGATATTGTTATTTTATCTGAGACTGCAGAAGATCTCGAGAAGTTGCTGAATGGTATGGATGAAGTCTTAGGTAAGGAGTACAAGATGAAAATAAATAAGTCCAAAACAAAAGTAATGGAATGCAGTCGAACGAAGGCAGGTGATGTAGGAAATATTAGATTAGGAAACGAAGTCTTAAAGGAAGTAGATGAATATTGTTACTTGGGTAGTAAAATAACCAACGATGGCAGAAGTAAGGAGGACATAAAATGCAGACTAGCACAAGCAAGGAAGAGCTTTCTTAAGAAAAGAAATTTGCTCACTTCAAACATTGATATCGGAATTAGAAAGATGTTTTTGAAGACTTTTGTGTGGAGCGTGGCATTGAATGGAAGTGAAACATGGACGATAACTAGCTCAGAAAGAAAGAGAATAGAAGCTTTTGAAATGTGGTGTTACAGAAGAATGCTGAAGGTGAGATGGATAGATCGAATCACGAATGAAGAGATACTGAATCGAATTGGTGAGCGGAGATCGATTTGGCTACATTTGACTACATTGATATCGGAATTAGAAAGATGTTTTTGAAGACTTTTGTGTGGAGCGTGGCATTGTATGGAAGTGAAACATGGACGATAAGTAGCTCAGAAAGAAAGAGAATAGAAGCTTTTGAAATGTGGTGTTACAGAAGAATGCTGAAGGTGAGATGGATAGATCGAATCACGAATGAAGAGATACTGAATCGAATTGGTGAGAGGAGATCGATTTGGCTACATTTGACGAGAAGAAGAGATAGAATGATAGGACACATCTTAAGACACCCAGGACTTGTTCAGTTGGTTTTTGATGGAAGTGTAGGTGGCAAGAACGGTAGGGGTAGACCAAGGTATGAATATGACAAACAGATTAGAGCAGATGTAGGATGCAATAGTTACGTAGAAATGAAAAGGTTAGCACAGGATAGGGTGGCATGGAGAGCTGCATCAAACCAGTCTATGGACTGATGACTCAACAACAACATGACAGTTGATGAACAGTGTGGTCTATCCAAAGTAGGTAGCAGTGGGTACGGCTTTCACTGCTAATGCCTGGCAACGATCCAGGTTCCGTTGACAGTGTGGGTGTGAACATCTCAGCTGAAAACCCTGAGCGGTAAGATTTATGCAAAGAGTGGTGGGAATTCTCTCATCTAAGATAACTGCAGGTCTACCCCAACGTTGTTATGCTACAAGTTATTACAAGTAAAGCTGTCTTGGAGAAAGAATGCGAACTTGAACGAGCCCTTTAAAGCGCAGCAGCGGTATTTTCTTTCTTTCTTTCTTTCTTTCTTTCTTTCTTTCAGGCATTCAGCTTTGTCATGAATGGCCTTGCGGGTTAACGACCTGTCTGCCAGAATACAAACACTCCCCTTTCGAGTAACGGGATTTTCCCGGCCTGTCTTATGATCAATACTTTCGCTGCCCATTTGCTCTCATTTACTTTCCAATGTGTCATTAATATCATTAATGTGAATCGGCTCTAATCCAGCCCTATTTATATTCACCACGCGGGATTACCCATCGCGTGTACGATTCAAATCGCTTGAGAATATTCACACCATCTTAACCCTCTACTGCATGAATTATTTTTCGTTTTCGTTTGGTGAAGAAAATTTCAAGCTTTAATGTTCAACATACGTTCAGTGTATTAGATGTACCGGCAATTCTTAACTGGGGCTAATAGCTTAACACTCATATGTGATGTGGATTGCCATAGTTGAATATATATACGAATTTTCACGATTTTACGCTAAGTTTTTAACATTCAAAGACCGAACATTGCTACCTACTGGCCATGGGTACGTACTGCAAGGCGCAAGTACAACTTGCAGAACCGTAGGTCGGTAATGTCTTGGAGGTTGAGCCGGAGGTACTCCTGAAGCCTGTGGTAATGTGATGGATGGTAATGTGATGGAGTTCTACTGAGGCGTCGCCTACTAGCGATTAAGTTACACATTAATCGTTCCCATGTAGTTTATTATATGGTTCCACACGTCACATGAATAATCACCATCACGTCCTCAGAAAGTACGAATACCTCCACACATTTACGTACAATTATATCAATGTTAATATTATTACGATTATTATGAAACTTGTAGACACAAACAAATAGTTACTGAATTTATCACACTTTATAACAAAGACTTGTTGAAGGGTCACTCACAACATACACAACGTCACACTGCAATTGGAAACATCGAAGTGCTGTGACTGTTCTGAAGCGGCCTTCTTAAATGGAGAAACCGTGTTAGACCTAGTGGAGAGGGCAAACTCCAACCCCTTAAGAAGATTCACTCCGCTGATTGGCACTTTTCACCATTAATTGTGATATCAAATTGAAGCTCGTTCACTCCAGTTTTCACTGATCGATTCTCATTACTGTCACTTCGTGGGTTTTGGCGTAATCACCATAGCGTCGTTTGGCGGCTTCGTGTGGGAGGGGCTTGAACTTAGGAAGCTTGCGAATTTGCTCCCGCCATCCGTTTTCACCATCTGGCAAACACCTGTTAAGAGTATTTGTTTGTTGCGTACTTGGTTACATTTCCATGACATACAACACTTCTTGGTGTGATAAATCTGCGTAAATTTAGCCGATTATCATGAGCTTTGACTTTTGGAAATCCGTCAAGTATTGCCTGATTTCTGCAATTAATTCTTCTGAAACAGTTGAAGTGTGGATTGTTAGTGATGTTTTCGCGGGAAAAGAGCGAATAAATTATATTTTTCCAGCGTTGAGTGCAGTGTTTGTGACCTACTTAGCAGCTTGAGTAGTTTCCTCTCTCTCTCTCGCCTGACTGAGAGCGCTTTCGCCCGCATGCCATGACTCGGTATAGCAAGTACGCGTAACTAGAGTTTGACCCATGGAACGAACGGTGCGCGACTCGTATCCCGGGAAGGGTAAACGTGCGCTAACTTGGGCGCTAATTAACGTAGGAGAGCTCGAAAAACGGCATATTTGAACTGTAGAACGCCATAATATATTCTTGATGATGTGATGAATGGTCACAAAATAGGTCACCATACGAAGTATATGCATGTTTACAATATTGAAAACCTTCATTTACATATTAACTGCTGATAAACGATACATCATATCGACAAACGGATAGTACCATAAAACGCCTCATTTAGCGGTCTAAATGGCTGGCCTTACGATACTTTCTCCTGCCTCATCTATTTATGGGAAAAATTGAGTTAGAAACGTTGAATAGGGTGAAATTTAGGTAAGGTTTTCTCACAGTGCATTACTTTTGGGTACTAATGTGACAGCTACAAACATAGAATTTGGCTCACGTATGTATACTGGGTGGGCCAATGTTCGTTTACAATTAGATGATTCTTTCATATAAGTGATTCGAACTACGAATTATACGTACAAAAAGAGCAAAATGTAGGTATAATCGAGAAATAGAGACAAATCTAACATGTAGGGAATAGAGATACCACCAAACATCATAGGACCAAAGTTGTAGATCACTCCAAATTGAAGTGAAATTGTGCCATCCGTTTCGTGATACGACTTAACGTTTAGACGCGAAATACCTCGAAACGAAGGTCTGCACCGATATTAAAATTGCCTCAATATTCCGATGTTTTTCGGGGGTAAAAAATGAAATATTTAAAGATCCTGGAAGTTCTCCGTCAATTACAGGCTTAAACGTATACTTTTGCCTACTTTCAATTTTCTGGGTTGCCTGGCAAATTGTCCCGCAGTCTTGATTTTGGGCCAGGGGGTAAAATTTATGACTTTCAGGAAACTACAGCTAAAAAATATGCAGATGGTTATTATTACCCCTTAAACGGATAGCCTTACGAAAATTTCGCCGAAATAGTCAATGCACTGACTTAGCCTGCAAAACCGACCATTCATGATATCTCCCTTATTAATCCTCCTGTCGAAAATATTCAAATGAGAAAATAAAACGTTTTAGAAATGGATTTCCATCAAGGTTAGCCGATTTCCAGTCAGGTTGGTCTTGTATGTATTGTGGGAGAGTAAAATCACTGTTTCGGTTCCCTATAAACCTCCAGTCCATTCCGGGAATTTGAAATGGTATGGACCTTATAACCTACCCTTGAAGAGGTGGATGCTAAATATAAAGTTTGGTTGAAATATCTCCATAGTTCTCAAGTTATACGAAATACTTTTTACACACACCCGATCTTGAGTTAAGTACGGTGGGACTTGTACTGAAAACCGGTCTGTTAATGATATCTCCCTTATTAATCCTCGTATCGAAATGATGCACATGAGAAAAAAGGTTTAGAGATTTATTTCTATTAAAGCAGGCAGATTTCCATTAAGTCTGGTTGTTTATATTTTGTGGGAGTGCAAAATCACGGTTTCGGTTTCGTATAAACCCCCAGTCTGTTCAGGGATTTGGAAACAATATTAGCCCTAAAATCTAGCCAAGGACAGGTAGATTCAAAATATGAATTTTGGTAGAAATATGTCCAGTAGGTTTCAAGTTATAGACAAACAGGCAAACAAACAAACAGACACCAAAGCTAAAATATATGCAGATAGTCATTATTACCCCTGAAACGGATAACTGTACGAAAATTTCGCCAAAATACCATACTTCATTACGAACAATTGACGGAGTTTCGTGAAAGCCGTGCAATCGGGTGACATTCGGTGGATGGCGCATACGTCGCCCTCTATTTGGACGTTGTAGCTTCACAGTCCGATCGTGTTGGGATAAAATGACACGTGAAAGTACTCATAAACGGCTTCTGGATGACTTCGCAAACCAGCAGGAGGAAGGACTGTTTGATTGTTAGAAAGATACGTCTTCCTTATCCACCTGCAAGAGACATATAGTGGCTTCACTACGAAAACTTATTTCGACAAGTAGCATCTTCAGACGTCTGGCACAGTAAAATCTACGTTTTCTACCCTTAACACTTCAACATCTTCGTTTGCCACGGTAACAGCAAAGACCAGCGTGAAATACTAAAAAAACATGTGACGCGTTGCTTTCAGCCTTCGTGGTCGTTGTATTTCTTTAGCCGATATCTTCAGTTTTCGAAGTGTCGGATCCCTTCCATCTTTTCCCTCTGATTAGTGTTTATAGAGGATGGTTACTTAGTTCCATTTCCTCTTACAACAAAATTCACCACCACCACCACTACCCTGAAGATAGTGCGCTATTTCTTTAAATGCGACCGTCTCTCTGAGAGAGTTGTAAAGTTAGTCATCAAATGATACCGACATCAAGTTGTGGCACCTGCGGATGTATTTTATATTTCGTTTTGAAGAACCACAGTTAACCACCGCAATTCCTCCCTCGTTGTACGCGGTACACAACCCTTATTACTGGCATGATATCGCTTACGATTTTCGTGTGTATATTCATGTCTTCATCCCGAGGTGGTGCAGTTCTTATCAGGCACATCCACAATGGAGGTGAGCTATATGCACCTGTCAATATTAAATTTCTGGCAGTGCCGGAATCAAACTCGGGACCCCAAGGTCGGCAGCTAATAGAACACACCGTTATACTATGGAGGTGGAGGTGGACATCCAGTTATGATCATCGTTCGTCATTCATAGTGATACAAGAATCGTTGACTATTCAGCGGAGTGGTGAAGAAATTCTCCGGGCCTAAACCTTTCGTGGCTGAGAGCCCACGAGCCATTTTCCAGTGAGATAACGCTAGTGAGCACGTAATTCGCGCCTCTAGGAGGGCTCACGTCTTGTTACAACATTTATATATTATGCGCACATCTGATTTGTCAGTCATGGGCCATTTGTGGGAAGACAATGAACGATAGCTCCATCCAGGTCAAAGTGATCATCATGGTTTGAAGCATAATTTGCAACATTTTGGGGAAAAAATCTACCTCAAGATAATACTGTACATATCATTTATTTCAATTCAGGATCATTCATGTATCAGTGCAGAATGCGTTTTCAAGATGTACTCGCCGCGCTGAGTGGCTCAGACGGTTGAGGCGCTGGCCTTCTGACGCCAACTTAGCAGGTTCGACCCTGGCTCAGTCCGGTGATATTTAAAAATGCTCAAATACGTCAACCTGGTGTCAGTAGAATTACTGACTCCTGCTGGACTAAATTCCGGCACCTCAGCGTCTCCGAAAACCGTAAAGAGTAGTTAGTGGGACATAAAGCAAATAACATTTGTATTATTATTATTATTAAGATGTACTCGATGCGAGATTATTTTCCGTCGTAGGTGGGTAAAAAATTGTCTTAGTGCAATGATATTAGTTCCACTTCTCTCTTTTGTCCATATCAGAACTAAATGATATTACCTTTGAATGCAATTCCATTTTGACAAGAGAATTGTTGGGTCAATGAGTGTATACAGGCAAAATGAAGCGTCTCTTAACCCAATAATGGCGGACCATCTTTCTGGAATCCCCTTGTGGGTAGAGGCGATTGCTCCTGTCTGTCGTAATAGGCGATTAAAAGGGATGTCAGGTGTTCTTAAATTATAAGTGTGGGTTGGTGACCACGGGCCTTTTAGGTGAGTTCTGGCATTGCTTCCACTTACTTGTGCCAGGCTCTTCATTTTTATTTATCATATCCGACCTCCCTTGGTCAACTCTTGTTCTTTTCCGACCTCGAGGCTTGAGGCTTAGAAAGTTTTTCATTTTCACGCCCTTCGTGGCCCTTGTATTTCTTTGTCCGATGTCTTCATTTTTCGAAATTTCGGATCCGTTCCATTTTTTACTCTCTGATTAGTGTTATATAGAGGATGGTTGCCTAGTTGTACTTCCTCTTAAAACAATAATCACAACCACAACCACCTATCTACAGTAGGTCTTGAGAACACTTAATATCTTCCACAATCACGTTGAATGGATTGAAACCTATGTTTTCTTCTTCATACAAACGTTTGAACGCTTCTTCGTCTCTATGACAAATAATTGCTGTTCACGCTATTTGGAGACTTTCTTGCTAGAGGTAAATTAATGTTGTTTTGCAAAGACTGATTGCCGAATATGGTTGACAATTTAAGATATTGCCTAAAATTGCAAATTTGTTAGCTATTCTCAACGGGAAAATATCTTAGCGAACAACGAACTTTGAGACAAATGTTTCATGCACACGACAATTTTGTTATTTGCAGTAAAATTTTCACGATTAATGCACCGAATCCGTTTCTCTCGAAAACCTATCCTCCGCCAGAGGCATAAATACCCCATGAATTTTCGATGTTCTCCTTACACAGAGGCACATATGTCACACGATCGATCCATCCTAACCTACGTATATATACACTGTATTCTTTAACACGAGTCAAACACAGTGATAAACACACACTTAACTTATACGTGCAAACACGAAGTAAATAACCTACAGATATTTTAAGCTTTCAAGTAAATGTACCTAACGACTCAAATGAATCGTAATCAGTATTGAAAATCAGGAAGTACAGTATGATCACAAAGCAGACTCGAAATAATTATTTCGTAATTAGTACTTCTATCTACGATCATATTCAACATATGCATGGCCCGCGTTCATGGCCATATTGCCGCTAATCGAAATCTGCCTTGGTCTGAGTATTGTAGTTAGTCTTATATGAAGTACCGTTAAAATGGCTGCTAACCTTGTTGAACACGCTGAAATAAAGCGGTTGGTTTCTGAAGATTTGTGTGATGGTACCGACATTGACAGTGATTACAGTGTGGAAGCGGATGGGAAGGTAAGAGATGAGAGCAGTGAGAATGATGGTGGTGAACAGAGTAACTCAGAAGTTCCGGAAATGAATTCCTAAGTTTACAAACAGAAATGCAAGAAGTGCCAAGCTAAATAAATATTTTTTTGGATATTATAACAGGAATTTGTTTAAAATGTCATAAATAAGGAAAACAATACTTTTAAGCTTCAAAAATCGTGTTTTAAAAATATGTCACATTATATCCTGAATTTTCAATCGTGTGTGGAAAAATAATTAACATTATCCCTGGAACGGCAGACAGACTTTTTGGAAGAGAGTTGTGTAGCTAGATAATCAGTCATCAAATAATTCCATATTCTTATGATGTTTTTGTATTCATTTCCATAATTATACGGAACAGTCTTTCAGTTTTCTATTCGCGTTCATTTGCTTGGATTATTGTGTATGTGTAGATAGTGTTCTCTGTTATCCATTGCACTGAGAGAAATAGACTGCAGTACTTGACAGGGTTAAACCTGCAGTATACATAGGGTTAAAATAATATAATATGGATGTCTTTCAACTACCAGTCTGCTTGTCTCCTGATCTACTACTTTCACGAACCGACCAATCCTTGTGGAGGGCCAGGCTAGAGGGATGGTTCACCCAGTGGTCTGCTGAGGAAGGTAAAATTGATCTGGCAGCTTAATTTTAAAAAAATACATGCAAAAATATCCCTTCAGCGGCAATGTTAAGCATGTTAAATTTTTCCTTTTTAATGCTATTATTTTGTTACTTATTCTTCTACCTATAAAGGCTCGTATATATTTCGTACAACATGGGAAGCATATCTCAAACAATTAAACATCAACCGCAAACTTGAAGTAGTGAATGATCCTCATGTTAGTGCTGTCAGAAAGTATAATGGCATCAGTAATCATTGCTTCACAGAGCTGCAGATAGGTACTGACGACAGATGCAAGAGCGTTAAGGGGATCCGAGGAATTCTGCGACTAAAAGAATTTCATGTTTGGAGTAACTACCCGCACAAAGGGAGGGGAGTTCCAATAACCGCAAGTCCGCCAACTCAGGGGTGGTGATAAATCTAAAATGCTAGTAGCCCAGGTAAACAAAGGAAGAGGGGAGAACGTGAAATGGGTCCTGCAGGGAGAAAGGTTGGAACAAGTAAGGAAGTCGGAATATTTAGGTGTTATTATTAACAGTAAAGGAACTTGAAACCATCAGATTAGTAGGGCGAAAAGCAGAGGTTTGGCAGCCCTAGCCTCAGTCAAAAACTTGCTAGCTAAATATCCAGATATCAGGTATAAAACCTTGATGTTAGTCGGAAGTATGGGTGTTGGATGAGAAAAGAGATGAATTAAGACGAATTATTAGTAATTTCGGTAAGATAGTGATGGGACTTCCGCTGTGCACAGCTAATGCAGGGGCGGAAGTAATGTGTGGGGAGGATTTGGAATCTGAGTGTGTGAAAAGAATAGTTAGATATTGGATGAATTTAAAAAGACAGCAAGGGGGGAGGGTATTACAGGCCGCGTATGAACAACAATGGAAGAGTATGTATAAGGGAGGCTGGTTAGAAAAAATTAAGGGATATTTGGAGATGATAGGTTTGGGGTACATATGGGAGGAGGTGTGGACGAAAACAGAAGCTAGAGGGATGAAGGTGCTGTCAAGGAGAATTAAAGATATGTATAAGCAGAAATTATTGGCTGAAAGTATAGTAAGAAGTTCTCTTAGTGTTTTTAATAAAGTAGAAGAAGTAACGGGGATAAATATTAGATATGTTGAGAGGTTAAAAAGGAGAGGGTTGATATGGTGGTTAATGGGGTTTCATAAAAGTAGGGGATGGTTAAAAGGTAGAGACAAGTCGGTATGTATACTTTGTGGGGAAGAGAACAACGATTTTCACTTATTAGGTAATTGTGAAGAAACAAGTAAGATCAGAAATAGTCTTTTGGGTGCCAAACATCGGAAAATGTTAGAAATAGGGGACGAGCGGAGTATTATAAGGTGGATTATTAAGGATGGGAAGACGGAGGAGATTTGAACAGGTACTTATTTGCGGTTAAAATGCATGTGTGAGAAAAATGGAAGAAGGAGTTTCATAGGGCGATGGTGGTGAGTATAGCTTGGAGAGAATAAGGGAGTAAGTGTTGGAATGTGGAAGGGTGTTTATGATGTTTATGGTGGTCTTGTGTAACAGTATCCAGTGGTTTGAGTTTGTTAGGTAATTTCAGCAGTAAGTGAAGTGCTGGTGATGTGGACATAGTGAACGATGTAGAATGCGAGCCTGGAGGTGAAGTAAGGCTGGGTGACAGCGATGGGCATTCAGATTGCGAAGTAATTTTGAGTATGTAAATAATATGGTATGTGCGAAAGGTAGAGGCCTTGCCGATTGCGAGATTGCAAGTCAGTATTCGATTGTTGTCATTTGGTGTACTTTAAATCCAGCTTAAGTATGTTAAGGAACAAGGATTGCGAAGTAGGCAACTGTGTATACAAGGACTAAAGCGGAATCTGTTGTAACGTAAGGTCAGCGGTTTCTGTTTCTTTTTTCAGAACTATCTGTTGTAACGCTCATGTGGTGAAGGCAAGGTCAGGGGAGGGCTAGATTGGTTGTTTTGTAGGTAGATTCTTGTATATTATTATTATTATTATTATTATTATTATTATTATTATTATTATTATTATTATTATTATTATTATATTTAATAGGATTGTTGCTTTGTGAACATGTATCTGGGCTGGAAGCCTGTTTTGTTCATTGTATGTTTAGTCCTCAGCCCGAAGGCTGGTTGGATCCTCAACAGCGTCGCCATCAGCTGTCATAGATGGCCAAGGCACTACTGAAGAGGCGTACTAGGGAAATGAGGAGTGAGGTAGTTTCCCGTTGCTTTCCTCACCGAGCCAGAATCTGCTATTCCATATCAGTCTGTCAAGCCCACTGAAATGCATGCACCAACCGACCCTATGTGCAATATCTTCACACCATTCATAGCACGGACTGGCTGTAGGTTTTGTTCATTAATAAATACCAAATATCATGGGTGGTGAAACGAAACCCCGCTATGGGTCGGAGTGGTAGAAAAACACCCACGGTATCGCTTGTCTACCGTAAGAGGCGACTAAAAAGGTCCCCAGGGGATCTAAACTTTGGAGCGTGCGTTGGTGACCACAGGGCCGAGTTCTGGCATTGCTTCCACTTACTCGTGCCAGGCTCCTCACTTTCACCTATCCTATAAGACCTACGGGTGTCTTCCAACTACCAGTCAGTTTGTCTGCTGATATACTCCGTTCATGGACCGACCAATCCTTGAGGAGGGCCAGGCTAGAGGGATGGTTCACCCAGTGGTCTACTGAGGAAGGTAAAATTGATCTGGCAGCTTAATTAAAAATATGAAAAAATATCCCCACCCCGACGGTATTAGAGCATTCGAGGCCTAGGGAGTCATTCATTTTCACACCCTCGTGGTCCTAGTCTTTCTTTTCCCGATACCTTCATTTTCCGAAGTGTTAGATCCCTTGCATTTTTCTCTCGGATTAGTGTTATATAGAGGACGGTTGCCTAGACACCACTACCTTGTGAAATGCAATGGGATGTCAACCTCAGAATGGAGAAACATGGTGAAAATGACGGCAATGGTCACCCCAGTACGCCCTCTACTTGGACGTTTTATGATCACAGATCACTTTTTTTTTTTTTTTTTTTTTTTTTTTTTGCTAGTTGCTTTACGTCGCACCGACACACATAGATCTTATGGCGACGATGGGACAGAAAAGGGCTAGGAGTAGGAAGGAAGCGGCCGTGGCCTTAATTAAGGTGAAGCCCCAGCATTTGCCTGGTGTGAAAATGGGAAACCACGGAAAATCATTTTCAGGGCGGCCGACAGTGGGGTTCGAACCTACTATCTC
The DNA here is from genome assembly GCF_040414725.1 of Anabrus simplex. Taxonomy (NCBI): domain Eukaryota; kingdom Metazoa; phylum Arthropoda; class Insecta; order Orthoptera; family Tettigoniidae; genus Anabrus; species Anabrus simplex. The sequence continues at coordinate 1,233,605,419 of NC_090265.1, forward strand.
CCGAATATCACAGATCCCTGCAATCACTGCAGTGAGTAGGAAACCCTACCTCATGTGGTCGGGAGCTGCCCTCAGGGAGAGTTACTTCGCTTTAAGCGTCGTGGCACAGTGAGATCTTCACTAGCGAGCAGTCTCAAAGAAAAAATGCCTCGAGGTTCATGAGGAAGTCCATTGTGTAGCAGAAGGTGGAAGTAACCGCCGTATAATTGCCATCAATCGGAGACAATACGAAGCAGAAATCATTGACCTTACGATAAGGTTCTTGAAGACACTCTTTCCTAGCCAGATGACGTAGATGAAGAAAAAAGAGTATATAATACAGTATACACATATGCCAACAACGCCCTGCGTCCAGAGAGCTCACAGCGGCAGGAACATACGAGGAAGACGACTGCTTCTGGGTGCTAGAGGGACCATTTTCAGAAATTTTGTCGAATGGGGGCAATCGTACAGAGTGGATAGAAATATGCGAGGACCACAATTATAAAATTCTCGGTGGAAATAATGTGGAACCATTTTTATGGAATACATAATACTTAAATTTTACGGAACTAATAATTCAATTATTTTCAAAGAATTTACGAGCTATTCTCTGTCCTTTGGCAAACACATATTGGTGTCAGAAAGACTGAATTTATAACAGCTTCTTCATTAAGTTTATGAAAATCCACCTTAAGAACAAATGAGGGACATGATTTTCACTCTTGTTCAGAAATAGAGTTGGATAGTGTGCCATTCCACTATTCCAACGATCAAGCTCAATCGAATTAAGACGGACGCGATTACTAGTACTGATACACAATGAATAAATTACATATGATATTAAGGAATTGAGAATAACGCAAAGTCGGAATGAATAAAATCATGGTTGCAGTGACCAAGACAAAGGCTACATGGACGTATTCTGAAGAAGAAGTAAAAATATTGCGTCATTTTTATAAAAATTGAAGGAAATAAGAACGAAAAGCTGTTTATAGGACATATATAAGCCACCAGCATAAGAAGATATTATATGATTTAAACAAATACGCGTAAAGTAATAAAATACGCCACATAAACTGATTCGCAGCGGCAAACAAGAAGAGTAACGACAAGGCCGTGATTTCAAGAAATAATATTCACTATACAGCACTACAGACGATAAACAACTATTAAAGCCATTCTTTACTATAACAAATTGAAATATCTGCAGACATATTGGAGATCTAATAAAAAGATTGCTATTATGCGAAGTTATATTAAGCGGAACCCAATTATATAGTTCATATTAAAAGGCTTTGAAACTGTTACAATGTCACAGCTGATCTCATCATTGTATTCTGTATTCTCACTCAAGTTTTTGAAGGAAACCATGGCTTACTATGAATATTGGGAGTCGACTATCTGGATGATTCCGAACTGGACTGACATGGCTGAGATGAACCCTGGCCCACGATGACACCAACGATGCCGCCCAAGCAGAATGACCAGACTCCCGAGCTGTAGAGAATGACCAAACGACAAATATCATTCCGGAAAGCGACGGAAAAAGATAAGTTTTTCTAAAATCATGTGTATAGATAAATAATAACAAGGTTAGGATGTCTGTAGTTAAAGCCTGCATACGTAGATAGATATAGTTTAGAGTCTTCAGAATGACTTAAATTACATTATATTCTCGCGAGTGATTATTTATGCCAATGATATAAGGAAATAGGTAGTCTTCACCAAATATAGGACAACCCCAATTTAGGAAGTGTAATAAAGTGTTAATAGTGTTCTAATGAAAATAAAGAATCCCAGTTATCCATGTTATACTGTGCGATACGTGAAATGTTAATAGGAGGGATAATTTTAGGATCTACGATACTCAATGCCAAGTGATATTACAGGGTGTAGAGGTTATATGTTACCGTAATAAATTGGATGTGCATTAAATATGGAGATAATGGCAGATTGAAAACATGTTAACGTTATTTGACAGGATATTGATCCATACTGCAAGTAAATGGTAATAAGGTTATTGGAGCGTCACATAAGATATATATAGTTGAAATAATATATGAAGGAATATCAAATGAGTTACGATGAAAACATAACAATGTTATATGTTGCGAGTGAATCATTTGTTGAATGAATATGTAATACTACGATGAGATATGAAATATAAATGATTTATTTGAAGAGTAAGGAAAGGAATATTGACGCACAGCAGGATCATCAGTAGAAGTATATTGACTAAGAATCCATATCCAAGATAAATGGTAACGTGGTTATACATACATAATGGAATGTCATTGCAGGCCTAGATCATCAAAAAGGAATTCTTATAAGAATAATTGGCTACGCACCTGGATATTTTAACTTAAATTACTATTTTAAAATCCAGTTCTTTCCAAATAATAATGGCATAACGGATATTAACACGGTTAATTACTATCATATTGTGTGGTCTATATAGTGCCTTCAAAAATGATTTTTAGAATAACACGCACATTTGAGAATCTTATCATCCTGTTAGACACACCCAATGATTACTTACGTTAAAATGAATGATGATGGTTAACATAGTAATTTTTAACTGGAATATACGCAGATTTGTGTTTTCAAGTGAGAAACTTATCTTTTCCAGAAGCTTAGGCTATATTGAAATGCTACGAAATAAAATATCAACTGTGAGTTAAAAAACTTGTCCTAATGAAAGTTAATGAAATCTAGTGTAAAATCAGGAAACATGTTGCGATTTAGGTTATTCTTGAATAACAAAGGATGTGATAATATGCAAAATGATCCTTTAGATCGATACAACCAATAACGTCCCACGTCAAGATACAATTTATATACATTTTATGAATATTTTATTGGATATAATTAATAATCCATTTCAATCGTGATGTATTGTAAAATGAAAGATAGGAGAGGCAAGAAGATAAATAACATAAATGAAGCCGATTATATGAGCACACGCACAGATGATTCTGATATATGGGAAGAATGAATATTAATCATACTCGTATTTTAAACTTAATTCTCACATTTTACCTATCTCATCCCCTTAATTCTTACTTTTTTGAATAAATGGCATTAATTACGTTTAATATGATGTGTTATTGATATTTTGCATAGTAACAAAGATCAACTTAGATTTAAGCTTTACAATTATCCATTTTCTTTCAATTTCATGATAAGTCAGTTGGAGACGTCCATCAAATCCGATGATAGATTTACATAGCGTATCAGCGTTGTTTGAATCCCACGGGAATTAAAAATAAAATCTTTACGAAAATAAAAATAATGAACCCTGAGATCTAGTGGGGATATCTTTTTTCAGCTATCCCGGACTCGGTATGGGCGTAATAGGTAGCCTAGAAGAATAATGGTCTTGACCGTGGAGTGTATGAGAGAGAGAGAGAGAGAGTGAGAGCCGAAGGTGGTTGAACTCAGTTTGTAATGATTTAATGATCAGAGGTGAAGAACTAATCGAGACAACCGAGCTAGTTGCAAAGAGAAGATTGTGGAGTTTTTTGTGAATTCTTAGAGGCTTGGAGATTGAACTTTTAAAATGCTACAGCCCATAAAGACGGTGTAGTAAATTACATTATTTTCAGCTTCTGATGATGGTTGTTCTTAAGGGATTATAAGCTCCATTTTAAATCCATTTTAGCAATTATAAATTGATTAAATTAAATCGTAAATTACGATCAATTCACAATAATAATAATAGCATACGCTGCCCTACTTCGATACCAAATCATCTTAATACTTACCGTTTTGAGACATGTCTGAGGATTTGAGAAGTATTGCAGCAAACAGTAGTACGTCCACCCATGGACGAAATTATGTTTGATGCGGTTTTGTCTATTTTATATGTGCTATTTTATGTTGCGAAATAACATTTTGTCAAGCCGTGTTTCCCTAGTATAAATGAGGCTTAAATGGCGACTGTCGTTTTTTGTTCACAGACATTACAGTGATGTTTGCGAGGCCCAAAGGAATGCCATTTTCATGCTCTTCGTGGCCTTTTTCTTCCTTTTACATATAGCTTCATTTTTTGAAGTGTCGGACCTCTTCCTTTTCCCCTTCTGATTACTATTACCAGGGGATGGTTGACCAGTCGCATGTCCTCTTAAAACAGTCACCAACAACAGCACCATAACAGAAACAAATCGTGTTATAAACGAACTGACTTACCGATTTCGATAAAAATCAGTACTGAAATGATTCCATTTTGATATTCCTGCGTACATACTCTATAACTACACTTTCACAGCATCGTGTTTCCTTGCATGGTTTAGCTATAAGTGTTTATTTCTCCCGTAAAATATATGTCACTGTACACAATCCTCGTACTGCTCATTTGAATATTTAGTTTCTACGCTGTAATTGAGTAAATGCATTAAGGAAACCTTGATACTTTGTTTTCGCAATGTGAACCACGAGAATTACGTATATCTTAAGAAAAATCCAGACAGAGTAATACCTATGACACATCTCCTTTCTTACCTAAAAATATTCTCCTTTTTACAATTTATTCCACGTCGCGCCGACACAAATAGATGTTATGACGACGATGCGAAAAGAAAGGCCTAGGAGTGGGAATGAAGCGGCCTTAATTCAGGTACAGCCCCAGCATTTGCCTGGTGTGAAAATGGGAAACTACGGAAAACCATCTTTAGGGCTGCCAATAGTGGGGTTCGAACCCACTATCTCCCGGATGCAAGTTAACAGCTGTGCGCCCTAACTGCACGGACAACTCGCCCGGTAAAATATTATTTTATAAGATGTTTTAGTATCGAACTAACTTATTCTTATCGAACACGGGCAGCGATATATCTTTCTTAAAATCTTAGCAGTAATGTTTCCTACCTCCATAATGCTTTAGTTGTGTATTGGACTCACTACATTAATGATTCACCTTCATTGGCACCGACACAACAGCAGTCTCTGAAAAAAAAGGAGAAATACAATTATTGGTCATGTGAAATGTTTTCAGATATTCTACTTTAAGAAATATAATATTTCTATTTAAAGCTTCTTCGGGCATAGAACTCGTCAACAAATGAACCGGGAGATGGATAGAAGAGCTATAATGCTACAGCCCGCGTAAACTTACAGACGAAAACAGAGTATTCTCTCCGGTGGATTCCGCCTGTGGATGACGGTTGTATACACCCATTACCTGCCTATCCGAGGTGGAACCCCTGTGGGTGGAGACGGTAGAATACATCCATAGTATCCCCTGACTGTCCTAAAGGGTGACTACTACAGGACACAAGCGCTTTAATCTTGGGAGCGAGGGTTGGCGACCAGGTTCCTCTAGCAGATCCTGGCAGTGCTTCCAATTACTTGTGTTTGGCTCCTCATTTTCATATTTTTATGTGACCTCCTTGAACAACAATTGTTCCTTTTCGACCCTGACTTTAGTAAGTTTGCGAGGTCTATGGTGTCTTTCATATTCACGCTCTTCGTGGTCCTTATATTTATTTTGCCGATATCCCTCATAAAAGTTATCTATATTAACAATCAGGAAAATAGTATATTTATGTTGTCTCTCCTGAACATTTGGAATCAGCTGATATTACCTGGATAGCAGTTTCAGGATTAAAAAGCTTATAAATCTTTCGGAAAAGTACTTTTTTATTTTGCATGTGACTGCTGTACTTTTTTGTTTTCAGCTAATCATACACCCCACAAGCCCACCTGGTTGACATTACAGTTAAGTTTTCTTTATGGCGTGGCACTGTGCTTGGCTGGTTTAAGTCTCTTTGATGGAAAACCACGCTCTGCTACCATGTGACGATCTTTGCATACATAGAGCGGGATCTTGTAAACCGGTAATTTCTGAGCACTGTGTGATAGGTGTAGTGGCTTTGGTTACTTTAAAACCGAAGTTGATGTTATTGCCAACATAAAGAAATATAACAATTTACCAGTATTTAAGGCCAACTTGGCCAAACAATACATATTAATAATTATATAAGAAGTTGTGGAACAAACATCAACCGAAAATTACGTAATTTTTATAAGAATAGGAGGAAACACGCGGAAGAACCGGGAAAAATTAAAAGAATGTTCTAACATTTGACCAATATATGTTATTATAACTAAAGCATTCTCCAACTAACGGGTTAATTTCTTGAAAAAAGGGTGAAACGTTAGTATTCGTCTCAGAAATTTTAAATTTCACACATCGAAGCCTCTAAAAGAATAGTCTAAGAAATGTTTGCCTATGCACAGAATATTAATGACTCAAGTTACCTGTACTATCAACACGCACAAGCTTTTGAATTCTCTAAAGAGAAAATCCTGATAAAGACATCTTTTTCCAAAAATTCGATAGCCTAATTCATTCACGACCATAAAACGGGAATAATCATTAACTACAAAATAAAATGCCCTAAGGATACAAAATTACAACACATATCATGTACAATTATTCCAAATAAATCTAGTCTATCACAAACCAAGAAATAGTATCGTGTGTACTTGAAATGAGGATGCACAAAGATTAAACAAGTTGATATGAAATCGAGAAAAAGTTCTACAAGTTTTGTCTTGTTCAAGTCCCAGAACATTTACACGACGTGAGTTCATCACACTTGAAGCAAAGAATACCACGGGAACTTTATTAAAACGAAGTTCTATAACCGTGATCGCTCCTATACTCGGAGTCAACTCAAGTCCTAAGCGGTTCCTTTGATATTATATGTGTTATAAACGCCATTTACATTATCTGCCAGATTTAGGACGAGAAACGGGATTGAGAGGGAGAAAAGGGGGGAACTGTCCACACGCGGAAGGATATTTGATATTTCCCCACTTCTTCAGTTGATTACCGGTATATCATCAAAGGGACCGCTTAGGACTTGAGTTGACGCTGACTATAGACGAGAATTTTGAGAGTTAAATTCAAATTGTAAACAGATGGCCTAAAATAAATAATGTCCATTGGTGAAAAATTCAACCTAGCACAATATTGTCTAAATCGACTGCTACTGTATATTCTAAGTTGCAAGAAACAAAATCGAGGAGATAACTGCACTGCCCAATAATTGGCAATCATGGTGAGATAAGGCAACTAGTCCAGAAACGTTGATTCATCCTCTTCGTACGTCGCATGCCCACGATTTTTTCGGCTGGGTGGCGCTCTTCTCTGCTGCAGCTCAGTCGGCCCAAGAATAATCTAACGGGCAGACGCCTCGTTGGCTGTCGCCTTCCCCTTCCACCATGTATACCTGCTTCATTAAAGGCGTGTTCACTACCATCTCGGACCAATTCATCTGTCTCGAACTTCACCGTGCTTGCATCGGGATATGGGAAGTTGTCCGGCTCCAAGACAAGTCCTCTGGTCAAACTTCACCGGATGTCCTGGCCTTCTTCCGAGAGCAAGATGAAGTGGTCCGTTTCATCACCAGCGGCGCCCTCATCTCCGGCAGACTCCATGAAGTGGTGCCTACTCCAGAGTGTCTTTTACATGACCTGCGCTACCTTCCTGACCCCCCTCTCACTGTCCAACCCCGTTCTTCTCGCAACATACCGTCCCCACCGCCTCCCACCTCCGTTACGTCTACCACCACTACTTCTACCTTCACCACTTCTACCTCCACTCCCTTGACTACTTCGTCCGTCATTACCACGTCTAGCCACTCTTCTCCTATCATGTCTACTTCCACCACCTCCCTCCCTCTCTCTTTTTCGAGTCCCTTGCAATCCCCTGCCAATCCCAAGACTACCACATCTCAGGCTGCACCTTCTCATCAAGGACCGTCCTCCGACGCCACAACGCGGCAACTCCCATCGTCTGTGAGCTGTGTCCTTCGTGGCATTGACCCGGCCATCACGGAAACAGATATCCTCTATGAACTTCAACTGTAAGGTGTCCCGGCCCGTCGAGCGTTCCGGATCTTCAACGATCACGGCCCAACATTCATGGTCCGCCTTTAACTCTCGCCTGCCACCGACGTCGACCGGCTGATCACTACTGGCGTCCGTCTCCGCGGGAGGTCTTACAGAGTGGAACATTCCCGCTCCCCGCCCCGTCATGGCCGTTCTTCTCCTGACACCCCCTCTCCTCGCCCCCCTCCCGCCCCGCCACCCACCCCACCTCCGCCACCTATTAACGTCCCCGCCCCAACGTCCTCCTACCGCCCCTCCTAATCTTGGACCTTTTTCGTTTACTCGCTACTTCTATCGCTAACATGACCACAACCCTCTATTACTTCCTCTCTCCATACTACCCTACTCCTTCCTCCACCTTTCTACAGACCTCACTCATTGTACCAGCACAATATATGTAATGTAATTATGCAACTCTCTGTCATTCTATGTAACATTGTCTCTTTCGGAATGTGCGCCCGAGATACGTTGCTATAAATAAATTTTTCCTCTCCATTCCCTCTCGTGTTCGCGTGGGTTTTGCCTGTGCGGGGTGCCTTGCGGGTCTCCCCGAGTTCCCGGCTTGTTGTCCCGGTCTCCTTACGCCAGTTCACTCCGTCACTCCTTTCTCTGGTATGTACGACACATTTTTACCCCCCTACGTTTTCTCCTCTCCACGGATACTTTCCTTTCCACGGCCGGGGAGCTCCTTAGTTGAGCTGATGGCCCGCCCCTCTTCGTATGAGGTGAGGGAATGAAATAACTCTTTTTGATTGAACGTTGACTTGAGACGGAAGATTGTGTCCTCTCCCTTTCGGTTGGAAGCTGCTTTGTTTGGTGTGGGAGCGTGGAGAGCATCTATGTATCCTATTGCTCTATCCTTACAGTATGCTGTCCCTGTGATCAACCAAGAAGCTTTTAACTCTGTGATACATGTTGCATTTTGCTCTGTGCCTGCTTGAGTACTTCTAGTATTCCACAGAGATGGATTCCCTTTCCCCTTCCTCTTGCGTGTCTACTTCGTCTTTCAAACGTGTTACAGCTTGGACTACACCTTTCGAGTCTGGTGGTTTGAAATCCTTTATAAATTTGTTACCGCAAGTATTGGCTCAAGTCATCAAGCCAGGAAAGATCCCGGTCAATGTACCTGCTGTTTATCCTCCTTGGTAACTTGCTGTGAAAGAGAAGCGAAAAAATGTCTCGAAGATGATTCTCAAGCAGAGAAAAGACGAAAACCACGGAGATGCCAAACGCTGTTAAAAACTCCTACGAGGTTTTGGCTTCCCTTCCTATTGTGGAAAATACATCTAAAGAGACATTTGTTCCAACCCGGTTTGGAAACTATGGAAAAGACCTTGGTTCGGCCCCTCGACAGTACTGCCGCCCGTCAGCCTAATGTAATACCTTCTGAACGTACTCAGAACTCAACCGAATGCGGCTCTACTCAGGGAGAACGAGGTCATGGAAATCACTCCCATTAGGATGGCCTCCATTTCACCAGTAGTGGTTGCTAATAAGTCGCAGAAATCAAAGTGCACTGGCGACGTTAGGGTAGTCAATATCAGGGATGCCCTAAAATTCCACACTGCCAACGAGCAGGATTACCTGCTTATGAAGTGGTATTTCGGGGATGCAAATGAGAGTTTGTATACTTATCAACTCCCGACGGAGACACTAATGAGGGTGATCATTCAAAATATATTTTCCAATGTAGGCGTGGAATGGAACAAGGAGGAACTCATGGCACTGGAGTTCCAGCCTAAGGACGGACATCAGTTTAACAGGCGTGATGCCACGACCAGAAAGCTTTTCTTTCTTTGCTATTTGCTTTACGTCGCACCGGCACAGATATGTCTTACGGCGACGATGGGATAGGAAAGGCCTAGGAATTGGAAGGAAGCGGTCGTGGCCTTAATGAAGGTACAGCCCTGGCATTTGCCTGGTGTGAAAATGGCAAACCAGGGAAAACCACCTTCATGGCTGCCGACAGTGGGACTCGAACACACTATCTCCCGATTACTGGATACTGGCCGCACTTAAGCGACTGCAGCTATCGAGCTCGGTCGACCAGAAAGCTGATACCCTTGAGTGATATGAGTGTAACCCTTCAAAATTATATTTCCAAAACTATCTACTCCGTGAGGTATCTCTGTGGGTCAAGAGTCACCATTAAGGCCTACAAGGGTAGAGAAGGGCCTACCCAATGTTTTCGATGCCAGCGGTGGAGGCATACCGCTAAATATTGCACAATGTCCTACGCTGCACGAAGTTTTGGAAAAACCTTTCAGCTCCTGCCTGCTCCCTTAATGCGGAGGCACTAGCTAAATGCGCCAACTGTGGGGACGAACGCCGAGGCTCCTGGAGAGGCTGAAATCTGTTGCGGTCCATTGTGGAACAGAAAATGGTAAACCAGTACCTGAAAACTCAGAAAATAAAGAATTTCCCTCCTACAAGAGAAGTAGACCCCAGATTCTCTTTTGTTCTGGCAACAGAAGGCGCACATCTCCCCCCTCCCACCACATGTGCTCAAACACTGCTTCAGCCAGCACTACATCTCGCATATCCGAATTTACGGGCGTTGGGGACATCTTAGACCTCTGAAGGCAGATTAGTTTCTCCATAGCTTGCATCCGGGAGATAGTAGGTTCGAATCCCACTATCGGCAGCCCTGAAAATGTTTTTCCGTGGTTTCCCATTTTCACACCAGGCAAATGCTGGGGCTGTACTTTAATTAAGGCCACGGCTGCTTCCTTCCAACTCCTAGGCCTTTCCTATCCCATCGTCGCCATAAGACCTATCTGTGTCGGTGCGACGTGAAGCCCCTAGCAAAAAAAAAAGTTTCTCCATACTACTGACTATAATAAGGGAGACCACTACCAAGCTTCGCAATTGTTACTCAACGGTTGATACGGATAGAGTTCTGGTAAATGCTGCTATGCTGTACTTTACGAGACACTACGGTTTCTTCTTGCCTGATAATGGACCTTAAAATCTGTGCATGGTCGTTGGTCGGAAGCATGACACAAATCTTTATTTGTGATCACAATATTGACATCATTGTACTAGGAGTGACACGGCTAAAATCTATTATTTTCTACTGTTTATCGTAAAGAGGGAGTAAACAATCAGAGAGGGAATGCGGCTATATTTACCTCCCAGTGCTCCTCTGCATACAGCAGAAATACATTTATTATTAACAACACGTCACATGTCCCAGCTATTACTACTGGTTTTCTTAGTTCCGAACACCCGAATTGAAACTCTATAGACTGATAAATCGTAAGGGGTGTATACTACAAAAATATATGAGAGACAATGACATCAAATTTACGCTCTTACGGAACCCACTCGGAACCGCTCTGACGACATTAATATAGCAGTCGCTAAACTTTATAATAGGACTATACATTTTATAGTCACTAATCGGTTCACGATACTATTATTTTCAACCTTACTTGGTTTGGGTTGCATGAGCCATCTTTTTCAATTCAAAATATGGACTTGACCCCTTTAAGCGGGGAGCTTGGTACTCTCCGGCTCACTCCCAAGTTGGAAGCGATTTCTCTGATTGAAGAAAATAGTTAATTCCTTACCTAAAGTAATCCTATACTAAAATGAACTATAGAAGGGCCCTAAGAGATATATTTACTTGAATGTAGTGTATTTACTTGTTGAAAAATCCTATTATTTTAATTTTTCAATACTTTGTGCAAGAACATACTAAGTGCTTTCGCACTTTGATACCGAGCTTGTTTCTTCCTAATAGCCAAGCTCTGGCTTTTGCTTATACAGTAACTTACACCTAAATATTTTAAGCAGTTTACTAGTAATCACTGCACGGAAATTGTTTGTACATGTAAATTGTAGATTTACAAAGTTTACATGTACTTAAAAGATTTAGAATGAAATAAATTATAATATTCACGAAATTTTCTGTTACGTAGGTTAGCGCTTTTCAGGGATCCGGTTTATATACCTGCAGCTCATAGGTGAAAAACACTGACTATATTACACTACACTACAGGTATTATTTATAATATTTGCAGTCTTTACAATGTTTCGTCGTTTACAGGTGTTCACTATGATACACACAGAAGCAGATCATGTTACATAGCCTACCCTGTCGCGGCTTCACGTAATTTGTACGATTTCATTCCGAAACGGGAGCTTTTTTGGTATGTAAAATCCCCCTCCCAGACATCCCCTCCATAACAAGAGGTTGTCATCAATTGACACATTGCCATCAGGGGTATAAGCTTGGAAAAATTTGGTAACAGGTGGTAGCTTGTATGTTTGGGGAGGAATTTGTCCATTATACACCTTGTTGTTAGAGAAATGTAAAAAGGTGTGGAGGAAAAATCTCTTCTCTGTCATCAGCTCATGGGAAGTAGGCGTGATCAACAAGTGATTGTGAGAAATATAATGTCCTAATTTAGGTTTCTGTACAATCCCCTCCGGCTGCAGTATGCCCATAAGAAGCTTTATTTCGTCCTATTTCTTGGGACCCCGTCTTGATCTCGACTCCTTCGTTTCATCTTACTAAACTGGGTTTTATGTGCGATTTTCTGCTGGGAATAAAGGTTTGTCTGTTCAGCTGTGTTCTGGCATATCTCGTCATCAAGAAACAATTCAAATATTTAGCTTGGTTTTGTTTTCCCTAAAACTGTCCCTTTACACCATGATGGAATTTTGAATCAAAGCAAGATCTTGACCAAAAATATGACTTCCGATTGAGATAGTTAAATGAAATTCAAGAACCTCAATCGCCCCAGTGTTGCATGGGGTCATCAGTTGGATACCGCGTTCCCAAGGCACTGGTCGGCTAGCACACCACTGAACTGAACGGAGTTGTTTCATTCCTGCCCATTAGCTAAACTGGTAGCTCTTAGGCCTTTGATTTCAATGGAATTTTAGATTTGATTTTCTTGTGGATGTGTATGTTTGTACATACGTTGTTTATATGTTATTGGTTTTTGGCGCATAGTTCGCCGCACCCACAGGGAGCACCACAAGGAGAGACCCACACCGCACTCCCCCCCCCCCCCCCCTATAGTTTTGCAAGCTATACATGTGATAAGCACAGTGCACTGCCGACGTGTGTGCTAGCCGGCCAGTACCTTGGGAACGCGGTATACAACTGTTGAGCCCATGCCGCAATGGGGCGAAACACTGGTTATTTTTGACGATTGAGTTTCTTGAATTTTGTCCATTTTCAGTCTAATTTGACGAAGAAGATGCACTGGTTGGAATATTATCAGTATTATTGTCACCACTGTCACTACTATGATAGCTACTTGAAGTGGAATAGAACCCGTGTTGTCTTTCGTTTGCGACTGCTGAACTTTTGCATCAGCTGGGCCGGAACCTTACACATACGAGCCTGTTGTACTTATTCCATGTAAATTCCCGTCGCTTACCTATTCCCCTTCGGCAGAACTTGCTCCACTAAGGTCACTCTCCTCCCCACCAAATTTCAACATTTCATTTATCATGGTCGGTAAATAAAACTCCTCGAAGGACGGGGTGGAAAAAATGTAGGAAAAATATCCGAATAGAACCCTGGTCTCTGCAGTTTGGAAGGAAAATTATGAATTGTGCCTATATTACGGAACACAGTTCTAGTGTGTCATCAGAGAGGTCTATTTATTATCATAATCTCCAGAAATCCCTTCTACAGGAATATTATTGCATCCAAGGGAAGACGAGGCGTTCTTGCCCGGACGTTAGTTCCGTTCTTTATGATGCAACTCGTGGATGACACATTGGTATTCGGAGAACATAGTTGAAAAATTCACGCCAGAGGGCAGTTTCATCCAGAATATGTTGCTGAAAAAGAAATAAACCTCTTCAGGCAGGCAACTGAGAAGAAATTGGAATCGGCGAATACATCTGCGTTCCCCACCGAGCAAGCGACTTGAAGCCGCGGATCTCGCCGCATCGCTCTCCGAACGGGTTAAACTACCACAAATTCTCGTGGCATGTTAATAATAATTTAAAACATTTTTAATTAAACAGTACAAATGATATAGATAGAGCTACTGAGCATCTCTATAAGAAGATGGTCGTAAATATATTATTCCTACTGCTACAAAAAACACCCACGGTATCTCCTGTCTGTCGTAAGAGGCGACTAACAGGGGCCCCAAGAGCTCTGAACTTTGAAGCGTGGGTTCACGATTATAGGACCCTTAGCTGAGACCTGGCATTGCTTCCAGTTACTTGTGCCAGGCTCCTGGCTTTCATCTATTCCATTCGACCACGCTTGGTCAACTCTTGTTCTTTTGTGACCCCGTCCGTATTACGTGTGGAGGCCTAGGTAGTCACGCCCTTCGTGGGCCTTGTCTTTCTTAGGCCGATACCTTCATTTCTCGAATTGTCGGATCCCTCTCATTTTTCCCTCTGATTATTGTTAATAGAAGATGGTTGCCTAGTTTTACTTCCTCTTAAAACAATAATCACCACTACACCACTGCTAGAAATTCAGCTTCAAATATACGTACAACAATGGCAGTAGCAACATTGATAGAAATAGCATATCGAGAGACCGCGATATTACGTCACATCATTCCACCCAGATTAATAATAATAATAATAATAATAATAATAATAATAATAATAATAATAATAATAATAATAACTTTAATCTGGGTAATAGTCTAAATAGGCGGACTCGCCGGGCGCTGGTGGAGTTTTAGTCTAGTCAAGTATTCCGAGACGACACTACGCCGGATATCCTTAAGTATTTGATCCACATTGAAACATATATAGGAAAGGGTGACAAAAATTCCTGACCCAGCCGACTGGCGGATATGTACTAGGAATTAGCTCGGGAAGTCCACAATCGTTCGCTGGAATGTAAGATTGAAAAATGGGAGCAATTCTGCCTTGTTATATCGGAAAATGAGACCGCAAATTTTGGCCGGTTACCAGGAGCCTGACTCGACCCCAATCTCCCAGGGTGTAATTCATGATCGGAATGAACTACTATTTTCCCCTTAAAGGCTTTTGCACACTCGATTGAAAGTCAATGTGCAACTTACGATCTTTCTGACGATAACCAAGACGAATACAAACGACGGACCTGTGAGATACATAGAAAAGCCTGAACTTTCAAACATACACTGACTGACAGAGCAAATGCAACACCAAGAAGGAGTGGTCAGAACTTTATGCCAATTGCAGGGTAGACTGACGTCACTGAGGTGTGCTCATGATGTGAAATGCGCCGCTGTGCTGCGCACGTAGCGAATGATAAATGGGACACGGCGTTGGCGAATAGCCCACTTCGTACCGTGATTTCTCAGCCGACAGTCATTGTAGAACGTGTTGTCGTGTGCCACAGGACACGTGTATAGCTAAGAATGCAAGGCCGCCGTCAACGGAGGCATTTCCAGCAGACAGACGACTTTACGAGGGGTATGGTGATCGGGCTGAGAAGGGCAGGTTGGTCGCTTCGTCAAATCGCAGCCGATACCCATAGGGATGTGTCCACGGTGCAGCGCCTGTGGCGAAGATGGTTTGGTTGGCGCAGGGACATGTGGCACGTGCGAGGGGTCCAGGCGCAGCCCGAGTGACGTCAGCACGCGAGGATCGGCGCATCCGCCGCCAAGCGGTGGCAGCCCCGCACGCCACGTCAACCGCCATTCTTCAGCATGTGCAAGACACCCTGGCTATTCCAATATCGACCAGAACAATTTCCCGTCGATTGGTTGAAGGAGGCCTGCACTCCCGGCGTCCGCTCAGAAGACTACCATTTACTCCACAGCATAGACGTGCACGCCTGGCATGGTGCCGGGCTAGAGCGACTTGGATGAGGGAATGGCGGAACGTCGTGTTCTCCGATGAGTCACGCTTCTGTTCTGTCAGTGATAGTCACCGCAGACGAGTGTGGCGTCGGCGTGGAGAAAGGTCAAATCCGGCAGTAACTGTGGAGCGCCCTACCGCTAGACAACGCGGCATCATGGTTTGGGGCGCTGTTGCGTATGATTCCACGTCACCTCTAGTGCGTATTCAAGGCACGTTAAATGCCCACCGCTACGTGCAGCATGTGCTGCGGCCGGTGGCACTCCCGTACCTTCAGGGGCTGCCCAATGCTCTGTTTCAGCAGGATAATGCCCGCCCACACACTGTTCGCATCTCCCAACAGGCTCTACGAGGTGTACAGATGCTTCCGTGGCCAGCGTACTCTCCGGATCTCTCACCAAATCGAACACGTGTGGGATCTCATTGGACGCCGTTTGCAAACTCTGCCCCAGCCTCGTACGGACGACCAACTGTGGCAAATGGTTGACAGAGAATGGAGAACCATCCCTCAGGACACCATCCGCATTCTTATTGACTCCGTACCTCGACGTGTTTCTGCGTGCATCGCCGCCCGCGGTGGTCCTACATCCTACTGAGTCGATGCCGTGCGCATTGTGTAACCTGCATATCGGTTTGAAATAAACATCAATTATTCGTCCATGCCGTCTCTGTTTTTTCCCCAACTTTCATCCCTTTCGAACCACTCCTTCTTGGTGTTGCATTTGCTCTGTCAGTCAGTGTATATGACCTCCAGACAATTACATTCTTGACATAAAGTATGCAGAGGTCTACAGGCTTATAAATGGCCTATTTGAGAACAATTCTCCCGGCTATGACAGGGTATCGAACAAAGAAATGAAGTCATTTCCATATAAGGTAGTAATAATTCCGGGCACTATTTTGTCGGCATGTGCAAAAATTCCACAGGTTATGGTGGCAGATAAAATGGTTGTCATTCCAAAACTGGGGGAGGAGAGATTGTTCCCTCAAAATTATCGACCGATTACCCTGTTATCGCATATCTCTTGCGGCGCTGCTGCGTTAAATCCAATCTACTACAATATCATTCAATATAAGGCGTAGCGTGGCAGCAGTATCTTTTGACGTAAGAAAAGCCTTTGACACTGTCTGGTACGAAATTCTAACAGTCAAATTTTTCGAAA
The DNA here is from genome assembly GCF_040414725.1 of Anabrus simplex. NCBI lineage: Eukaryota > Metazoa > Arthropoda > Insecta > Orthoptera > Tettigoniidae > Anabrus > Anabrus simplex. The sequence goes on from NC_090265.1 coordinate 1,233,622,239, forward strand.
AAGTCCATGTTCCAAATTATTTAGTCAAAAATAAACAGTCTTATCTAACAAATAGGAAATTCGACATGTCCTGTGAAGGAGAACCCACGGACGCTTAAAGTGGGTGTCTCACAGTGTGGAGTTCTCTCCCCAACATAAAATAGCATGTATCTGAATGATCATCGAACTCGTCAAGGAGTAGAAATCCAGCAGTATGCAGATGACACTACCATTTACACAACTAAGAGGAGAAATGGACATGCTATTTTCGCGCTGCAGCAATGGATATCGTGATCTTGGAAGTGGTGCGTCCAACATAAGGTGACAATAGAGGCCACAAAAACACAGGCAATTATTTTCAATAAAGGACGGCCTAAATTTGGCATTTTAAAATAAACATTGTCTCAATTTCCATTGCCAATCAAATTACATTCCTTGGTTTAATAATGGACAAAAGTCTTACCCGGAAATACAGTATACATGGTGGTGGTGATTTTTGTTTTAAGAGGAAGTACAACTAGGCAACCGACCTCCTTATAACACTAATCAGAGAGTAAAAATAGAACGGATCCGACACTTCTAAAAATGAAGGTATCGGTCACAAAAAGACAAGGGCCTCGAAGGGCGTGAAAATGAAAGACTCCCTAGCCCTGGCAAGCCTAATAGCGTCGGGGTCGGAAAAGAACAAGAGTTGACCAAGGAAGGTCGGATAGGATAGATGAAAGTGAGGAGCCTGGCACAAGTAAGTGGAAGTAATACCAGGACTCAGCTAAGGGCCCCGTAGTCGCCAGCCCACGCACCGAAGTTCAGACCCCCTGGGCCCCTTTTAGTCGCCTCTTACGACGAGCAGGGTATACCGTGGGTGCTGTTCTACCGCCCCCACCAACAGGGGGAACGCAGTATATAGTGGTGGTGGTTATTGTTTTGAGAGGAAGCAGGCCCTGCAAGGAATATCGGCACGTCTGGCTTGCCTGAGACTTCCACTATTATAATAAGTTTATCTCTAAACACATTAAGAGAAACGTTTTCTTGGCATGTGTTAGGCCCATGCTCCTGTTGAGTTGTAAGGTCTGGTGCTATATTTCTAAAACTCCACTTTCCACATTGCAAGTTTTTCAAAACAAAACTTTACAAAATAATGACGACAAGTTTCCTTAAAGTGAAATGTAATACGACGCGAACTTCGTATTCCGTTTATTTAGATCTCAGATAATAAAATTGTATGTATGTCCAACCCTTGTCCCATTTTTCGACAGGTTCGGTTATGAAGCGACATGAATCTTTGTAGCGAGTTTTTACGACCGGATGCCCTTCCTGACGTTAGCCTCATTAGAGGAGTTAATGAGATGAAATGAATGACGTGAAATATTATAGTAGGAAAGGAGATAATGAAACCTGATGCAGACACATAGCCAACTCCTGTCGAATGGCACCAAGGGGTCTGCTGAACGGTTTACTTTCCCATCCCATGGGCGAATCACATTCAACAGCGTCATATTGATGGCTTTCTTTAAAAACCTCGTAAGTCCGAATAATCTTCCTATCCATTATATTCCTTAAGACTGGTCACGCCTCCCAGTCCCATATTTATATGCAGTCTAAAAGAATAAGTACCCAGGTTTTGTACTCTTAACAGGTCATAAGGACCAAGAAACCGTATACACGATTTATACATCGAGGGCCTTGGCTAATTCGTAAAGGAAAATGAACCTTAAATGCATTATACTGTAGGAGTGTGTGCAATTGGCATGCAATCAACATCCCTACAGTACGGTACCTTAAGGTCCATTTTCCTTTAGACATCAGCAAAGGAAAATGAACGCAGCGAAAATTATTCTGATGGACTGCATACAAATATATGACCGGGAGGCGTGGCCAGTCTTAAGGGATATAATAGGTAGGAAGAACATTTGGACATACGAGGTTTTAAAAGAAAGCCATCGATATGCCCTGACTCCATATGAATACTGCGTAGAGGTTTGGAATTGAATCCAGGCTTTCGGCACGCAATCCAGTGATTATAAACTGTGTAGCACCACCACTCTAACCCTGTCGGCCAACATCCTGAAGGTGACGGGTCTCGAACTAACTAATCACTGTGTCGCATCATGTAGACTTGGCACCTTAATGATCACAGCCACCAGGCCGGTTTTAGATAAATAATATAGTAAAGATGACTAAATCTAGAATCCTCCTCAGTCAGTCTAAACACCCAGGTTTCGTACTCTTAACAGGTCATAAGGACCAAGAAACCGTATACACGATTTATACATCGAGGGCCTTGGCTAATTTATGATCTCTTTTAACAGGGAAACATACAATATTTCGGCCTTCTCCAAATTCAAACATTGGCAACTAAATAACTAGAAATCTGTTTCATAAGAAGAGAGATTCTCCCTCAATTATTTTTTAAATGTCTCCGAACTATTTAATTACTAAAAATTTAGTGAGATGAAATGTATGGCTTTTAGTGCCGGGATATCCCAGGACGGGTTCGGCTCGCCAGCTGCAGGTCTTTCTATTTGACTCCCTAGGCGACCTGCGCATCGTGATGAGGATAAAATGATGAAGACAACACATACACCCAGCCCCCGTGCCATTGAAATTAACCAATTAAGGTTAAAATCCCTGACCCGGTCGGGAATCGAACCCGGGATCCTCTGAACCGAAGGCCAGTACGCCGACCGTTCAGCCAACGAGTCGGACCACTAAAAATTTAGTAATGAGGGTTTTCTGATCTGACATGGGGGAAAATACCGACTCCAAGACAAATATTGTTTATCTCCCCCGCCAGTGCAGCACAGCGGAGATTCTTCCGACTCATCGAGTATTCTTGGAAACAGATCAGTAAAATTACACATAGTTACTCCTACTTCCCACAATACGCTTCTTTCGATTTTCCTCTTCTTCCAGGCCTTATCCCATTTACGTAAGGTCAGCCCTACGTATGCATGATGCCCTGGGAATCACATGTACTCCCTCTCAAAAAAAAAAAAAAAAAATGAAGTTAAAGCTGGTGACTTACAGCTTCCCAAATTATTAATACGTACAAAGTCTTTGTTCGACATACCGGCACTTTTGCCTCCTTATCCCAGATCTCATCCCATCACATCGATTATCTCGAAATCATGAATTTAAACCGGCATGCTATATGCCTCGCCTGCAGACTCCGATAAAATACTGCAACAGAGACCATTAACCACCTATACACGTTCCCGACAATCCTTCCCCACCTTCATTCTATCCGTTTTCATTATCTCCAGAATGCTACTACCTGCAATCTTCCGCAACCTCTCGAAGCCATCAACCTATCCCCGCTCGCTCTATCCATTTCTAATCACCAGCCAACACTGTCAGCTATACACCTATTCACAATCCTAACCTCGGCTTCTAGATAACAGCTCACATGGGAAGTAACACCGGGACACTGCAGATGGCACATAATTTGGCAAAGGCTCCGTTCTGAATATTATAACCTTGGCAACACGCTATGAAGTTATTTACGGCGATAATATTGCTATCATTTGAAATCATAAATACCTTTTGATTGTAAAACCACAGTAACACAGTAACATAAATAGCACGTTAAAAGTTCCTCTCTGTTGCACTGAAATTTAAAGTAGCAGTTAAAACCAAAATGTTGTAGTCTTTCCACTCACCTAAAATAGAGTAATATTTGAACTATACAGTTCCATGAATATTGAATTTTCACGACCGCATTGTAATCGAAACCGACTTTCAACCTATTAGGTCGTGTTACGTACATTTAGTACGTGTTGAAGAGGTGTTAAGTAAAGAACAAAAATGGCCAACCAGATACCATTGGGTTCGGATCCCACTGGTGTCTGGTTGGCCATTTTTGTTCTGTACTTAACATCTCTTCAACACGTACTAAATGTACGTAACACGACCTAATAGGTCGAAAGTCGGTTTCGATTATACAGTTCCATGTAAAGCATACTTTAAAATGTTAATGCCCCTGGGGGTGGAGGGGGTAGAATAACACCCACGGTATTCCCTGCCTGTCGTAAGAGGCGACTAAATGGAGCCCCAGGGGCTCTAATTTGGGACCGTCGGTTGGCGACTACGGGTCCTTTATCTGAGTCCTATCATTGGTTCTACTTACTTGTGCCAGGCTCCTCACTTTCATCTATTCTATCCGACCTCTCCTGGTCAACTCTTGTTTTTTCCGACCCCGACGGTATTGGAGCACTCGATGATTAGGGAGTATTTCATTTCCACGCCCTTCGTGGCCCTTGTCTTCCTTTGGCCGCTACCTTTATTTTTCGAAGTGTCGGATCGTTTCCTTTCTTTCTCTCTGATTAGTGTTATATAGAGGATGGTTGTCTAGTTGTACGTCCTCTTAAAACAATAATAACCATCTTAAAATGTTAAAAACACGTACATATCAGGATAAAGAACTCTAGGCAAATTCTTTTAGTTATTAGGTCGTATCAGTTCTGGTTGTATGTGGACCATCATGTTATTTTAGTTGTACAGTAGTGGTGTGTTAAAACGTAGTTACTGAGGCCAGACTCATACGTATTTTTATTAGTTGGTTATTGGACCATACGGATAGTTGTAAGTAATGTTAATATTTTTAGGGTTAAAAGGACGTAACGATGTAGAAAATCTTTTGTCATGCCATTACTTCCATAGCAAAGAATTAACATCCAGCACGGGAGAGGTCACTAGTTTACAAAGTTAGTTAATGTTGGATGATAGTTGCTTTAGCGACATTCATGAGTTCAATTAGATGGTTAGCTCAGTCTGCAATGATCAGTGTCTGGTTTATATTCAATGTTCATTATCCAAGTTAGATGGTTAGATCAGTCTGCGAGGATTTGTGGTTAGTTTATTTCAGTGAGAGTTAACATTTTGTGGATAATCATTACAGGCTCAGTCTCGTTTGCGATGATAGTGCGTTAGGTAAATTTTATTGGTGTTGATCACTGACGTTAAATGTTTGAGATAAAATGTTATTCTGTTTATGATAATAGGTTTTGAGTGGCGCATTTTCCAATGATCAAGATGATGGTTCTGATTACTGAAATAAATAAAAAATCGTTCTTTTCTATGAATGAGACATTTCTCCACAGTAGTGGTCATGATTATTGTAATGAACTATGTTTTCCACGTTTTGATGAAGACCATTTGTTTAATAAGTTCGCGTTAGTTGCTACTAATAACATAGTGATGTTTATTATGACACCATCCATTGACGTTACTCTTTTCAGTTCAGTTTCGTTGGTACCGTTCATAAACGGTCGGATTAAATTAATTTCATTATTATTCAGTTAAGCGATAAGATTATTTTTCAGAAAGCCGTGCTTACTGATTTCTACAATTTAAATTGGTCTGTTATAAACTAACATAACCTGAAAGTTATTTGTGTCTTAACTTAAATGTAGATTCAAGTTTTTAATTACATTTTATAAATATTGCATATCGATGGAACAATATTCTTTTTAAATTAAAATAACATAATTAATATTAATAGTAACATTATATCTGGGTCTGGTTGTGACACAACATGGTGCGATCATGTGTTTTGCAGAGATATTATGGATTGATAACAATGAATTTTAGAGCACCATGCCTTGCCAAGGAGCAAGTTAACTTGTGAAGTAAATGCTTTTTCTCTGTGTGTGTATAATTAGTCGGTTCAAATATAACCGGAGATTGTTCGGTTCGATTAAGGGTCCATTCGGTGGCTGATGATATCCTACGTGGTATTTTGTGATCGGTGGATAACCTTATTTAAAGAAAAATTCGGAGTCCGGTTACGGAAACTGAATCATTACGGACCAAGTGAATCGACCGACGGCGCTACTTGCAATCCGATAGTAATTTTCAGGTTTTTCTCTTTTCATTTTTTGTTATTGAATTTCTATTCTGGAATGGCCATTAATGTTTAACTTAACTAAATAGCAATAAAACTAGTTTCTCTGAGGTCTTCATTTTTATCCACATTTGTATCAAACTTTCTGTGAGCTGTTTCTAATCAATTTTTTCATTGGAAGCTTCACATCTGCCACTTCTTGAATTTTATTTCAAGTAATAATTATATTTCCTTATGCCATCCGCCGATCCATGTCAAAAAGTGACTGAAGAACCTGGAACACCCTAGGAATAGAAGAATTTACGCATACAAGAGCCAGAGGCAGAGGATGACAATCGGTAAGCAAGGGTGCAGTCGAATATTTGAATCATGACTGGACAGCCAATTCAGTGTTAATTCAATGCATCAACAAAATCGAAATACTTTGTACGAATGTCGTACTCAGCTACGTTACGCATTTGTGCATCAAACAAGCAACGCAGACCGAGTGTCGCGGAAGAAGGATCGTCAGTACTCCCCTCGATCCTTGCCATTCCGAGTTTCCTGACCTCTCCGTTACAACTTATACCAAGGGCAGAACGATGGAGTGGAGAGCACAGGACACTCGGCGCGCATGGCAGGAGAACGGCAGAAGGGCATATGGACTTAGAAAATATTGTAATTCATGAATATCTCTGTTATCATAGCCGGCACGTTAAAATGTATAAGACATAAATGATAGGAAATTCTACATAGCTTAAGTTATGTAGTACTTATCGATAGGACCACTAATAACAATGTTACAAGCTGTTCTTGCATGTTCAGAAGGTATTTAAAAAAGGTACATAGGTATTTAAAAATTAAATTTTAGAATCCTTCCCCAAAAGTACCGTTTCATCAAGCGTGAATAAAGTAATTTATAGCCTATACTAAAGTGCATTTTTCTCCGACATCACATAGCGATTTTCATTAAATTCTGTTAACCTATTTTCTCGTGGCTTGACATTCATGTGGACTTAGACAAATTGAAATTCATGAATATCTCTCTTATCATAGCCGGCACGTTAAAAATGTATAAGACATAAATGATAGGAAATTCTACATAGCTAAAGTTATGTAGTACTTATCGATAGGACCACTAATAACATAAATATTTGAGAATTGAATGTTAGGGCTTCCCCTAAACTACCATTTCACTCAGCGTGAATAAAATTATTTATAACCTAGATAGTAGTGCTTCATTTCCCGACGTTACATACCGATTTTCATTAAATTCTCTTCAGCCATTTTCTCGTGATGCCCGCACAGACAGACGGACAGACAGACAGACAGACAGACAGACAGACATGATGGAAAATTAAAAAGTGTATTGCTTGTTACTGTGGACACGACCTATACAGAAGTAGCGTTCTTTTTAAATTCTGTGTAACATACAGACAAAATTATTACTTTATATATATATCGCTATTGTAATGTTACAAGCTGTTCTTAGATGTTCAGAAGATCTGAAAAATGCTCCTCAAGGAAATTGGCGTGTATTCCATAGCGATGTGGAAGAGATTATTGCGAACTAAAATTAAAGCCTGTCTTTACCTGTCGAAATTGGTATCTGAAAATTAATTGAACATTTGAAAATGAACATATTAATGTACTGTAACTTGTACTGTAAGTTGCATTCCCACGGGGGCTCAGGGTGTTTTTATATGGCAAAAGAAAGAAAGAAAGAAAGAAATCAGGTGCATACAGGGAATTTCAGACAAACAATCATGCAGGGCCATTTTCCAAGAACTGGGAATAATGACTCTTCCCTCAATATATGCTTACCTGATTAATTACCCATTAAGAAAGGAGTTACATTAACATAAGAAGAAGAAATGATACAGACATTCCTCATCTTAGATTAAACAAAACGCAAAAATATCATAACTACACAGAAGATCTTCTTGAACAAGCTTCCATTGGAATTAAGAGATATGTCTGTAAAATCATTTTTAAAAACTCTAAAATGCTGGCTGATGAGAAATAGCATTTACAGCATATAGGAATTTGAAGAAAAATTGGTAGACCTCCATATAAATGTGTAAAGATGTGTGTAAATATATTAATATATAGATAAATATCTATAGCTGGATATATTACTTCTAGTATAGCATACAGTACTACAGTATATATTATAAGGGAATGAACGATGTTTATTAATGTAGTATATGAATAGTCATGATTTTAAAGAGCATACATTTTTATGAATTGTTTGACTTTTGTCTATTACAATGTACATTTTTAATGACAATAATTTCTATTCTATTCTAATATACATGTCAATTGTAGGGATTCAAAGAATGCCTGATCAATAAAGAATACAACTGTGAAGTATTTTCGAGAGCGGATTTCGTAAGACCTAAGCGAAATGGTTGCTCTTGAACAGAGGAGAATGAAACTAAACATGGCATATCATGTTGGCAAAAAATTGTACTCCTCAAAAAATCTATCAATGAATGTTAAACTAAGACACTATACTGCAACAGTCAGCGCCTAGCTAAGAAGTACATGAGATAGTAGGACCAAGCATCCTATCACATGGAAGGCGATGGTAACATCCAAACTGTGAACTCTACCAACACCAAGAAACATTCACAGACACCACCGGAATAAGATGGCTTGTTTTCTACGGACACCTGTATAGAATGTACTCCCACAAGTTATCCTTTAAGATCTTCAAGGTAGCCAGCAAGGATAAAACCAGTGGATCTCTGTGGATCCAGCAGGTACCCTTCCTAACATATCTTAAGGGCCCCTTAGTCGGAGGTAAGTCTGCGCAAACCAGTCTCTTCAGACATGTCTCTGTGTGTATGGCTGATAAGTCTGCCGACAAAAAGTCTGCAGGTAAGTCTCTGACATTCTGGCGCTGCTTGAATTCAGCCGGAGACTTTGCGACAAAAGCGCTATCTCAGAGTTGCGGCAGAAAATGTAAATGTGATAACCTACAAATATGAACACTGCAATCTTCATTTGCGCGTCTTCTTCCTGCAGAGCGCTACATTGTGTCCAAATAACAACTCATTTTCTATATCGAATATCTAATTAATTTCAATTCGTATACATTTTTCAATCATCCGAAGCTCATAATCTTAAACAGAAAACAGCTGAGCGTGACGTATTCAACTTCCTTGGTAAATAATCACTTAGTCTGAGCGTGTGTGGGCAACTGCATACTTCCTAGTTACTTCCCGGAGGCAAGTCTGTGCAGGTAAGTGTTCCAGAAGTCTGTGCGTGTATGGGGCCCTTTACACAAGTAAACCACAATGAGACCAGGAAGCGGTCCGAGGAACGCAAGATAGATTTCAGAAAGGAAATGAAGGATTACTGGGCTAACAGAAAATCTCGAGGTACCAAGAAGAAAGCAGCAACCAAACCCACCATTATGAACACGCGAAGCATTAAAAATCGAGGACGAAAACAACAACAACAACAACACCAAGGTGGGCCAAACGAACTAAACATTAAAGAATAAAAGACATTACACAATAAAAATATTTTAGACGCTATTAAGTCTTAACGGCAGTGTCAGATATAACACTTTTTTTGGCCAGGCTTGTGTTAAACTAATAGCTTTAGATACAGATAATTTCATCTTCCACTTACCTTTACTTCCTAGAGATTCCTTGGCAGCAACCACCTCTTACACCGGCAACACCGTCTTTACCACCACAGCAACCGCCTTTCTTAACTGAGGATGTTTCCCTACCACAGCAGGTTACATAGGAAGGACGAGCACTTCATTGCAATTAGCTGCTGATACTGCTGCTGCTAGCATTTCGTTATAACAGTCGTCTCCTGTTGGAGCTCTTGCTTTTGGCTTACGACACTTGCATTTTTTTTGTAGTTGGCCACTACAGAAGCAACTACTGTGAAAGGAAGAAGCAAGATCGGGTTAATTAACCATTAAGTGCAATATTTGTTAGGAAGTATCAATGTTCTCTAGTTAGAGTTAATATAAAATGTTCGGGCATTTTAGTCAGTGAGCACATGATAAATTTCTAAATTGATTATGTATTGGTTTCAATTTAAACTTAAGTTTCAAAAGTAGATATATATTCCTGCGTATGAGAGCTAAACTTGCGTAAGTCACTTCTTTATTTTGTATAACTTTTAGCGTATGTCCAGGAGTGTCCGAGGAAGTGATCCGTTCACCAGATCTGTAGCTGCATTTACAGGTACACAAGGTGAGCTTAATGTACCTGTGCATGAGGATGTTGTCTGTACGTGTAGCTGTAATGTACTGGCTAGGAATAGGAAGCAAGCGCGACCGTGACCTTGATAAACGTATCCGGAGTTAACATAGAAACTACGGAAAACCATTTCGATGGTAGCCGACAGGAGGATTGAACCCACATGTCTCCTGAGTACAAAACTAGCAACCATAACTAACCGTGCCGCAATACTCTGAGCTAACCAGTTCAGTTACATTTTAGTAATATTACAGAAGTGAAGAAAAATGTAAGTTACAGAGCATTTTTGTTGTCTCGTGAATTAGACAACGATTTAATATTAATTCCCTTGGTATATTTTGTGTAATTCTGATCACTGAACACGTTCATTAAAACAATTTACACTTTTCATATTATGCTGTTGCCATAAAATCAAATGACAGTAGGCTTGCGTTTATATTTCTCTACGAATATTTCATTACTTTGGAATAAAAGTATTAAGAATCACTGAACATTATACACTATAGGCCTAATATAGTACAAATCACATATAAGCTTTATACTGTATCCATGCTTAGGGGTTGTGGTAAGGATGTAAAGGTGAGGGCATAGAAGTCTCTGGTAAGACCCCAACTAGAGTATGGTTCTAGTGTATGGGACCCTCACCAGGATTACTTGATTCAAGACCTGGAAAAAATCCAAAGAAAAGCAGCTCGATTTGTCTGGGTGATTTCCGACAGAAGAGTAGCATTACAAAAATGTTGCAAAGTTTGGGCTGGGAAGAACTGGGAGAAAGAAGACGAGCTGCTCGACTAAGTGGTATGTTCCGAGCTGTCAGCGGAAAGATGGCGTGGAATGCCATTAGGAGACGAATAATTTTGAGTGGTGTCTTTAAAAGTAGGAAAGACCACAATATGAAGATAAAGTTTGAATTCAAGATGACAAATTGGGGCAAATATTCATTTATAGGAAGGGGAGTTAGGGATTGGAAAACCTTACCAAGGGAGATGTTCAATAAATTTCCATTTTCTTTGCGATCATTTAAGAAATTGCTACGAAAACAGCAGATAGGGAATCTGCCACCAGAGCAACTGCCCTAAATGCAGATCAGTAGTGACTGATTGAACGTTCTGGTGAGGAAGACTCCTCAGATGTAATAATCTTCAACTCTGTCATCAGTCCTTACGTGTCAACTATCTTCGCGAGGCAGATTACTGCAGTACGAGCGATAAACCTCTGCAATCTACTGCAGAACTCTCATTAGTGCTTTATATGTAAACCAAATGATTTCTCATGCTTCTCTCAGTTGAAAAATGTTACTGACTGAAATTATCCCATGAAATTTACTTTGTATAATAGTACTCCAAACTGCTCTCTTTTTCTTCATATTAATGGGGGGATATCATTGTCCATCAAAGAGCTGACATTTCTGAAGTCCTCCAAATTCATACTCTTTAACCTGAAAGTCGCCTTATTCTTATATTTTGAAGTAAAATTAATTCAGTGATTACAGGTGGATATTGTGCTAGTTGGCAGATGCGTCTTCGTTAGCTCTCTCGCTCTCAAAAGATGTGGTCATCATTAGTTCCATATGAGTGTGACCTCTGAGAAGAAACTTATGGTTTAAGTCTTTGAGACTAGGACTGCAGTTACTAAGGCACATGTATAGTGGTGTAGTGGTAAATTTACGTGAGAAGGAACGGCGTATACCACAGGGGGAAGGGGAGGGGTATTGAATAGCCCGCAGAATAACTAGAATTTTGAGGGTCCTCTGTCCTCCCCCGGAAACGTTTTTGAAAATTGAGAACAAACTTATGAATTTTGATGTCCGTTGTGTAAGTTTTCAAATACGAAATACTATGTGATATTTGCATATTTTTATTTCTAATTTTACCGGTAATACAACATTATTTTTACGTTTATAATGGCAACGAACCGAAAATGTATTTATAATTCATTCTTGCCATCGCCAAGCAATTACACTCAATGAATTAAAGTGTTATCTTGTTCTTATTATTTCATTTACTCTTAGTTACTCTCGTGCATACATACATCTTCATTACAGACTCTTACGACTTTCATCCTTCAGTCTGGACGCCATTGTGTTTTTACTAAATTCCGCCACAATACTCCGCTTGTAACTATCCCTATGGCCTCGTTTAGTTCTATACCTCTTATCTATAAATCATTACACACTGAGTCTACCCATCGTCGTCTTGGTATACTTCTACTTCTCTTAATCTACATGACCCAGCCCATCATTCTCCTAAGCATCCTATCCTCGTCCATTCACACCACATGACCTCACCATCGAAGCAGGGTCATGCGTACAGCCTCATCAGTCGAGTTTATTACTCACTTAGCCTTTACCCCCTCATTCCGAGTACCCTTTGTTCCCACCTATTTGCACCAGCGATTATTTCTTTACTTTCATGTCTGTTACTTCTAACTTATGAATAAAAGTCCACCCAGCTTTCACTCGCATCAAGTAAAATTCTTCTGAAAACAGTCCGGTAAAAGGGTAATTTCGTCCACGAGCTGATTTTGTTCTTACAGAATACTGTTGTTCGTAACTGCGAACTCACTGCATTAGCTTTGCTGTACCTCACTCTCACCTACTATATTACCATCCTGGGAGAATACACATTCCCAGTACTTAAAATGATCAACCAGTTCCACCTTCGTATTCCCAACCTGACATTCAGTTTCCTTAGGTTTCTTATCTGTTGACATCATTTTCGCCCTGAAATGGCCAATTTTCCTATCAAACCCTTTGCAGCTATCTTCAAGTTCTGAGATATTAGACAGCAGGCTTTCAGCACAATGTGCCACTAAGACCAAGTCGGCGGTATAGGCCAAACTGCTAACTACATTTGTACCTAACTAAAACACTCCCTGATATTTTATACCTTTCAGTACTTACAAACAAGGTGAAATGTTACAGCTTTGTCTAATCCCTGTGAGAACCTTGGACAAAGAACTCATTCCAGCATTAATTCTCACGGCAGCCCAATTGTAACCATAAAGGACTTTAATTGCGTTTAATAATCTACCCTTAATCCCACAGTACCCCAGAACAGCTAACATTCTTTCCTATGGTATTGTCATATGCCTTCTCTAGACCTAAAAGCATTAAATAATTTTCTATTCCTCTCGTAGCAGTTTTCAATTACCTGGCACATACTGAAAATCTGATCCTGATAGCCCTGCTGTGGTCTGAAACCACACTGGTGTTCATCCAACTTACTCTCAATCACTGATTGCCCCCTCCCTTCCAAAAGTTCAATGAACACTTTGCCTGGTATACTGATCAACGAAATACCTCGATAGTTGTTGTAATCCTTCCTGTTTCCTTGCCTACAGAAAGGCGGAATTAGTTTTTCTTTCAATCACAAGTTACCTTACTAGAAATCCATGCTAATATTATTACTGTATGAAGCCATTTAATCCCTGACTTCCTACTATATTTCACCATTTCAGATCTAATTTCATTTATTCCTGCTGATGACAATGGAGTTCCCTCCCAATGAGCTCGATTTTTAGCGACGTCAAGAGAACCTTTTACATGGTTCCTTTTATATTGAGAAGATTTTAAAAATATTCCTTTCACCTGTCCATTGAATCCCTTCTGGTTTTCCCAAAACACCAACATTTCCTTTTTCCCTCCCTTCCTGAGATTCTTTATTATTGTCCAGAAACTTTTCCTTGTCGCTTGCCCTAGCTTTCCCAGGTTATTACAAAATCTTCCCAATTTTTCTTTTTGTATTCAACAATTAATTGTTTCGCTCTGTTTCGTAGACCTACGTAAAATTCTCTCTCTACATCAATCTTTGTTTGGAGCAATTTCTGATACGCGTTCGCTTTACGTTTGCAAGCTACCCTCACTTCATCATTGCACCAATATCTTCGCTTTATCCCATCTTTATGCACAGTTGTTCCTAGACATTCCCTTACTGTTTCTCTTACATTCATCCCTGTATGCTACCCATTTTCTTTCTATATCCCCAAACTTCTTACTGTCTCATTTTGGCCGGATTACTCCCACATTCCTAACAGATGTCCTGAATTCAAAGTCGATTATGAAATAGTCTGTTAGTGATCTTGTGCCCCTACACTCCCTTGATAAAATTCTGGCTCGTATCACCCCAGCTATAAAAAGGTAGGTTAGCCACTGACAGTCAGTCAGAATGGGGCTCCGTGCACCGTTGTGGAGTGACAGTTGGGCTCCGGGGTGGAGCTAGAAGTGTTGGACTCGGAGTCAATGTTGGACTCCGCGTGAGACTCAGGGTTGTTCGGTGGCTGGGCTAAGGGCGACAAAGGTGTTGGCTGTCGCTACTGTCCCATCGAGGTCTGAACCATGAGCTGTCGTTGTGGTGTCTGAGAAACCAGTGAGTAGGCTGGAGACTACGGAACGGAAGACGTGTACTATCTGAGAGTACTGTGTGTTTGTGTATTTCTGTGGACTGAGGATCGCCGTGAGTCAGCGAGGAAACTCGCTATCGTGAGTGCGAGGATAAATGGACCTGTGTTAATGTTCGCTGTTGTGAGTATCGCCCTGCTGTTGAATACTGTTGAGCTGTTTAGTTGTTCGCTGCATGGGACTGTGTGAATTACTGGACTGTCTGTGGAGGCGAACCAACGAAGTCATCGTGTGTCGAGTGGCCCGTAGCCCTGTGTTAAGATCCAGCTGTCTACACAAAGGTGCTGTATGAGGTGACTGGACTTGTGGAAAGTGAAAGTAAGTAAGCGTCCGCAGGTATAGCAAAGGGCCGGACCACCTGCTGTGCCATAAGGAAGAGCAATTTGTAAATAGACAGTAATTAGTAAGCTGTAAACTTGTTGAATTATGTAAATTTATTGCTTTTTGCTGAATGAATAACAGGAATTTTACCTTATAAGGCGTGGAAATACTATCATTTCCATCCATGGAAAATTGTAACACAAAAATTATAACGTGTTAGTTTTCTTTGAATGTGTAAATATAAGAAAATAGAGACTGACGTTTATATCGAGCGCAATATAAATCAAACCGGAATATCTTGAAATGGTCGGTTTTCTTGCGATTATAGCGCTTTTTCTTAAATACTGTACCCCATTCAGCATTTCGCTGAGTAATGGAGGAGAGCTTCGTAATGACAATCGAACGTCACCGTTCCCTTTCTGCAAAGTGTGTTCGCTCTCTCGCTTCACTGTGACGTATGCTTGTTACGTAAGCTGCCCGCATTTACGTCACGCCAGCCCGGCCGCACTGCGCTAGCCTCAACGGGCGCCCAGCTGAGCACCTCTCCTCTAGTTGGTTCCATCCTGTTCTGATTCAGCTGTCCTTCCCACATTAACTTGTTTACCATAAGCTGGTCCTACTTTCTGTCACTCATAGTACCATCCCAGCTAACATTTGTTAAGCTTACATCGCCCTGCTACATACACGTTTTTATGTGTCGTTTCCCACATAGCTTACTGTCTTAACAGATAATTTTGCGTCAGGCTTCAAAGTAACTAGTAAAAAGTAACTATGATCGCTGGAAAATGGTAAAGATGTAAACAGACTCTGGGATGGTTTAAAGCAATTGTTAAGGAATGTGAAAATAGGTTTGTTCCTTTAAAGGTGGTACGGAATGGTAAGTATCCACTATATTATAACGGAGAAGTAAAGAGACTAAGAAGGAGGTGCAGACTGGAAAGAAATAGAGTTAGAAATGGTTATGGAAGTAAGGAGAAATTGAAGCAACTTACTAGGAAATTGAATCTAGCAAAGAAGTCAGCTAAGGATAACATGATGGCAAGCATAATTGATGGTCATACAAATTTTAGTGAAAATGGAAGGGTATGTATAGGTTCTCTAAGGCAGAAACAGGTTCAAAGAAGGACATTCCAGGAATCATTAATGAACAATGGGAATGTGTATGCGAGGATCTTCTACAGGCACAAGTATTCAGTCAGCAGTATGTAAAGATTGTTGGTTACAAGGATAATGTCCAGATAGGGGATGTAATACTAAAGAAGTATTAAAATTTACCTATGATAACAATGACATCTACAGTAAGATACATAATTTGAAAACTAGAAAAGCAGCTGGAATTGATAAGGTCTCTGGGGATATACTAAAGGCAATGGGTTGGGATATAGTACCATATCTGAAATACTTATCGATGGCCTAGACTGAATACCTCGTATCTCAAAAAGTTCTTCCTATCCATTATTTCCCTTAAGACTGGTCACGCCTCCCAGCCACATTTGGTTATGCAGTTCATCAGAACAATGTTCGTTGGGTTTATTTTCCTATGCTGATGCGTAAAGTAAAATGAACCTTATAAAAATTATACTCTAGGACTTAGTAAATAAGTCACGCAGACATACTTTCCTATAGTACGGTACGGTAAGGTTCATTTTCCTTCACACGTCGGCATAGGAATAAAGAACACAACGAACGTTGTTCTGATGGACTGCATATTCATGCGTGGCTGGGAGGCGTAACCAGTCTTAAGGGAAATAATGGATAAGAAGAACTTGGTGAGATACGAGGTTTTCATTCTAGGCCATCGTTATTTGATTATTGTTTGGTTGAAGGAGCTATACCAAATGAATGGAGAGTTGCTACAGTAGCCCCTGTGTATAAAGGGTGATAGACATAAAGCTGAAAATTACAGGCCAGTCAGTTTGACATGAATTGTATGTACGCTTTGGGAAAACATTCTTTCTGATTATATTAGACATGTTTGCGAAATTAGTAACTGGTTTGACAGAAGGCAGTTTGGGTTTAGGAAATGTTATTCGACTGAAGCTCAGCTTGTAGGATTTCAGCAAGATATAGCAGATATCCTGGATTCAGGAGGCCAAATGGACTGTATTGCGATTGACTAATCCAAGGTATTTGATAGGGTAGATCATGGAAGACTACCGGCAAGAATGGACCTGACAAAATAGTGACTGAATGGGTGGCTATGTTTCTAGAAAATAGAACTCAGAGAATTAGAGTAGGCGAAGCTTTATCTGACCCTGTAATAATTAAGAGGGGAATTCCTCAAGGCAGTATTATTGGACCTTTATGTTTTCATATATATATATATATATATATTGTACCCTGATGAGATAGGCCCTAGTTTCATGATTTGATTTTGATATGAGAAATACAGATATATAGGAATATTAAATTGAATACAGTGTCAGTTTTGTGTGGACGGTAGGATTTCAACATAAGCTAGACATATCGCGACTGTCCGTCTCCACAGTAAGCTTGTCATTATGGGGAGAATGTTTTTTGGCCAGAAGCTAAGAGGATTAAATCTAGAGCTCACAACAACAGAATAATGACTACGAGGAAGTGAAAGAGTATATATTTCGGACCAAGGGCGAGCAGATGTATCACCAATACCGAGAAGATGACGTACCAGTTTTTCCACGCCCCGAGGCGTTTGGTGCTGTCACGGTACAAGGAAGAGATTTCAAACTAACCGAAGCGGTGTTGACCAATGAGAAAATTTATCATAGGCCTGCAGATAAACCAACATAAGAAAAACTCAGAGTGAACTCCAGTTAGCTTCTCCGATAACAATAATTAAATTATTCCAACCGCATAATTGAATAGAGGGGATTTTTGTGATATTCCCATGTTGATTAATTGTAATCGTAATAAATTAAAGTAATGAATTCGTGGAAATGACCCACGCTATCTCGTCATTGGTCGAGATGAGCACGCCATCAGGGACGCCGAGTTAGCGCGCGAAAGGTGGAGGACAGGAATTAAGTGATATTTCCATGATCACCGAACGATATGAGTTCAGAATACGACACATGAATGTGTATCGCCAGTGTATTAAGTAGGATAAAGCAAGAGATCCAAATCCACCTGCATATGCCGATTTAGGATAACCAACCCCCCTCTCCAGGAGATGACCGCGGTTGACCCCGGCGGGAAACCATATCGTCCATAAAAGTCCAGTAGTGGAACCTCACATCACCCAGTCGTTTGAAGTCACCAGTTGTGACCGGTCGAACCTCACATCACCCAGTCGTTTGAAGTCACCAGTTGTGACCGGTCGGACCTCACTCACTCAGTTCTTACCAGTCACCAGTCGTTATCGGTCACCAGTCGTGTCAGTCTATGAAGTAGTTGAGACTCTGACACGTTGACTCTGTAAGTCAGTACCTCGGGACGCATTCGAAGTCAGTTAAAGCTGAAAGTGCGTGAGTTATTAGGAGAATGAATACGAACAGTGAAATTATCCATAGTACCGAGTGTAAATAATCAGTACAACTGTATGTTGAATTTAATAAATGTCATGTGATTGAATAATAAATAATTAACGGAACGCCGATAGTACCTTTGGAAGGCAGTGTGCGGAGCCTGAAGTAAACACCTCAAGATAGACGGTGAATAACTATCCGAGCAGGGAATTATAGGAGCTAGGCGATTATCAAGACGGCTTAGAAATAAACCAGGAAGTGCCGGTTGAAGACGCGATACGCGCCGGTTCAAATGAACGACATTTCGTCGTAATGTGTCACGACGTGTGTTTCGGGCGTATATGAAGAGTATATTGTGCGAGTGTCAGGGGTCTAGGAGCACCTATAAGTGCTTTTTTTTGTTATTACTATTCTTGTGTAAAATAGTGTAATAAGGTATTAATCATGGGTAGTCACCCAGAAGTGTTTTATTGTGCTAAATTTGTATTGTGCGACATGATGGACGAGTAGATCACCATGGGGCCGTAAGGCCTATCTCATCTGCTACGAGACAATGGAATTCTACATAGGAATGAGTACACAATTTTGATATTTGGGGATGTTATCGCGACTAAACGGGGTTCAGTGTAAATTAATTATGGTTACTTAACATGGTCCGCCTCCCGAGTCCATGATTTTATTTATTTGTTAGACGGACGAACTAATTTATATTAACGTAATAATGGGTTAGATTAATTAATTTGAGTATTTGTTTGTTGTATATAATGTAAATATGGGATATATTTCTTTCAATTAATGCATGCTGTTCGTAATACTTTGACTTAAGTTAATTTCAAGTGTTAAATTCTCTTTTTGTGCTAACCCATTTATTTGAATTTCATTCACTGCGGTG
This sequence comes from Anabrus simplex, assembly GCF_040414725.1. Classification (NCBI taxonomy): domain Eukaryota; kingdom Metazoa; phylum Arthropoda; class Insecta; order Orthoptera; family Tettigoniidae; genus Anabrus; species Anabrus simplex. Next base: position 1,233,641,323 of record NC_090265.1, read on the forward strand.
ATCATTTGTATTTTAATTAGGAATAATTTCTACCTGACAGCCAGATTATGAAAGAGCCAGTGTATGTAAAATTTGTGTTGCGTACGGAAGGTCATTAAAATACTAATAATAATAATAATGTTTGTGAGTTGACAAAGGAAAGTAAATTAATAATAATAATAATATTTGTGCGTTTGCAAGTTAAAGTATAATAATGATGACAGTGCTTCGTGAGTTAGCCAGTGCAAATATAATAATCAATGTGGAGATGACATGTAGCGTTAAAGACTTTCATTCGCGTAATCAGTTTGATTTTACGTAAATTTTTGATTTTACGTTTTTGGACTTTATTTTAACCATTAAAAATTTGTTTAAAAGCGACAGAGGCACGTGAATTAGAATGGTCACGATATGTTGAAAGCCCAGAATGGTTTGAGCCCATATTTAGAGTTGGAAGTCATGAGGGACGAATATCCGGCGTGAAATAAATTGAGCCGTATTGTTTGTAATGATGAAATAGATGAATCTCAAGGCCTAAGATGATATAAAATACAGATGCCGGTGTTATTAGTGGTAGAATCCACGCACCGAGGATTAATTTATGAAGTAAATGTTTGAAGAGTTCCGATGAAAGGAAATGGACTTCAAATTGGAAGGAATAGTTTAGCAATCGCCGGCATTGGAGGTATTTGCCCAGCCGCGATGTGCCATAGGTTGTGAGATGTGTCTTGGGAGGACATGTGTCCCCATATAAAAGTAACGGCAGTACGAAATTGAAGGTACGGTTCCGAATACCGTGTTGTCCCGACCAATATAAAGCAGATCTTAGTGGTTCGTAACGGGATTTAACATATGTAACTAATTTCTAAAGAGTGGAAATTAAAATATCATCTTTCCATTTTTAATAATAATAATAACAATAATCATACTCCAAGTGAATATTGTCTTAAATCAAGTGCTTAGTGCCAAGATAAATCGGAATTGAAAAAGGGGTTATGCGTTAAACATATTAAGAGTGGACTACCGTGTAACAGGCGAAATTAATTTTTTTAAATTAATAATAATAATAATAAATAATAAAAAACTACTTTTTTAGAAGAATTTACTTTTTTATATTTTGGACATAATAATGATGTTGGGAGTTGAAATGAAAAATTTGAGATTTTTAACTAATAATAATAATAATAATAAATAAAATATTTGAAGAAGGAGAAGAAGAATATCCAATGAAGCTACTTTTTTTATTTTTTTTTATGAAAATAATAAGAGCGAGAAGTTGAAGTATTATAGCGAGGATGATTACGGGTTACGATAATCACGATTTCCACTAATAATAATAATAATAATAATAATAATATTTTATGAGGAAGCTGATCATTATATTATGCGGATAAATTACGAGGAAGAACGACCCTGCGTTTGAAACGTCGGCAAGGGTTGGCATATAATCATCCCGGATGACAAATGATAATAATCAAATACAGGATTATAATTGAAATTAATGATAATAATAAAATTAATTGATGGTAGTCAAAGAATATGATAATGATCAGATAAAGAATGGTAATGATATTATTTAATAATCATAGGAGGATATGATAGGGACAGTCATCCTGTGTCGAACTGCTCCGAACCAGATGTTGGGTTTTCACGGGGAGATTGTTAGCGGTAGATACGTAAATAACCCACGGACGGCACATGTCTTCATGGTCAGAGCATAGTAATGAACCTTTCCGTACGTCTCGTCGTATTGACAAGTGTAAATATTAAAGTAGCCTTTGAGTTAATGAACTCTACCTGGTGTGTTTGTGAATCTGGAAATAATAGGCTAGAGTTTGTCCGTATTATAAATTCCCGTTTTTTCGAGGCGATAACATTTTCCACGGTGGGTGTCCGGCTCACCAGAATGTACATACCGGAAGTGTCTCATGTCCAAACGGAACGAGGAGACGACAGTAAAAAGTTACTGTCGTGCCTTCGTCTCCGAAAGAAGATCTCCAGCGGTGAAACGTCCAATCATACGGATGTGAATTCGATCCCCAGTAACCAATTGGGGCGAATTCACCAGATGTTTACACTACCAGAGTAGTGAGGTAAATCCAAGTAGTATGTCATTTATTTTTCAGGATGGAAATGTCCCAATGTAATAATTGTCATCATGTGTATTTTGCTAAATAAGTGAATAAATTGCTCCTCATTGCAATTTCAATAGGAAACAGTTTCCATATCTTTTTATTGTAGTTAGTCCAGTATGCCCATGGAATTTAAGTGTCACTTCCCAGTCCTATTGTGGAGTCAAAAATTTGTATCCATGAATGAGTCGTCCCCCGTAACCTTAATTTGCATGCCCCGTTCATCCCTGTGTTCATTTGATGCGCCGATATATAATTGATTTTCTTTACATAAATTTTTTATCGTTTTCGAACTGATCACCCCTGAGATAAATGCTAGTCTGGGACTCAGGAAGTGAGCGGGTGCAATATATGAATAATATGTGTAAAGAAGTGGAATCAGAGATAAGGCTGTTTGCTGATGATGTTATTCTGTACAGAGTAACAGATAAGTTACAAGATTGTGAGCGACTACAGGGTGACCTCGACAGTGTTGTGAGATGGACGGTGGGCAATGGTATGATAAACGGGTTTAAAAGTCAGGTTGTGAGTTTCACAAATAGGCAAAGTCCTCTCAGTTTTAATTACTGCGTTGATGGGGTGAAAGTTCCTTTTGGGGATCATTGTAAGTACTTAGGTGTTAATATAAGAAAAGACCATTGCGGTAATCACATAAATATGATTGTTAAGAAAGGGTACAGATCTCTGCACATGGTTATGAGGGTATTTAGGGGTTGTAGTAAGGATGTAAAGGAGAGGGCATATAAGTCTCTGGTAAGACCCCAAATAGAGTATGGTTCGAGTGTATGGGACCCTCACCAGGATTACTTGATTCAAGAACTGGAAAAAATCCAAAGAAAAGCAGTTCGATTTGTTCTGGGTGATTTTCGACAAAAGAGTAGCATTACAAAAATGTTGCAAAGCTTGGGCTGGCAAGATATGGGAGAAAGGAGACGAGCTCTTCGATTAAGTGGTATGTTCCGAGCTGTCAGTGGAGAGATGGCGTGGGAGGACATCAGTAGAAGAATAAGTTTGAGTAGTGTCTTTAAAACTAGGAAAGATTACAATATGAAGATAAAGTTGGAATTCAAGAGGACAAATTGGGGCAAATATTCGTTTATAGGAAGGGGAGTTGGGGATTTGAATAACTTACCAAGGGAAATGTTCAATAATTTTCCAATTTCTTTGCAATCATTTAAGAAAAGGCTAGGAAAATAACAGATATGGAATCTGCCACCTGGGCGACTGCCCTAAATGCAGATCAGTAGTGATTGATTAATTGGATGCCGTTATGCATCACTAGACCAAGCGCCAAAAGTTGGTTGCGAGATAATCGCGTTTAAATTTGGTTCTATGTGTAAATTCGAGCGAACATAATTTTGCTAAATATGATATTACTGGTGTTGTAGGATAATAGATTGTACCTTCTCACCAAATTTCAACATCTTTATACTCGCATTCCATTGATTTTATTGAAGAAATGGCGCTTAGTCTACTGATGCAATTTAAGGTTTTTCTCAAGTGCCAATAATGTATCACGATGCTACACCATTAACCCCCAACTTTTGAGTATCTACTGAGTGAAACTTCAAAAAATATAACGTGGAGGCAGCCATGATTAAAAACCGAATCTCCTACTGTCTGAAAAGGCCTGCTAAGTGCTTGATCCACCACGAGCCGCGCCACAACTCCAGCACATTATTCAAGTTTTAGATAGAGAAGTTCTAATAATGTTATTTGCTTTACGACCCACTAACTACTTTTACGGTTTTTGGAGACGCCGAAGTGCCGGAATTTAGTCCCGCAGGAGTTCTTTTTACGTGCCAGTAAATCTACCGACACGAGGCTGACGTATTTGAACACCTTCAAATACCACCGGACTGAGCCAGGAGCGAACCTGCCAAGTTGGGGTCAGAAAGCCAGCGCCTCAACCGTCTGAGCCACTCAGCCCGGCTGGAGAAATTCTAGAAGGGAAGTTATTCTTTAAAGTCTTTGCTATAACGACTTACTGATTTGAGGAATGTCAACTTATCTGAGTCAAATACAAATGGTAAGACATGAGCCATTGTAGTCTATACAATTTTTGAATGGATTTTCCTTCAAGATATTCTGAGAGTACAGTATTGACGTGATATTTTTAAGCCTATGTGTAAGTTTTGTTCTGCTTGAGACAGAAAATGTGATTAAAGATATTTTATCCCATAAATACACTCAAATCACTGGACAGGTAATAAGATTGTTGCTCTCAGTTCATTCAATCTCGAAATCAGGATTTCCATTAAATCCATCTACGTCATCCACGATGTCAGAATCTGCTTGAAGATTCTGGTAAAATTGTTTGACATCTGCAGGTATTAGGAGCAACAGCGAACCAAAGTTTCTTAGTTTGGCTTCAGAGATAGGTTTTCCTTTTGGCCACAAAGCTATTAATGACAGGTGAAAGGGAACTCTACTTTCCCGTGGTCGTCCCTGTCTTGACTTATTTAGATTTACCTCCTGAGATTCACCATCAAATTCAAGAGAATGATTCTCAGACGCAACCTTCTTAGCAAGCTGCATTAGTAGCGTTGTCCTTCTCCTTACTTTTGGAAGTTCTTGATACATCGCTGAACTTCGTCACTTGATAAACCACTCAATGTATCACCACGTAAAAATGTCAGCACTATCGAAAACGCGAGCTCCCTCGCTGTCATCGGCGCGCAATGTGAGGAATGTGGCGCTTGGTCTAATGATGCAAACTGGAACGTCGCATAGTCTACTGATGCAATATACATTTTTACTGATTCCCACTTTGTCGCTTAGATTTTCTGTTTACTAACAACTAACGGCCTCTTGTAATGCAGTGAGGAATTTTTTATAAATACAGTAGTTCAAGCCTTCCTCTACAAGATGGCGCTAAAATCTCAATTTTCGCCAAATGGCGCTTAGTCTACTGATGCATAACGGCATCCAATTGAAAGTTTCCAATTCTGTACACCCCAAAACCATCAAGTTTCCTATTATCTTTAGAGATGAACTTTACACCTAGAATGTCATGCTTCACGTACTTAAGTTTATCATAGCTTACAAATACATATTTCACTAATATGAATACTCCCCCTCCTACAGCTTCTATTCTGTCTTTACGATAAACACTCCAGTTACTACTACAATGCCTGGAAAATGTATCTGCAAAATTACTGAATTATATTCATTTCGTTATTTACAGGTTACCACTAACAATATTATGCCATCATTCTTTTATTTTTTAGCTTCCTGTACTCTCATCACCGCTCCCTACCCAACCTGGTTTCCCTGAATATACCTCCCTATAAGTCATCTAATAAAACCTCCATCTCACTAGTCCTACAATATTTGAATATATAAACAGAATAAAAGATGTACCTAAGTTAAAATATTAAGTTGTGCTTCATATTTACAGTTAAGTTCAAGGAAATATTATACTAGCAGTTTTGTACTCTCTTCATAGATTTTTAAAATCTCTTATATTTCTAATATGTTCACAATCCCTGATCTTAATCTGATATTTATAAAATTGAATATGGAATTTTTGAAGTAATTTTTATAAATCATAAAAAGCCAGAAATAATAATAAAGCTATGGAAATACTATTTTACTTGCTTTCAGTTTGATGTAAGGTAATATTTTCTTGATGATAGGTGGTACTTATGATAACTGGTTAGTGATATTAAAGGAAAAGGAGAAAATGGATATGCTAGAGGATCGGGAAACTCTTTTAATGCCTTTGGAAATACTGTAAATCTATAAAACAACACATAAAATAAAACCTGTGAATATAAAATATAATAATGGTTTTCATCACTTCGCTCATCTAGAATGTTATTAAGTTTATTTTAGAACTTTCTTACCAAACAGTGTAACTTGCTGGAGGTGAGTGGATCCCTTCGTGGCAGCGCTAAGTAAATAACGCGTGTCAGTAAAACAACTAAAAATGAGGTGTACGTATTTCTGATACATCTCATTTTGACAGAAACTTAGATATAGAGATACCGTTAGTTAAAACCACGTTGCAATAGCGTTTTACAATAAATTCGGATAAGGAATAAGACTATACTTCCAGATTTTAAAAGTTAATACATCCTCTCTTCTGCAAAATATAGTAGCCATATACAGCAGCTATGAACACTACAAAAAAGGGCCATTGTACACAAGGCATATCGAAACTTGTACTGAAAATCAGGGATATGAATTCTTTGTTGAAAGAACAATGCTACAGCAGTCACAAGTAATAACAGGGGGAAATGTTGTATAAGTGAAGCTATAGTTCCTGAAGGTTGAGATAGTTACGTCACCAAATATCACTGAATCCGAGACGTTGTATATCGATTTCCTTGACCTATTTGAAGTAGTTTAAACGAGAAATTTAGGAAGATTTCTTTTTCCGAATGGGACGGCACATAAAACTTTTACGGATTTCATTTCCATGGAAACTTTTTGCAATGTCACTATTATTTATCTGTTCATGGTCCTAGCTACGAATTCATCCACCAACGTTGCGTAAACGTATGATTATTATCATCGTTCTAGAGCGATTTAACAAGTATAGACCCTGTGTAAAAAATACACAATTAAATATTATTCCTTATTCTCATCATATGGGAGGGAAGCTAGAATATATTCATAGCATCTCTTGCCTGTTGTGATAGGCTACTGTAAACCGTAACACCCAGGGAATCTGAATTGGCGGGGACTGCGTGGCGGGTATTGAGTACTAGCTGATACTTGCACTGCATCTAATTAATTTCACTACCTTCTCGTTGCATCTTTCCTATACTCCTCCCTTGATCAAGTCTTAATTCTTACGACCCCGAGGATAAAAGTTTTGCGTGGCATAGGGAGTGTTTCGTTAACATGCCCTTCGTGGACATTCCCTTTCTTTTGACGATAGCCTAATCCTTTGAAAATTCATTGATATAACACAAAGTCCTTCCCTGAAAATCACATGTTTTGCTCAGGAAAGTCACACGAGGTTATGTAGACCAAAGATATCTACGATATGTCATTGTAATATTTGTCCCAAATGGAACATAATAATTGGTTTTACACAAATAAAGTAAAACAATCTGCTGTAAATTAAGAAATGCCGCCCTTATTAGACAAATGTCTAGAGAAATATATATATATATATATACACGCACTTACGGGCTGTAGACAGGACTCCTCTTTTGTTGTATTCCGCTGCTCGTGCCGTCTTTTGTTTCTTCTTGAAGTCAAGGGCTAGCACCGACGAATGGGAGTGCTATGTCTGTGAATTCTCATTATATTTGTCCATATGACTAGCGCGGGCAGTTTAAACAGCAAAATAGCATGATCCCTGGACCAATAAATATTTTTACTTTTTTGTTGAAAGGAAAATAGCATGATTCCTGGACCAATAAATATATCATTTAATGAATGAGTTAGGACACAAAACGAATGAGCACCATGAAGAAAACGAGGCCTAATTAATTCAAACAACTTCAGTGAGCACCATGAAGAAAACGAGGCCTAATTAATTCAAACAACTTCAGTGAGCAAAGATATCACACACGAGAGAGTCAGACAAATCACATACGGAAGCGCTGCAACATAGCAGAGAAAATAATTGTAAGGTAGTAAAGTACGTATCCATATTATTCTCTACAACAAAAATATTTCGTACTATTTCTTAATTTACCGCAGATTTTACACTTTATTTGACCAAGCTCGATAGCTGCAGTCGCTTAAGTGCGGCCAGTATCCAGTATTCGGGAGACAGTAGGTTCGAACCCTACTGTCGGCAGCCCTGAAGATGGTTTTCCGTGGTTTCCCATTTTCACACTAGGCAAATGCTGGGGCTGTACCTTAATTAAGGCCACGGAAGATTCCTTCCCACTCCTAGCCCTTTCCTGTCCCATCGTCGCCATAAGACCTACCTGTGTCGGTGCGACGTAAAGCAAATAGCAACAAACACTTTATTTGAGTAAAAGCAATTGTTATCTTCAATTTGAGACAAATATTACAGTGACATTTCCTAGATATCTCTGGTCTACATAACCGTCACACGAATATTACCTTGCAGGATTTCTAGAGTTATGTGTTCATTACCGAGGCCAAAAATCCACCAGCCGGCCACAGGAAGTATATTTACTTTTAGAAGGTAATATCACAAATCATAGCGTATTTTCATAGTCATTATCAATGCCTGAAATTCACACACTATGACGTCATTTCCAGAATTCAACACAAGTGGATGCCATCGCCAAATGCGGCATACAAAAACCCCTAAACCAATGGTGATAAACTGATGTACATGCACATTCGCTCAGCAGATATGCTGGAAATCATCCAATAGAAATAACTTTTATAACCCCTTATGCTGTAAATAAACCAATGTTGAACACCAACGGTATAGCCCGTCTGTCATAAGAGGCGACTAAAAGGGTCCCCAGAGGCTCTCAACTTGGGAGCGTGGGTTGGTGACCACGGAGCCTTTAACTGAGTCCTGGCATTGCTTCCACTTACTTGTGCCAGGCTCCTCACTTTCATCTATCCTATCCGACCTCCTTTGGCCAACTCAACGATGTAAGTGCATTCGAGGCCTAGGGTGTCTTTCATTTTCACGCACTTCGTGGCTCTTGTCTTCCTTTGGCCGATACCTTCATTTTTCGAAGTGTCGAATCCCTTTTATTTTCCTCCCTCTGATTAGTGTAAATAGAGGACGGTTCCCTAGCTGTACTTCCTCTTAAAACCACCGCCACCACCACCACCACCACCACCACCACACCAAGGGTGGAAGGTTTTTCTAACCACTTGAATTGTAAATAAATCACTGGGACCGAGAAAATGGCTGTATGGTTGGGTCACGTAGCTATCAACATTAATTCGGGAGATAGTGGGTTCGAATCCCACTGCCGGCTGCCCTGTAGATGGTTTTCCGTGCTTTTCCATTTTCACACTAGGCAAGTTCTGGGGCTGTACCTTAATTAAGGCCACGGACGCTTCCCTCCCACTCCTAGTCCGGTCCCATCCCATCGTCGCCATAAGACATATCTCTGTCGGTGCGACGTGATTAATTTTTATACATACATATCTGAGTCAAGTTTAGCCTCATATGCCTCGTTTCACTCGGCTCATGTGCTGAAAATAATGCTGTAAAGAAGCCAAGGGTGAAAAATTAAACGTACCTTGATCCTCTAAACTGGCAGCAGTGCAAACGAATACAATCCGTCCCTAGGGACAAAGCAACATCACACAGCGGAGTGGTGCGGTCGTGCGCCTGGGAGGGTGTCGTTAAAATTTACCGGTCCATGTCTTACCTCGTATTATTATTATGATTATATTTAGTGTGGTGCTGGTTACGATTATTACTTTAAGTGGAGGTAGTGGTGGGGGTGATGATTGTTTTAAGAGGAAGTACAACTAGGCAACCATCCTCTATATAACATAGAGAGAAAGAACGGAAGGGGTACGACACTTCAAGAAATGAAGGTATCTGCCAAAGGAAAATAAGGGCCAAGAAGGGCATGAAAATGAAAGACTAGCTAGGCCTCCATACGTAATACCGTCGGGGTCGGAAAAGAACAAGTGTTGACCAAGGGAGGTCGGATAGGATAGATGAAAGTGAGGAGCCTGGAACAAGTGGAAGCAATGCCAGAACTCAGTTAAGGGCCCCGTGGTAGCCAACCCACGATCCAAAGTTCAGAGCCCATGGGACCCCTTTTAGTCGCCTCTTACGACAGGCAGGGGATACCATGGGTGATATTCTACCGCCCCCAGCCACAGAGGGATTTAAAACCAGGGTCCTTTATTAACAACAATGAAAGTATCGGCATAGAAAGAGAAGGGCCACGACGAGCGCGAAAATGAAAGAATTCCTAGGACTCGCAAATCTGATACCGTCAGAGTTAGAAGAAGTTGGCCAAGGAAGGTAAGATAGGAAAGACGAAATTGAGAATATTAGCACAAGAAAGTGGAAGCAATGGAAGAATCAGCTAGGGGTCCATAGTTGTCAATCCACGCTCCTAGGTTTGGAGTTCCTGGGGTCTACCTTCAATCGTCTTCTACGACCACGCCTATTCCCCGGGGTGGTAGAATACTTCCATGGCATCTACTGTTTTTAATAAGCGGCGACTAAAAGGGGGACCAGAGACTCTCAGCTTGCGAATGTGGTTTCGCGACGACGGTTCCCCTAGCTGAGTCTGACACTGCTTCCTCATAGTTGTATCCGAAGTAAGTGTACGGCATCTTTCCTGTCAGACCTCCATTGTTATTTTCCGACCCCGACGGTATTAGTTTTATAAGGCCTACAGTCTCTTTCATGTTTACCCCCTTCGTGACCCTTCCCTTTCGTTTATCGATGCCTTCATTCTTCGAGGTGTCGGACTCTTCTGCTTTTCCTCTGTTTAGTGTTAATGGAGAACGGTGACCAGTTGTACTTCCTCTTGAAGCAATATATAGTTATCACCACCATCAGCATGAGCAACATTTCCTCTAAATGATGTTTTATTTTTGTTAGTCGAAATCTTTATAGAGTTACTCCGGATACGTACAGGTAGCACCAAACTAGCTGTGTCTTCCATTGCACAAACTAAATCAAACTTCATGGCGCTACAGCCCTGACAGGGCTTGGGCCTACGACACGACCGCTACTCAACCCGAAGTTCTGCATATTATGACGTGAGGAGGGATATGCGTGACGATTACTCTCGGCCGATATGTTTGGCTTTCAGGTCTCCCTTCCCAGACCAAAACGGGAATCGAAACTGGGGCTACCATATAATATTCAGGCTCACTACCCAGAGGCTATGGGGCCGGCAACTTTTCACCAGAGGCAATATACCTAAGCAGACTATGACGAGAAGTGTTTCTTGTGTGATGGAATTCATGATTGCAGAGCATTCTGAAGTTAAATGAAGTAAAAGCAACTATTCGTCCACCTTGGTGAATTCCTGTTTCAGGACCCGGATCTTGCAAGGGTTTCTTGATCAATCAATCAATCAATCAATCAATCAATCAATCAATCAATCAATCAATCAATCAATCAATCAATCAATCAATCAATCAATCAATCAATCAATCAATCAATCAATCAATCAATCGACACTGATCTGCATTTAGGGCAGTCGCCCAGGTGGCAGATTTCCTATCTGTTGCTTTCCTGGCCTTTTCCTATATGATTTCAAAGAAACTGGAAATTTATTGAACGTCTCCCTTGGTGAGTTATTCCAATCCCTAACTCCCCTTCCTGTAAATGAATATTTGCCCCAGTTTGTCCTCTTGAATTCCAACTTTATCTTCATACTGTGATCTTTCCTTATATTTTTCTCTCGTTAAGGGTCTGACATTTCCTTAGTCAGCAACTTTACCTCTAGGGAATTGACCTATCATTCTTTTTTCTTCAAGATGGGTTGATAATGTCATTAAAATCCCCTTAAAACAGGAACCTCCACGACCAATACTACCACGATCACCATGACCACCACCAAGCTACATTTCAGAGAACGACAGCATGTTTACAACTAGCGTAATCCGATCGCACGACTATGACGTAAATGTACACCTGTATCACTTGAATCTGACACTGGTGTTCGCAAGTGCCTATTCATTCTTCTCCTTTTCTGGCTATATATGTAATATTGAAACAGGCACTTACAATTACTCGTGTTCCGCTCCAAATGAATCATCCTAGTTTTGTAGATGGGTGCCCATCCACCACGATCTCTAAATGTCAGGTGGTATTCTACTGTTAAGTGTTTCTGTAATGGTTGCAGTGTGATGAGTTGTATTGGAAAGAAGAAATGTGCTTTAAAACAATCCCAATCAACTACACCAGATGTGGCTAAATCCCAGATCCAACAAGGAATAGAAACTGCGATTCTCTCGATCAAAGGTCAATGTCGCTGCTACAGCTACTACTGATGCTGCTGCTGGTGATGGGTGCAGTGCTTACAAAGAGAGTGAGTTCTATATTTTTCTTCTCAGACAAAGATAAACCACAGGGAAAATAGTAAAAAGAAACCTACAGACTTGACAGTAATCTACATGATAAAATTGTTCCTACAATTATAACATTCTCATTAGCAGTAATTAGGAATAATTAGCACAATATATCATTTCTTTCAAGGTACAGTACATTCTTTTAAACATTAAAGAAACGTTTTGTATTAATTGTAGTTAGGTTGCAAAATATTTTAACAGTTAAATGACACAGATTCCTTAAAGTAGTTCAGTCGTAATGGCGATACACAAATCGAACCTCGATTTATCGAACCTCCATTACTCGAATTTTCAATATCTCGAAGTAACTTAAATTTCCCGGCCGTATGTCCTATTCTTCACGTGTATTTATTTCTCTATTACTCGAAATTAGGTTAAACGAATTTCTTCATTTCTCTAAGCAAACATTTCCTCACTTGAAGCAACTCGAATTTTGTGCAACATTAACTGTGCAATACGGCATTTGTGGTTTGTGAGGAAGAGTTAACAAGGAAAAGAAGGTTAACATTATTTTTTGCTAGTGGATTTAAGTGTCGCACCGACACAGATAGGTCTTATGACGACGATCGGATAGGAAAGGCCTACGAGTTCGAAGGAAGGTGCAGCCTGCTTTGAAAATGGGAAACCAAGGAAAACCATCTTCAGGGCTGCCGACAGTGGGATTCGAACCCACTATCTTCCGGATGCAAGCTCACAACCGCGCGCCCATAACCGCACGGTAAAAAAGGTTTACAGCGATCCTGGGAGCTAATATTACGGGAACCGAAAAATTGAAATTTCTAATGATCGGAAAATCGGCAAAGCCTCGCTGTTTCTCAGGTGTGAATTAATCACCGGTCACGTACGAAAACAACCCCCGAAGTCGCGAATGACAAGCTCCATTTACGAATCTCGGCTGCGTGGTATTGACGAACGTGAAGGGAGGAAATGTTAACCGTAACAAACAGAAGAGAGTAACGTGTTTTCCTTTTTCTCCGAAGGTGTTAGCCGAGCTATGTATCTTGTTTCACTACTATATGTACTGTATCCTGTCTTCTTAAATGTTACTATAATAGGGGTTATAATGAAAGTGAAGCCGTAAAATAGAGTTTGTTTGTATATTTTTAAACACTGTGAAAAATAACGTATTCACTACAAGCCAGTAGATACTGCACCCATAAGACGAATGGCCAGATGTATGCATTGATTAAATGATGGAATTCTACATGTGAATTCTGCAAATGGCAAGTCCGTGCAGATATTTCACAGGTGGCAACAAAGAAACCCCACAGGGAGGAGATATATCCCTTCAGCTTGTTTAAAAGCACGTCTGAAGAAGGCCCTCGCTAATAGCACTCGCCAATAAAGTTTTATGGTCCCGAAAATGTGAAACTCTCCGCTGAACTTTTCCCAGGTGAAAGAGGACATTGGAATTTGCCACACCTTAGTGAGGAACTGAGACAGCTCATGAGACAGAGTTATACCTGATAACCCTCTGTGAAAATGGTTGAATCCTTGTTTATGTACGTCAGTACAGCTGCAGGAAGTTTACGGCCAATCAGAAAATTACAAAATTAAACAGCCCTGTTTTAGCAGAAATATTATTTAGTCTTTCGTGATTTGGAGAAGAGAGTTAATGGAAATGTACTGTGCTCCAGTCTTCGACGAAACTTTCAGGAATTGTTTGTGTGGTTATGTGATAAATTATTTTATAAGTAGGAAGTTATCCGCATTTACTTCGAAAGTTTCTGAAGAATGGTTTCACCCACAAGACTGAGTCTCATGGCAGGAAACCGCCATTTTTATCAGTAAAGTAATCCCAGTGACGCCTAGCTATCTGTGGAAAAATCAACGATCATTTCTTATAATCTAGTGCAACGTTTCAACCACACCGATTTTTTGAGTCATCAGAGTTTATTCAGTGAATAATTAACCTACGGACACTTGGAAAATTAACGTCAAGATGTGATATCACTGCGCCATACCCCTCCCAAGGACTACTCCGGAGCCGTGGTTTCCAAAATTTATAAAACCAACGGTAGAGTCTTACCGAACATCCAGTCTTAGTTCCAACTTCAGAGTCTCCTGGCACGCTTCAGACGAGCAGCGGAAAGTGAAGTTTTCAAGTGTATCTAAACACGCCATTGTATCTGCAGTCACGTCGCGTATGTCGGTGAGTTAAATTATGAGATGGATCTTGGATAACTATTATTACGAGCTAGTGTAGAATATGAACTGATGGGGCACTTAGAATGGTCGCAGTATTGCAGAATTTCCACTATTATTTCTCACAAATAGACATTAATGTGTTAATTTCACGGCGTACCCAGATGAACTATACTTTTTCCAGGGTGATAGTGGCCAGAACATTTATATTTGCAGCAAATTACAAGCTCACATGTAAATTTCGTAGTAGGAGTTGCTTAGGAAATTCACAAAACTCAGAAGGACAAATTTAAGCAGGAGTTTCTGTGATCAGTAATCTACTCGGAGATGATCGACGTTACATTAAAGACAATTGTTAGCTGGGACAATGGAGTCGGCGGACTAGGTGTACATATTCAAGGGCGAAGACACTTGTCAGCCACGGAAAGTAGCGGGAGAGGGGCAGGCCTTGACGTAACCTTTCTATTCCGGTAGTAGGTGAATGACATTTTAATCCCCAATACAAACAAGCAAGGGTCGGGCTAATTGCAGGCAGCGTGGAAGGTACATGTCAAGTAGAGCATTTCTGTTTCTGTAGTACAAACGGAAGCTAAACTCTGTGTGTGTTCATTCTGTTTATGTTATATAAATTGTATTCATTTAAGCTTGAAGAATGCGTGTGATTTAACCTACCTGCGAGTGCTATATAAGTAAAAATGGATCCAATCAGTGTGTGTGAAGTGTTGTGTAATATTATCACCATGTCCAAGAAGGATTAATTCATATCGAAAGCGGGGACTAAGAGGATGCAGCCCACGTTCAACACAAGGTAAAATAGCATGTTGTGTTTATATCTAATGTAATTGAAATGACGTGAATAACGCGTGGTCCAGTTAGGTTACGATTCTATAGTTTTTTAATAGGTAAATTCGCGTACCTGATATGGAGTAGAGTTGTGTTTAAATTAGTTTTGTAGCGTAATACGTGATCGAGGCCGAAGCATTCGGATTAAATGATCGGAATGTGAATTTCCTAGGCTCGATAATAATAATAATAATAATAATAATAATAATAATAATAATAATTGAAGTAACAATCAAATCATGTTTGAGTCGTTGATGATGTAAGTCTTTATGTTTGTGATTAATCAGATATTTACTTGACCTTAGGATTAATGTAAGTCCAGGCTTATTGCAGGCACTTTGGAGGCAATAATAATAATAATAATAATAATAATAATAATAATAATAATAATAATAATAATAATAATAATAATAACAATAATAATAATAATAATAATAATAATAATAATAATGTGGTTGTCATGTCGTTTAAATTCAGCTGGGATGGTATAATTCAGCAAGCTATTAATGTATTCGTTGATGTTATATTGAATTATATGGATATTTAGGTCTAAGTGTAATATCAGTCTCACGACGAGTTTATGGATTTCTTGTTGTGCTGATGGCCGATTTGAATACGCGATTTCTTTTGGTGCATAGTTGAAATTGGATAGTAAAATATTGGCAGGCGATCCTGGTTCTAAGTTCAGATTTAAGTGAGAAATCGTTGCTGACCAGCTCAGGTTTGATAACATCCCTGATAGTAACAATTATGAGGTGAAAAAATAAAGTCTTGAGGACCATGTCGTGCACATCCATTGAACGTGGTATTGTGCTTATGAGAACGACAGGATGAATTTGTGAGATCATTTAGTTCATGTGTAATAGAGCGATGCTGCGTTGATAAAAATGAGATAATAATGAGAAATGATAAAAAAACAGCTCGAGATATGTGAGTTTAAGTCTACGTTAAAATACATATGACAATTATGGATGGAAATGTTAATTACGCAAATATTACCAGGGATGATGAGATACTCGGAGATGTTCCAAATATGGGGCCGAGTTGAAACATAAATCCGAGCGGGCTAGCAATGAATTTTGGGACTTTTGTTGTGATTATTATGGAAGTTTATTTCCAGTTTAGAGTGTTGGAGTATCAGCCTTAGATAAATGTCTTATGTAATGTAATTGCCACCAATAGCACCTCAGCGTCTCTAAAGCTGCTAATAATGTACATCAGGATGATGATGATGATGATGATTATTGTTTTAAGAGGAAGTACAACTGGGCAACCATCCTCTATATAACACTAATCAGAGGGAAAAATGGAAGGGATCCGATACTTCGAAAAATGAAGCTATCGGCCAAAGGAAGACAAGGGCCACGAAGGGCGTGAAAATGAAAGACTCCCTAGCCCTCGCAAACCTAATAGCGTCGGGGTCGGAAAAGAACAAGAGTTGACCAAGGGAGGTCGGATAGGATAGATGAAAGTGAGGAGCCTGACACAAGTAAGTGGAAGCAATGCCAGGACTCAGCTGAGGGCCCCGTGGTCGGCTGAGTCCTGGCATTGCTTCCACTTGGATTTGATTAATCGGGTACTTAAGTTTTGATGTAGGCGAGGATTATGTTCATTAGATATTATTTGATTTTCCTTTTATTTTTATTTTTATGTTTGATTTACCGTGATTTAAGCGTGGTTACATTGAAGGTACGCGGATGTCAGATTATTTTTGTAAAATTCATTGTAAGTGTTGCTTAGATTTATTAGTGTTTCGACTTTTTCTTTTGTTTTGGGCACTATGTGGACAGTGCTGTGTATATCTTGCAAATATAAATTTCAAATGTTAGGTTAGTAGGACCACCTGGTATTCACAGTCAATAAATTACAGCAAGTTCTTTACGCTTACATGAAGGCACCGAAAATAAATAATGTACCACTACAAATTTAGGGAAATGAACGTTAAATTCTGCAAATGAACCGACCTTTGGCTGACTGTTACGAAATTAATGTCGCAAGTTGATCTAACAAGGTGGAATCTGCCGCCATTAACAATGAAATGTATCACAATTGGTTTGTTTAGGTTAAGTGTAACAAGCGGCAAATGGAACTATGTCAAAAGGCGAGTTCATTTGGCTCATGTGAATACTGAGGCATTTAGCCTATTATTTTTGTAATGTTTTTGTCCAGAGCTATCACAGTAATTATATTTAAGTTATATTATGGCAGAACATGTAATTTCTAACACTTAATTTTATTCCAATGTAAACACAGCCTTTTTCACTTTCTTTCAGCCACTGGAGGTAATTGTGTGGAAAAGTTATATAATTAAAAGTGAAATAATATCCAAATGAAAGAGTGTTCATGGTTCTTTTTTATTTAAAGCTTATTTTGTTAACAGTTTTGGTAACTTTTAAGGTTTGTAATTCAAGTGTAGATAGATACGCAAACATGTGAGTTGTCTCAGAATATTTTAATTAATTAATTATTCAATTTAATTTTATTTACAACCTTCATTTTGTTTTAAATCTGAGACTGAAGTTTACGAGTGTTGAGTCTAGCTTGGAAGACCACAGGTTTTTTGTACAAGTATTTTGTTTATTCATGGTGTTTATTATTTTACCTACATTCAACTTAATTGTGGCATATTTGTTTGAAAACTATTCAGTTGTTATTTTATTTTAGATATTTACTTTTTAATCCAGTTTGTTTTACTTCATTTTCATTTTAATCCTGCTTTTTTTTGCAATTTTTGTTAATAAATTACTTTCATTTAAATTCGATTCAGTCTTGGGTAACTTTATTTGTAGGTAGTTAGACCCGTCGTTATTACATTTCCTCACCCCATTATTTTGGCCCCATGACTACGAGGCAAATCTAGGGATGTTCCACACCCGAGAATAGAGTCTACGTGAGCGGTGAGTATTTTTATTTTTCGGCAGCAACCGGAGCAACTTTCTATCAAGAGGAGCACCGCCACTTATGCCTTGAAAAGGGCACAATACGTATGATTCAATTATGTCCTATACATGCTCGAAACCAGTACTCTCTCTATCTAGAAATTTCGATAACTCGAAATAAAATTTAGCTCCCGAGGTGATTCGGATATCGAGGTTCCACTGTATTTCACTTCATTACATTGTGAAAACGTTTTGTTTTCTTGTAAAAGCTACCATCATAGAGAGTTACTTTGCATTAAGCGTCATTACACATTATGATCTCTACTAATAAGCCATCTCAAACTAAAAAGCCTTGAGATTCCTGAGGAAGTCCTCTGTTTACCAGAAGGTGCAAGTAACAGTCGTTGCAATCAACCGGAATAAAAACGAAGCGGAAATCCATGACTACGACAAGGTGTGACGGCTCTTTTTTCGAGCCAGACGACGTAGATAAAGAAAAAAAAACGTATGCATGTCAATGGTGCCCCAATTTCAGGTTATCCTACTAGGCCTATGTCAGGAACATACGAGTACAGTAAGATGACTGCATCAGAGTGCAGACATTTTGTCGAAGGCCGGCAAACGTACAAGCTGGGCAGAAATTTACAATACTGAATTGTTACCACAGTTATAACGTTCTTGATGGTAATGGGGAACTTTTTGTATGGGAAACAATAATTTAATTCAGAAAACATTCTTTTTAAAATTAACGATGTTCAAATTGTTAAGTTCACTGGCAATTTCACGAAACCTACAGTTATCTTTAAAAATGGTTACCTATTCTGTGCCCTTTGGCGAACATATCGTCGTTGCCGGGACGAAACCTCCTATGTGATAATATTTTTGGAGATATACTGACCCACAGCACATACAGTATGAAGAGCGAGAATGCCTTGACAGCTGTCACACAATATTGCACCTTAGATGACAGAACCTTACCGACCAAAGTTCTAAGCTAAAATATTTCACATAGGAGGTTTTGTCCCGGCAACGACGATATACTGTATTGTAACATTTAAATGGCATATTGTATATTCAACATTTACTTCATGAACATATCTAAACAGTTTGCAATCCTTGAGCTGAACAAATACTCATAAATTATTCACAACTTATTGCTGCAGCTCTTTGGTAATTACAGGAATGTTAACAATATAAAACACAAAGAGAAAAGCCTACATAAACGTGTGTTAGTTTGAAATGTTTTATATAAAATATGAAGCCAGAAATAAAAATTATCCTGATCTAGAAAAACGATGACAGGGTCTGTAAGGATAAAGGAAAACATCATTCAGCCACGGAGCCAGTCGATTTCTTACTAACCAAAGTTCTTTCTATAACTGAAATATATCGATGTGCATTTCTTGTCAAAATTTATATTAATCATTCTAAAATCCATGTTATGTGATGATATCATCTGGCCCTTAAAGAAATATTCTGCATTTCCTGTGGTATTTGATGTAATTACTAAGTTACTAGAGAGGTCAGAGAGGAAAGATGAAAGTGAGGAGCCTAACACTTGTAAATTAAAGCTATGTCGCACTCAGCTAGAGGAATCGCGATCGCTATCTCTCGCTTCCAAGCTGAGAGATACTGGTCCTCCTTTTATACGCCTCTTAGAACAGGCAGGGTATCCCGTGGATATTATCCCAACACCCCCGTCCACAGAGGGTGCAGTAGCTCACAATCCTGTAACTAGTTCACTATTCTAAACACTATAACATCATCTGTAATATACCTTATCTTTGATGCAAGGTCGTTATTCAAATAATTTATAAAGTACAAAAAGAATGCATAAAGGTAAAAAATACTGCTTTGCGCAACTCTCAATCTTTACTGGATCAGATAAAGTTTCGTCTACTCTAATTCTCTTATTTTCTAGAAATCTACGCATCTACTCAATCACTGATTTGTCTAGTCCATTTTTTTGTCAAAATAATTTCATGAGCTTCCCTGCCAAAGGTGTTGGGTAGGTCGATAAGGACACAGTCTTTCTGAACTGGATCTAATATCCTTTCCCGAACACAAACGGTCTTTTATTCAAACCAGTCAGGAATTTCACAAATGTGTTTCTCATAGTAAGAAAGAGTGCTTTCTGAGCACTTACAATCAAGACATGTCAAGCTGACTGGCCTGTAATCATTAGTCGTTTGTTTATCACCATTTCCCTTGTACACAGGGGCCACTATAGAAGGTCCCCATTCATTTGGTTCAGGTCCTTTATGGAACAGTAATCAAGAAAGTGCTTTAGATATGGTAATATATTCTAATTGGTAGCCTCAGGTATATCTCCAGGGATCTTATCACTTCCAATCACTTTTCTAAATTTCAGCTATTGTATATTTTTGTAAATATGTTATCGTAGGTACATTTCAGTACTTCGTAAGTGTTTCTAACTTTCTCTACGTGGATATTATCCTGACGTCCAAATATTGTTACATACTGCAGACTAAATACTTTTAATTTATTATATCTCCAGTATAATCTCCTTGTTCATTAATAGTTCCGGGAATGACATTCGGAAGCCAAATCAACCCTATGGTAGAGCTTAATATTTCCACATTTGTTGCCTTACTTTCTAACATTATTTTATCTTTAACTACGACGATAACATCGTGATAACTTATAACACCTATCACTTCAGAATAGAGTTCAACTGGTTTTATCAGCACCATTCCCAGACTATTCTTTCCTGTAGTTGGTTCCATCACTTTATATTTCAGCTGTCCTTCCTACATTAATTTTTTTAACCATTTGTTGGTCCTGCTTTCTGTCGTTCGCATTACCATCCCAGTTCATATTTGGAAATGTGTGATTACCTGCTACAAACACGTTCCTCTCAGTGTCCGTTCCACATAGCAGATTTCCTTATCAAATAATTCTGCACGAGCTTCAAGCTTTCCGAGTCTGTTGTCACCAGACACATAAAGTTGCCTATTTTCATTCGAGACGAGCCTTACACCTAGAATTTCGTACTTCTCATCCTTAACTTTTTCTTGGCTTACAAATATTTCTTTCACAAGAATTAATAATTCCCCTACTTTCTCTTCTATACTGTCTCTGCAATAAACACTCCATTTCCGACAGAAAATGTCCGCATCATTAATATCACTTCTCAGCCATGATAAAACTCCTATTCCAATGGGTATCTGGTAAATATATACCAATATAATTTCTTAATTCTATTCCTTTCCTTAATACTTCTACAGTTTACCCTTAACAACATTGTGTCATACATTATTCTACCTTCCTGTAATATCTTCACCGCTGCCTATCCCTCCCCGTTTCAGTGAACATTGCTTCCAATTACATTTATAACTGAACCTACATGTCGCTAGTCCTAAAATGTTTGAATATAGAAACAAAATAAAAGCAAAAGGAGGCCTACGTTAATCCCCATATTTGTCTTATTTCAATAAGTTCAGTACATGTTTACCTTTAAGAGAAACGTTCACAATATATTAAAATGTTTTGTTCTCGTCAAATATGTTTCCTTTTTTAAAATCTCTTATAACGCCAATATATTCATAAGCTCCAATCTTAATTTGCTTTTTATAAAATTTGCAAGTTTCGGTTATAACACATTAACCTAGAAATAGTAATAAGGCAAATAAAGTACAATTTTACTTGATTTCATTTTGAAAGTAATTTTTTGGTACTTCTGACCTCAGGTTACTTACTTATTGGCAGTCATGGGAAAATGTTTGAAGAAGAATGTACTAGAGGATCAGTGGTTACTTTAATGTCTTTGGTAATAGTTCATGAAATAAATTATGCGAATAAAAAATTAAAAATCGATGTCATCACTCTGCTGAACTAAAATGTTATTCAATTTATTTCAAAATGTTCTTACCGAGCAATATATCTTGCTGTTGATGAATGGGTTCGTTGGTGACAGCACTAAGTAATGGTAATAAGGTGCCGGTTTTTTATCCCGCCCAAATAAAGGTGGTGTACATATTTCCGATACATCACGTTGCGATAGGAATTTTATTTATTACATCTAAAATAGATACGCTTATAACGCATCGCTAGCGAGTTCTGGTCCGATAAATATTTGCTAACAATTCCAGGAAATCTATACTGAGGTCACGTTCTTAAATAACATTATGTGATGAAGTTTGATCGGACATTTGGGAAAGGAGGAGTATATACTATTTTTCAGAGTTTAACAGTTAATACATCCTTGTCTCTCTAAAAGATAGAAACAAACTAAGACCATTAAGGGCACAGCAATAACTTGCCATGTTAGAGCGAACATACCGCGACAATTTGTACTGAAAATCAGGGATATAAATTCTTTGCTGAAAAGAAAATTTTGCAAGAGTCAGAAGTAATAACAGGTGGAAATATTGAATAATTGATGCTTGAGTTCGAAACGGCTGAGATACTTGTCACCTAATGTCGCTGATTCCGAGACGTTGTATATCGATTCCCATAACCATTTTGAAGCAGTGTAACGAGAAATTTAGCAATGATTCTTTTTTCCAAAAGAGATGGCACATAAAACTGGCTGATTTCATTTCCATGGTAACTTTTTACCGATGTCACTATTATTTACCTGTTGATGGTCATAGCTACGAAAGCTTCAATCAATGTTGCGTAAACGTATGATTATTATCATTGTTATCGAACGACTTAACAAGCACATTGTGTGGAAAAATTACGCAATTAATTATTATTGGCCTTTCCCAAACCTGTGTGAGGGGAAGTAGAATACTTCCACAGTACCCCCTGCCTGTTGCGAGAGGCTACTGAACGGGACTCTCAACCTGGGGAACTGAGAGGCGAGCATGGAGCACTTCTTGAGTCTAGGATTGCTTCTAATTAATTGTGTTTGCTGCTTGTTTTCATCTTTCCTATACGACCTCCCTTGGTCAATTCATATTCCCTTACGTACCTAGCACAAAAAATTGAATCAATGCTAGAATCATCTTGGGGCCTCGTAGTTGCAAACCACGTTCCCTGAATTCCCTTCTCAGTAACCTTCTTCGACAACCCTTCCCTCTATAGTAGGGTTTGCTTGAGTACATCCATGTTAATTGTCGTAAGAGGTGAATAAACGTGGAACCAGTTACTCTCAAATGGCAACCGTGGCTTGGCGACGACGGTTTCCTTAGCTGAGTCTGCCATTGCCTCCTCTCAGTTGCGTCTGACTCCTCGCTTTTATCTTTCCTATCCGATCTCTACTGATATTTCCCGACCTCGATGATATTAGGTTTGCGATGTTTAGGAAAGTCTTTCATATTCACACCATGGCCAATCCCTTTCTTTTATCGACACCTTGTCCAGCTCCATGGCTACATGGCTGGCCGTTGGTCACAGATGTCTCGGGTTCGATTCTCGGCCGGGTAAGGGATTTTAAATTTCATTAGTTAATTCCAATGACTCGGGGGCTTGGGTTTGAGCTAACTTTAGCATTATAAATCATCATAGGTAGGGCCCGGTCCTCACGGATGTACAGGTCGCCTATAAGGCGTCAGCTAGGAAGACCTGGAACAGGCCTCGGTGGAGGCCACACGCTATTAATTAATTACCGACACCTTCAGTCAGTGAAGTGTCGGATCTCTTCTATTTTTCACCTGATTAATGTTAATGGAGGATGGTGACCCGTTGCACTTTCTCTTTCACAGAGGCAGAGAAATAAAGATTAAACTAGATTATGATGACAGTTGTTTAATGTGTGACAGTATTAATATTTGTAGAATGTTCTCAGGTTGAACGAACTGACAGCAACTATATGTCCACGTTGAGAAATACGACCTACTTCGGTCAGAATCATTATTTTCATCTTACTCTTTGCTCAATTCCTGTTATTATAGCACACAAATATTTTAAGATTTTGCGAGTTCTGTGGTGTCAGTCTTCCTGTCCTTCATATATTTCCCCTATCCTTGGTCAGTAATTTTACACCCAGGACAGGGACGTCTTATGTTCTTTCTCCTTCAACATGGACAGGTTAAGTCGTTGAATTCCCCTTAAAGTAGCAACGACACCACTTTCATCCCCACCACGACCACCACGACCACGACCACGACCATCGCCAAACAATATTTCAGAAAATGACGGAATGTTCACCGTAAGCGTAGCCCAATGATATGACTACGCCGTGAGAGTACACGTACAGCAATAGTTATTGACGCCAACACTGTCATCTACACAAATGCTTATTAATTCTTCTCCTTTCCTGTCTATATATGTACAATTGAATCAAGCACTCGCAATTATTTGCACTCCGGACCAAATATGGTTTTCGCCTAGTTTTGCAGGGTTGCCTTTCCACCCCGAACTCTATGTGAAGGCCAGTATTCAATTGTTAAGTTGTTAAGTGTTTCTGTAATGGTTCACAGAGTGTTTTGTGGAAATGAAGAGAAGTGTCTTAAGACAAACACTATTAACTGGACCCTGTGACTCTCTGGAACAATGGCTACTACTGATGCTGCTGGTTTTTTTTTTTTTCGTGTGGCTATTACTAGCCGATTGCAGCCCTTGTAAGGCAGACCCTCCGATGAGGGTGGGCGGCATCTGCCATGTATAGGTAACTGCGTGTTAGTGTGGTGGAGGATAGTGTTATGTGTGGTGTGTGAGTTGCAGGGATGTTGCGGACATCACAAACACCCAGCCCCCGGGCCATTGGAATTAACCAATTAAGGTTAAAATCCCCGACGCGGCCGGGAATCGAACCCGGGACCTTCTGAACCGAAGGCCAGTACGCTGACCATTCAGCCAACGAGTCGGACATGCTGCTGGTGGTGGTGCTGATTATTACTATGGTCCCGTCAGGTCTGAGGGTACAATTTTTACAAAAAAAAATGGGTTGTGTACTTTTTCATGCCATGACGGGGAAGGTATCAAAATGAAACGTACAAGCTGGGCAGAAATCTGCACAATGCAATTTTTACCACAATTCTGACATTTTGGTGGCAATAACATGGAACCATTTGTGTGAAAAACATAACACTTTCACTCAACATGGTTTTAACAGTTTTATGATCTGGGCCATAACCGTTATTTTTTCTCAGTTCCATTTCCTTCATTGCAGGTGCATTTAAATCCTAGTTACACCATATTTTAACGATTAAATTACAAATATTACTTAATTAATTCAGTTGTAAGCGTAACATTCAATTTTATTTCACTTCATGAGATTTTAAAAATCATTTTGCCTTATTTTAAAAGCTGCCCTCAGGGAGAGTTACTTTACATTAAGCATCATATCACTGTAAGGACTTAACTAGCAATCAGCCTCAAACGAAAAAGGCTTGAGGTTCATGAGGAATTCCTCTGTTTAGTAGAAGAAGTAACCGTCGTATCGATATAATTACAATCAACCGGAGGAAAAACGAACCTACGATAAGCTTTTAAGGCTCTCCTTCCGAGCCAGGTGACGTGGGTGAAAAAAAGCGTGATATAAGGACGAACAGCACCCTGCGTCCAAAGAGCTTACAATATCAACAACGTACGAGTGGGAGGACAGTTTTTGAATGCTTCAAGGACCATCCACAGGAATTTTGTCGAATGGCAGCAAACGTATAAGCTGGACAGAAACCTACAAGACTAAATTGTAACCACAGTTACACGATTTTCGAAGGCAAAATTCAAAAACGTTTGTATCGGAAACAATTTCTTTCACACAACATTCTCTCAAACATTAACAATATTCAAACCTACATCATCAGCTCAGCTTAAAACACTTGTGTGCTATTATGTGTGCTTTACAAAGCATAGAGCTATATTCATGCCAGAATAAACATACATATATATTGTACCGTAGGCAATAGGTGCAATTTACAGTATTTTAACGTTTAAATAGCACATTGTATACTCAAATTTACTACATGAACATTTCCGAAACAGTTTGCATTCCTTGATGGGGACAAGTTCACATCTATATTTCACAATATAGTGTTACAGAATATTAACAAGCCAGGGCAGACAGAGCAAAGCCTACACAAGTGTGTGTTACCAGTTTGAAATATCTAGTGGGAAATATGAAGTCAGCAACAGAAATGATTCTGACCTACACAATTACAATGGCAGTGTCTGAAAAGATAAACGGAAATACAATTCAGCCATGGAGCTGATTGAGTGGCGATTGGAATTAAGTGACCTTAAGTCCATGCTGAATGCTAATATCATCATTTGACCCTTAAAGAAATATTATGCATTTGCTGTGGCATTTTTGTGTAGTTAATAAGTTACTAGTGGTCTAGTTAGATAGAGCAATATCTATGATTACGAAGAAAATATTAGTCCATTCGCCTGTGTTCTCGAACTTCGTGTATGGATGCGAAAATTGGACCATTAAATCTAAAGACAGGAACGGAATAAACGCCTTTGAAATGTGGTGTTGGATAAGGATGTTGCGAATACCGTGATGGCCAGGCTAACAAATGATTTTGTCATCCGGGAAATTGGAATACAAGAAGGTCTATGCCAAGTTGTGTACCAGAGAATCCTGCAATTCCTTGGTCACATTATGAGAAGAGAGAATGACAACGTGGAAAAATTATTGTCCAAGGAAAAGTTTCTGGTACAAGGACACGAGGACGGGTCGCAAAAAGATGGGTTGATCAAGTAAGAGAGATCATGGGCTTACCATGGAGAGTTACTGTACGGAAAACGCAAGTACGTACGGAATGGTATCAGCTTATAAAAGAAACAACAAAATCCTTGGGTCACGATATTCAGTCATGAGTCGAACGACTAGAGAGAATGGTCAAGTTATTCCCAGACGAGGGAAGTAAATTTCAATTCTTTCTACCTCACCATACCTGCCGTTTAGCACTCAAAGGAGGGAGTTTTTAAAAGAACATCAGACGGTAATTTTAATATCGTTGGAGGTAAGTCGAAAATAGTTTGTAAAATAAAATCTACGAGTAAAATTAGGAAAAGGATCGTCACTTAGCTCAGCTAGAAGGTTATAAAATTTATTTCAACATTTGCTTACCGAGCAGTATAACTTGTTGCTGATGAGTGGGTTCCGTTCATAACAGCACTAAGTAAAGAACGCGTGTTAGTAAAGCGCTTCTTGTTAAATCCGCCTTAATAAAGGATGCATACATATCTCCGATACATCTCATTGCAATAGAAACGTAAAAGAGACACGCTTTAAACGTGTCGCTAGCAAGCTTCGTTCCAGTATCCGAGAAATATTTGTTAACATTTCCAGGGATACCTTTACTTTTTACGAACGTTAAAAAGCATGATGATGAAGTTTTATCGGAAATTAGTATAAGTATAGACAATACTTTCAGATTTTAACATTCAATATATCCTTCTTTCTGTAAAAGAATGAAACCGAGTACAGAAGCCAAGCCCACTATAATTAAGTCCCATGTTATACATAACATACCGGTAACGATAATCTGTACTGAAAATCACGGATATGAATTGTTTTACTGAAAGGAAAAATTCGCAGTAGTCAGAAGTCAAAACAGGGAAGATGTTGGCTATTTGAATCTTCAGTTCGAAAAGTTTGAAATGTTTTTTGTCACCAACAGTCTCCTATTCCGAGATGTTGTGTGCCCATTCCCATAACCAGTTCATAGTACTGTAAACGAAAAATTTAGCAATGTTTTCTATCACACGAAACTTGCAGATTCCGTTTCCATGGTAACGTTTCTTCCGATATCACTATTATTGCCCAATAAAGTTAACTCTTCCTGGTGGTCATAGCTACAAAATCATCGGACGATTTTCGTAAACAGATATTATCTAACGATTTGACAAGTACATTGTGTGTAAAAGGAAGAAAACAAATACGTTATTATTGCCCTGTTTTAAACCTGTCAGAAGGGAAGAAGAATACTTCAACAGTATCCCCTGGTTTATTGTGATAGGCTACCGAAAGGGGCGTTAGTAATATCGTGATTAGGGATCGGGTTTTTAGGTAAATATTTAAATCTTATTTTCTCAAAAAAATAAATACCTGTTCTGAATTATCAGCTCATAATATTTACATATTTTGGCCAGTATGCTAGATCTTTCAGTTTATTGTTTTTATGTTTTGAGTTACTTGAGAAAACCTGTGAGTCCGCTAGTATATAAACATCCGCTGCCCCAAACGCAGAGTGTATATCATTTTATTTGTTGATATCAGCTTGCAGCTGTGTGTTTCTTATCTTACCTCGTTGCACCCACCGTAGAAGCCGGGATTCCCTTGCACACTCACATGTACAGTAGTTAATTTCTGGTGCTGTGAAGTGCAACGCAATACTACAATACCTAATATAAAATCAACAAGTTATCGCTAGAAGCAATATGTTGCAGAATTTAATTGAAATTTTAGTTCAGATGGACACTTCCTGTTCTGCCAAGGATGTGGGAAAGCAATAAAGGATGAACAGCAATATCAAACTGCACAACACCTAGAGTCCAAGAAACGTATCGCTGCAGTTTCACACATGCTGAAACGACATCTAATTAGTGATGCAGTTCCAGGTTCTTCTGCAAGACCTTCTACATTTTATTGTGAAGATTTATGTAGGGCATTTGTGTCAGCTGACAAATCCCTTTCTAAGGTAAATAATCTCTATTACGGAAGTTTCTCTACAAATATTTAGATCTACCTAAGTGTGACCAACAAACTCTATCACAAATTCGTTCAATTTGTGAAAATGAAAAAAAAATGGGTTACCGAAGACGAAAATTCAGACTCTACTAGCTGGAAAGCTGGAAATATCATTATTGTGGTAATAAAAACCGATGAAGTGATTTCGAATAAATGCTTTCTGATAACAAGCCAAGCAATTACTACTGCGTACCATGCAACGGTTGCAAGATTATTTAATGAAGCAATGTAAATTTTGTGGCCAAATAGTGCGAAGTTTGACAGTATTTTACTGTTATCCACAAATACTGCAGCACATATGACGAAGCCATTGGCATGTCTTGTTGTTAGTGATCCCAAAGTGATCCATGTTACATGCATTGCTGATGGTTTACACAGACTTTTTGAAGAGATTAGAGCAGTATATCCTAATATGGATATGATTTCTAATGGAAAAAGTGGTCACTTGGTCGCCGAGAAGAACTCACTTAATCTAAACCAAAAATCCAAACGTACCACCGTCACCTACCCAAGTAATAACACGGTTAGGAACCTGACTAGCTGCAAATCCAGTATTACGCAGGAAATTTTCCCGTTTTTACCTCAGTAGTTAATGATATGGTCAACGATGATGCAACTTAAATTGGAATCCTTCAGGAGAAGTTAGAGTGACACAGTGTTAAAAATTACTTGACTTAAATAATATGCTAACTTATGTTTCCTTAGCAACACAATTGACAAAATGTTCGAGACAGTTCAGCAAGTTCATGACGTCGAAAGAAAACTCAATAGTCTTAGTGGATCTACAGCACGAATGTTACAAAATAAATTCAGACGAGTGTCTGAAAACAACTATTTGTAAAACTTCAAGTGTTTTAGATGCTCAAGAAGAAGAATATATTGTCATTGTGAGTGACCTCCCCTGCTATGAATTTGCCAGACTGGCTTCATGTGACGCGAAGCGCTCAATTTCCCGGTATAAGTCAGTGTTTGGCCATAATCATCGATCATTTGTGATGGACAACTTGAGGATGAATCTCACTGTGTGTTGTAATTCTTCATCAATCAGCGAGACGTTGCATAACTTTCATTCGTGAGTAATGCATGTTGTTTATATTCACACAAATAAACTGAAATTTAATTAAATATGTTTACTTTTTGTCACGTATTTCAAGTGTTTTTAAAACATAAAAAATAAGTATTTGATCGATTTTAGCACAAAATAATCCGAGCCGTATTCATGATCTTGAGATTACGCGGTATTGTTCAATTAGGCCGTGGTCACAAAATGTAATACTTATTTTTTCCTACTCAAATATTCAGCGGAGCATCCTGAACTAAACGGTGTGTGTACAACAGAAATATGTCAACTGAAATCTGTTTAAATGTTAAAATATAGTTGCAGCTTAAATTTCATTCATATTTTCTACTGGAGTTTTACATGAAAATTCACTGAGAGGAAAGGTTTTTGAGAGAAAATTTGGTAAGCTTTTCTTTCTTTAAAACCTCTAATTCCCTACAAGAAGTATCATTTTCGATGCCATTAAGTTTTATTTCTACCTTTGTCAGTTTTCCTGATTCTTTTGTAATGTACTGCTCAGTCGTGTTACTTTCACACGCAACCAGTTTATAGTTCCTCTAATTTCCTCAATATTTGAGGCATCGTTCTGGGTGACCGGTTCTAGCGTGTTGGCTTTGGTCCAGGGTATCCCAGCAAGGTCGGAGATTTGAACATTCACTGGCTAATTCCGTTGGCTCGGGGGGGGGGGGGGGGAGTTCTGGGTAGGTGCGCCGTCTTCATCATAGGTGAGGCCCCATCCTCACAGACCCGCAGTTCGCCTATAAGGCGTCTACTCGAAATACCTGTATCAGGACTCTCCGGAGACCACATGCAATAACAATAATTTTTAACTTCGACGAAAATAGCTTCGCTATCACTTGTACCACCAATTACTTCAGCTTTTTTTTTTTCAGCACGAGATTCAGACATTTCTTCTCTTCAGGTGTTTCCATCACTATCTGTACCAGCTGTTCTTCTCAGATTAACCGGTTTTATCATTTGTTGATCCTGCTTTCTGTCATTCACATTACCGTCCTAATTAATATTTGGAACATTTAGTTCACCCGCCACAAACACGTTTGTTTCGCTGTCGTTTCGCACATAGCTATCAATTAATTCTGCACCGAGCTCGATAGCTGCGGTCGCTTAAGTGTCCAGTATTCGGGAGATAGTGGGTTCGAACCCCGCTGTCGACAGCCCTGAAAATGGTTTTCCGTGGTTTCCCATTTTCACACCAGGAAAATGCGGGAACTGTACCTTAATTAAGGCCACGGCCGCTTCCTTCCCAGTCCTAGCCCTTTCCTACCCCATCGTCGCCGTAAGACCTATCTGCGTCGGTGCGACGTAAAGCCAATAGCAAAAAAAAAAAAATCTGCACCAGCTTCACCCTTCCAATGTCAGTACACACCAAAAACATCAAGTTGCCTAATGTCTTTAGAGATAAGCCTTACGCCTAGAAATTAATGCTTCTCATCCTTCATTTTTTTCATAGCTTACAAATTCTTCTGTCACAAGAATGAATACTTTCCCTCCTTTCGAAAATATACTGTATCTTTGATAAACATTCCAGGTCCGGAAGAATATTTCTGTATTCATAAAACCACGTATTACCCATTATTCAACTCCTGTTTCAATATTTGGTAAATAAATATATGTACTCTATCCCTTTCCTCCCAATACTTCTACACTTCATCAGCAGCCAACTTATGTCATCCTTATTTGACTTCTAGCTCCCTGTACTCTCTTCACCGCCCCGTATCCTAGGTACATAATAAAAGAAAAATAGACTTTAAACCCTTAAGTTGTGTTATCTCAATAATCTCAGGTTATGGAAATGTTTATCTTTGAGAAAAATGTTCACACTAAACAGAAATTTTTGTTCTCGTTAAATATATTTCTTTTTCAAAACTCTTACGTGGCTAATATATTCATAAATTCTAATCTTAATTTATGTTTTATGTAATTTAACATGGAATTGATTAAGTATTGGTTATGGCCTAAATAGCAAGCCAAAAATAGTAATAATGCAAAGGAGATACTTGCATTCATTATCATGTTGTTTCCTTAATGGGTGGTACTTATGACCTCATCATAGGAACGTAGCTAAGGGGGGAGGGTTACTGGGGTTTAGAACGCTCACCACATGGAAATTTTACACACACACAAAACAGAAACTGGCAATAAACAATAAACTAAATAACATTCAGAGACATAATGGTAGAACCGACAGATCTATTGAATCTATTTTCTAAGAAGTCTCGGAAGTCAGATTTTAGATTGTAAACTGAACATACCTTTGTAGAACTGTTGACCTTGATTGTATTATTCTTGTTCTGTATTTCAATGTAAGATTTTGTAGTGTACTGCAATCTGGATATCAACAAAATTCATTTGTATCGGTGTCCTTATAATAAGTGTTGCAAGCGCGCACCACACACGCACAAACACCTTCACTGTGTTCTACCAAACTCCCCACACCCCCATCGGCCGATCTTGGTTACACTACTGCCTCAGCTTACCTGCTCATTGGTACTCAAAGAATAGATGTTGAAAAAGGATGTACAAGAGAAGAGGACGGTCACTTAAAAAAAAAGTTCATGAAATAAAATTTGTACGTAAAAAATAGAAAAGTTGTTTTTGTCACTTTGTTCCTTTAGAAAGTTATTCAATTTATCTGAACATTTTCTTACCGAGTAGTTGAACTTCCTGTTGATGAGTGGGTCCGTTGGTGACAGTGGTAAGTAAAGAACGCATGTCAATAAGGCGCCTGTTCTTAATCTCGCCTTAATAAAGGAGGTATACATATCCCCAATACATTTCATTGCGATAGAAACTTTAGTTATAGCACTTAAAATAGACACCCTTCAAACGTGTCACTGCCAAGTTCCGTTTCAGTATCCTATCTACTGAAATAACATTGGTTGAAAACGCGATGTGATGAAGTTTTGCCGGAAACTTGGAAAAGTAAGTCTTTATACAATACTTTCAGATTTTAACATCTTTTGATATATCCTTTTTGCTGCAAAATTATGATACCAAGTACAACAGCTAAGCTAACAGCGACAATGGGCCACGTAATACTGATCATACCGAAAATTTGTGCTGGAAATCAGGGATATGAATTATTTTATTGAAATAATTTTTTGTTTCTTGCAAAAGTTAGAAGTCAAAACAGGGGAAAATGTTGACTATTTGAATTTTCACTTCGAAAAGGTTGAAATATTTTTGTCACCTAATATCACTGATCCCGAGACGTTCTATATCGATTCCCATAACCAGTTTATAGTACTGTAAACGAGAAATTTAGCAATGTTTCCAGACGACACGTACAACTTGCAGATTTCGTTTCCATGGTAACTTTCTTTCCGATATCACTATTATTGGCCAAAATTAACACTGTTAGGGGCCATAACTGCGAAATCATTCGCCGACATTTCGTAAACATTTATTATTATTATTATTATTATTATTATTATTATTATTATTATTATTATTATTATTATTATTATTATTAACGATTTTACAAGTGCGTGTTGTGTAAAAAGAAAAATACGCAACTTCATATTACTGCCCTGTTTCAAACCTATGGGTGGGGAAGTAGAATATTTCTACAGCATCCCCTGCCTCTTGTGAGAAGTAACAACCATGGACTCTATCAACTTGGTGAACGGCGAACATGAAGCACTAGCTGAGTCCAAAATTGTTTCTGATAATTTTCTAGATTCTCATTCTCATCCTTCCTATACACCCTCCCTCGAGCAACATTTATTATCTTATGACCCATGGCCTAGGATGTATTTCACTTACCATACATGCTTTCGTGGACATTCCCTTTCCTTTGCTGATACCCTCATCATTGAAGGTTCATTGGCATAACTTAACGACGTCGTCCCCTGCATAAATCACGTAATTTCCAAAGAGAAATCACATGAATATTTTCTCGTAAGATTTCTAGGATAGTAATGTGCTTCTTACTGAGGCCAAGGACCCACCAGATGTATACTTTCTTTTATAACCTAATATTACAAATCGTAGCACAAGCACTGGCGTGATTAGCCAGTATCATTGGTTGAACTTCATACATTATGACGTCATTCCCAGAATTCAAGCCTGATAGACGTCATCGCCAACTGCGGTACAATAAAATCCCCAGCGGTTCCTGCCCGAGTGATGTGACTCGTGCGTGCCAAGGTTAGGTGCGTGCTTGGGAAGACGTCGCAAAACTATTACCGCTCCATGCCTTGCCTCTTTTTAGAGTTAAAGTGGTGGTGGCTATGATTAGTATGTTAAGTGGGAGTACAATTGCGCTCTCACCTTCTATTAACACTAATCGAAGATGTCCGACCGTTCGAAGAATGAAAGTGTCGGCAAAGAAAGGAAAGGGCCAGAAAGGGTGTGAAAAGGAATGACTTCCTAGGCCTTAGAAACCGCCAGGGTTGTAAAAGAACTAGAGTTGGTCAAGGAAGGTACTATAGGAAAGACGAAAGTGAGAAACCGGTCTCAAAATGTGGAATCAATGGTAGAATCAGTAGGGGGTCCCGTGGTTGCCAACCCACCCTAAGTTGGGAGTCCCTGGGGTCCTCTTTCTTTCGTCTTTTACGACCACCTCTCGCCCCGTCCGAAGTTGGGGGTGGTATCCCCTGATTGTAATGAAACACCCAGAAGAAATGGTCGGATGGCAATATAACAACTTCGTGCCCGTACACATCGTCGCTGGGTATGTAAATGATTAGAGTTACATATCTCTGTGACAGGTAGTACGGCCACCAGAGTACATTCGTGTTGTTACCAGGCCTGCTATAGGGTATATAATGGGCGTGAATAGTGTCAGATGTTGAGCGATCACTATGAAGGACACGGAGATGCCACGTACTTGTGTGAGACAGCGTTATCAGCACCTGACAGAATTTGAAAGGAACCTCATAAGCTCATTGTGAGGCTCCATTTCACCGGCTGGTCGAATCGTGCAATATCCAGATTTGTGGGGCACTCAGATGTGACAGTGACCCGATTCTGGACTGCATGGGAACGTGAGGGCAGGCATACTCTTCGCCAAGGTTCCGGTCGATCACGTCTGACCACCACCAGCGGGGATGGTCGTATTTTGCACCAAGCACATCGTAACCTGCTCCTTCCATCCGAGAACAAGTAATGGACTCTCTGCAACATTCCGTGTCATCCTGCACTATTGTTCGGAGACAAGCAACAGCCGGACTATGGAATGGCCGTCTCATGCATAGGCTGCACTTCAACACAAATGGCTATGTTTGGAGTGGTGCCTTGACCGAGAAGCATGGAGTGCTGATGAATGGCATCTCATTGTGTTCAGCGATGAATCACAGTTCTGCACTAACCTTGGATGACCATTCTTTCAATGTTTTGGAGAGGCACAGCGGTGTTACTCCTGGCGTCGTGGTGTGGGGAACCGTGACTTCAGGTCAGATGTTAGTGCGTGAGGGAACACTGACTGCACAGCGGTACGTTACGGACATACTGCGTCGTTATGTGTTACCTCTCATGTGACAGTATCGTTGTGCCATTTTTCAACATGACAATGCTCGTTTACAAGTGTTTCCATGAACTGTCTGTGTAATGTTGAGGTACTCCCGTGGCCATCAAGATTCGCAGATCTGTCCCCGATAGAACATGTGTGGGATCAGCTCGGACGTTAACTCCTTCCCAGTGCCACTATCCAGGATATCAAGGACCAGTTACAACAGTTGTGGGCAGCTTGCCTGAGGAGAGAATACAACGGCTTTATTCCACCCTTCCCAACCGAATAGGGGGGTTGCAAGGTCTTACTGATAAGTGAGCACGTACTGGCAAGTTCTTTGTAAATTTGACTCGATTTTGTAATCAATTAAATAACATCACATGTCCTCTCAACAGGTGAAATTTCATTTTCTTACCTCTTCCCCTTCTGGGTGCTTCAATTTGTTTTACAGGCAGTATAGAGGAGGGGATGGTTGCCTGTTTCTTATTCTTCTTAAACAATCACTACTACCTCCAACTCAGCTCAGATAACCGGAATACAGCATTATGGTTTGTGTAAAATACGAAGCGTTTTGGCCACGAGAGGCTAGTTTGAATTGTTTAACGAAACGATTGCTATGTTCTGGCGTTATCCTACTCACTAAGCGTTCGCTCCGCGAAAAAATTCACTGAATTGAATGTAATTTATATAACATGCCCCAGGCTAAAACACAGTGCCAGTATCAGCTGAGTTGCCAATTATTATCTGTGCCGTATCTGGGCGTGTGGATAATGCAATAGCCATCTGACCCATGCACTTCGCCCAGTAATGTAATTGCCTCAGCAAGTGTGCGTTAAGCTTCCAGACAGCGCAATTTTTCTTTTTACAGCACTAATTTATCACTTTAGTGAGTTTCGTGGTTTTTAAATTAAATATTAAACAGCGTATTTTCATGCTAAATATTTCTGAATGCAAATCGCACCGAAATTTTGTGGATTCACGCTCAAGTACAGTTTCTTCACCTCAACGGTGACCGTGGTTATTGTTGTAAGGAAAAGTACAACTAGGCAATCATTCCTTAACACTAACAAGAGAAAAAATTGTAGGAATTCCGTCACTTTGGAGAATGAAGGTATTAGCAAATAAAAGGTAATGACCACGAAGGGCTTGAAAGTGTTACTTTTTTAATGCACCTCATACCTAACATCCTCGGCGCCGGAACAGAACAAACGTTCACGAAGGAAGGGCGAATAGGAAAGATAAAAGTAAAGACCTACCACAGCTAAGAGGGAACATTGTCAGATTCATGATATCCGTACAATCTCTTACAAATTGTGAGCCCTTGGAGGACTTTTGGCCCGAAATTTTTTCCTGTTTCACTTCTGCTCAAAAACCTGTGTTCAAGTATGAAACTTATTTATACGGATATTTCTGTTGATAATAAATTAATTAATTTTATGCATTGTTGAGATTTTGATTTCAGGCTAATCTTCAAAAATAGAACTGACTCTGACAATTTGGATATGGTTGTTTAATTTTTAACAAATTTAATTGCTATTTGAGTCATGATAAAATGTATTGCACAATTCAGTCCAAACATTACTTGCATAATACTTTAGGATGTTTCTGTTTCACAACTTTGAATTAAGTAAGGATATCACTGATGTTTTACCATCGTCATCAGCACAATGTATTTAAGTGTTAAATCTGTCTAAGAGACTATCGCTCTTGGTACTGATGTCTTAAGAACAAGAACAAGAAGAAGAAGAAGGTATTTTCACGTGGCTACTGCTAGTCTGGTGCAACCCTCGTATGTCTCCGATGAAGATTGCTAGTGTTTTGAATGCTGAAGAAACTGCGCGTTAGTGTGGTGGAGGATAGTGTTAGGTGTGGTATGTGAATTGGCGGGATATTGGTGATAGTATAAACACCGAGCCAAAGGAATTAACCCTTTCCGATTAAAATACCACGAACGGCCTCAAGAATAGAAAGACATGACATTAATCACTCAACCATAGAGCAGGATCATTCCCTAGGGCTAGATTAGAGAAGAAATCAGCCATTGTCGGTACAGATTAGGTACTGAAAAATGAAAATGAAAACATACAACCTGTTTTCCAGTCAATGACCGGGTCAGGGATGTAATGAATGATGCAGATATAGGCTATTAGTACGATGGGGTCGCCACTCCCAAAGTGATTTATTAATGAGTGATAGACGCTATGAAATGAGAATGGAGAGTGTTGCTGGAATAAAAGATGACAGGGAAAACCGGAGTACCCGGAGAAAAACCTGTCCCGCCTCCGCTTTGTCCAGCACAAATCTCACATGGAGTGACCGGTATGTGAACCAAGGTATCCAGCGGTGAGAGGCCGACGCTCTGCCGTCTGAGCCACGGAGGCTCTCAGGTTAGGTACTATCTTAGGATTTTGTTAAAAAATCCATACTTTTTCAGTGTCTGTCTGTCTGTCTGTCTGTCTGTCTGTCTGTCTGTCTGTCTGTCTGTCTGTCTGTCTGTCTGTCTGTCTGTCTGTCTGTCTGTCTGTCTGTCTGTCTGTCTGATCATCAGCCGGAAGGCTGGTTGGATCCTCAAATGATACCAGCACAGAGTATACGGTTCTAGTTACTTTCTTAGCTTATGGTACAAGTTAAGCCGCGCTCCAATTAAGGAAGAAAAACATTAAGAAATTGCAATTAATAATATACAAAGTAAGCATGTTATCTTCTTACATTTCGTATATTCAACAGACTGTATCAAGGAATTTAGCATTCGGCTGGAGTTGAAATGCGAATGGAAACCACTGCAAATCCCTTCTAAAGTGGTAGAAAAAATGGACAATAAATCCCTTCTTTTCCCAGTTTTGTTCTCGAAAATAAGTAGAGTTAAAACTCAGCAGCCCATGGCGGCTCCGAAATGGGGCATAGTAGGCTAGTTGAGGATTGAGGTAATTCACCACTGCTTTCCTCACCTGGGCCAGAAAGTGCTATTGCAGCACGACCAACCCTATGAGTAGCACCATTTTAGCACACAGACGCAATAGTCACCACCACCCATTCCCATACCTCGGCAGCTTCCTTTCTGTCACAGTCATGAATGAGACTGGGACTATGGTGGAAGCTAGTCTTTGCTCTGGCCATTGCGAAGAGACAGGTGCAAAAGTACTGCACCGATCAAGAAATGGCAATTCATTTAATACAAATCGTTCTTTCAGTCTGTAGGAAACATCAAATGCAACACTATAACGTACTTGTAAATAGTTTTGCATATGATTTGGCTCTGTGTTTAAAATAAAACTCTGAATGTGTTATAATGCATCCAACAAAAACTACCAGAGACAGCTGAAGAGTGGTGTAATGCAAACTTATTGTGTTTCAGTCCAGATAAAGTGCAGTATTTTACGTTTTCGTTTGCTCCTGGTATAAAGCGGAAGAGGTTCTAACTTCAGTGAATTTTTTGGGATATTAATTGACCCAAAGCTTGACTGTATTTTTCATGTGGACAAAGTTGCAAACAAAGTTAACAAATGCATCTACTTGCTTAGGAAATTTATGTCCCACGTGTGTGTAGAAACTTTAAGGTCTGTGTACTTTGCTCATGTTCATAGTTCATAGTTACCTGTCTTATGACACAATTCCTTGGGCTCACCAAAGACAATCGGAAAGATTATTTAAGATTCAAAAATGGCTATTAGAACAGTTAGTATAGTGTCCTGTCGAGCACATTGCAGGCAGAGGTTTAGAACATTAAAAATTATGACACTCCCTGCACGGTATGTTTTTCATTGTTTGATTTATATTAAAGCAAATTACAGTCTCATCAATGAAGAAGGTGCAACTCATGCCCATAACACAAAGACTCCTTTAGTCATAGATCATTAAGATATTTTACGCTCTACCAGATAAATCTAGACAGTTGTCTCTGAACTCCTTCAAAATCAATATGAAACAGAGTTGTATTACTGTGGCGAATTTTTTGAACGTATCCAGGAATTTCAGCCTTTCTTTATTTAGTCAATATGTACCCCTACTCCTATTTACTTGATAAACATTAATTGTTGTTGTAGCGCCTTTCAATATTGTTATTGTATAATTAATCATATGTTTCGCTGAATATATGATACTGTATTACGTTCATTATGAACTTGGATTTTATTGTATTTTGTTCATAGACATCTGTACTTTTACTCAAGACCTCAGGAATAAAAGTTTCAATATTCAGTATAGAAGTGTCAATTTTTACAGGTATTTTATAGTGTTAAGTTTCGTGTTTTCGACAGGATAGAAAACTATACACTATATGAAGTATCTTAACATTCGGTTGGAGTGGAAATGCGAATAGAAACCACGGAAAATCACTGCTAGAGTGGCCGATAAATGGACATTAAATCACTTCTTTTCTCAGTTTTGTTCTAGAAGATAGGTACGCCCTGTTGTAAATGCCATGCATTGGACATAGAAAAATGAGATAGATAGCCATGGTACAACGTCTATCAGTCTAAAAGCTAAATATCTTCTATTTAGTAGTATTCGTTATTAGGTACGTATCGGTTGGGTACAGCGTGATTTTAGGGTGACGAAGTACAACAATTTTCGCATGCCATCAGATGGGTACAAAATACGATACTTACTGTATGAACAGGAATATGGATATTGAAAATGAAACTATCGAATGTCGAATGCTTAATTACGAAGGTTGGAACTTAAATAGTGCCAACTATTTATTTACAACAGATACAAAAGAATTACATGTTAGCAACCTTTACTGTCCTTCAACATAGTCACCAGCGTTGTGTATAACCCGTTGCCAGCGATGTGGAAGTCGCAGTATACCTTTAGCAGGGCCTGTTCTGCTGATGGTGCGAATGGAGCGGTCTACTGCCTGTCGAATCTCTGCAACAGTTCTGAGCTCACGAATCGTTTGGTTTCGATCACTGTGCAGTAAGCGACAAGAGCATGCACTTCTTCTTCACTCGTAGGACGACCTGCCCGATGAATATCCGCCACAGTTCGCCGACCATCGTTGAGGCTTTTACTCAACGTGCCACTGTTCTGTAAGGCAATGTAAATTCCCCGCAAGCCTCTTGAAGGCCGTGATGAGACTGTCGTGCTGTACCACCTCTGGCACATTCAATCTTGATCCAACTCCGTTGTTCCTGTTTGGAAAACATAGTGACAACGTTACGTTAGAGCGCTAGCTCACACGTGACTGTGTTTCTCTCGCTTGTGCGCACGCAGGTGATGTGGGAAGGGCGAGCCCATTTGCTCTGAGGTAAGATAGGTATGTAACCAACGTGTGCTATCAGCGGCAATATTAGATTCCGTTGCATAGCGTCTCCACAGCAGCGTTGCCACTATTTAAGTTCCAACCCTCGTATTAGGAAATCAGAACTCGGATATATGCCCATGATATTGTTATTTTACCTGAGTCTGCAGAAGATCTGGAGAAATTGTTGAATGGTATGGACACAGTCTTGAAAAGGAATACAAAATGCAAATAAATACTTCTAAAAATAAATATAAAACAAAAGTAACTGAGTGCAGTCGAACAGAGTTGGATAACGCAGGGAATATTAGATTAGGAAATTAAGAGTTGAGAGGCAGTAGATGAATATTGTTACTTGGGTAGTAGAAAATCTGATGACGGCAGAAGTAAGGCGGACATAAAATGCAGACTAGCACAAGCAAAGGAGGCCTTTCTTGAGCAAAGAAATTTTGCTCACTTCGAACAATTTATATAGGAATTAGAAAGGAGTCATTGAAGACCTTCGTCTGGAACGTGGCATTGTACGGAAGTGAAACACGGACAATAACCAGCTCTGAAAGGAAAATAGAAACCTTCAAAATGTGGTACTACAAAAGAATGCTGAAGGTGAGATGGACAGATCGAATCACGAAGAGATACTGAATCGAATTGGCGAAAGGAGATAGAATTGGCCAAATTTGTTTAGAAGAAGAGATAGAATGATAGGCCACATCTTAAGACACCCAGGACTTGTTCAGTTTTTTAGGGAAATGAAGGCGATGTGAATTGTAGGGATAACTTACATGGCAAACTACAGTAGGTATAAGATGTAGTCGTTACGCAGAAATTAAAAGTTCAGCATAAGATACGGTGTCATGGACAACTGCATTAAAATAGATCTCAGAAAATTAGAGTAGGTGAAGCTTTATCTGACCCTGTAATAATTAAGAGGGGAATTCCTCAAGGCAGTATTATCGGACCTTTATGTTTTCTTATATATATATAAATGATATGAGTAAAGGAGTGGAATCGGAGGTAAGGCTTTTTGCGGATGATGTTATTTTCTATAGAGTGATAAATAAGTTACAAGATCGTGAGCAACTGCAGCGTGACCTCGAAAACGTTGTGAGATGGACAGCAGGCAATGGTATGTTGATAAACAGGGTTAAAAGTCGGGTTGTGAGTTTCACAAATAGGAAAAGTCCTCTCAGTTTTAATTACTGCGTTGATGGGGTGAAAGTTCCTTTTGGGGATCATTGTATCTAGGTGTAAATATAAGGAAAGATCTTCATTGGGGTAATCACATAAATGGGATTGTAAATAAAGGATACAGATCTCTGCACATGGTTATGAGGGTGTTTAGGGATTGTGGTAAGTATATAAAAGAGAGAGCATATAAGTCTCTGGTAAGACCCCAACTAGAGTACGGGACCCTCACCAGGATTACCTGATTCAAGAACTGGAAAGAATCCAAAGAAAAGCAGCTCGATTTGTTCTGGGTGATTTCCGACAAAATAGTAGCGTTACAAAAATGTTGCAAAGTTTGGGGCGGGAAGACTTGAGAGAAAGAAGAAGAGCTGCTCGACTAAGTGGTATGTTCCGAGCTGTCAGCGGAGAGATGGCGTGGAATGACATTAGTAGACGAATAAGTCTGAGTGGCGTTTATAAAAGTAGGAAAGATCACAATATGAAAATAAAATTGGAATTCAAGAGGATAAGGTAAGGTAAGGGTTATTCTGCCCGAAGGCAGGTCCGAACCTTCGCAGAGGAGTTCCTGAGCCGGAGTTTACGTGCGGTAGGGTGGCCAGTTCCTTTCCGCTCCTCCATTCCCTTACCCCCCACCAACAACGCGTGGCAACCCATCCAACTCCTGACCACGCCCAATGTTGCTTAACTTCGGAGATCTCACGGGATCCGGTGTTTCAACACGGCTACGGCCGTTGGCCAAGAGGATAAACTGGGGCATATATTAGTTTATAGGAAGGGGAGTTAGGGATTGGAATATCTTACCAAGGGGGACGTTCAATAAATTTCCAATTTCTTTGAAATCATTTAGGAAAAGGCTAGGAAAACAAGAGATAGGGAATCTGCTACCTGGGCGACTGCCCTAAATGCAGATCAGTATTGATTGATTGATTGATTGCATTAAACCAGCCTATGCGCTGATAATCCAAACAACAACAAAAACAAATGTATTATTATTATTATTATTATTATTATTCTTTTCCTACCGCTTGTCCCACACCTGTGGGTTCGCGGGTACGAACTGCGTGGCACATGTGGACTAGACCCTGTTTTACAGCCAGATACCCTTCTTGACGCCAACCCTATATGGAGAGATGTAATCACTATTGCGTGTTTCTGTGGTGGTTGGTAGTGTAGTGTGTTGTGTGAATATGAAAAGTGGAGTGTTGGAACGGACACAAACACCCAGTCCCCGAGCCAGAAGAATTAATCAGAAGCGACTAAAATACCCGACCCGGCCGGGAATCGAACTCGCCACCCTCTGAACCGAAGGCCAGTACGCTGACCATTCAGCCAACGAGTCGGGCATTATTATTATTATTATTATTATTATTATTGTAATTGGCTGTACGTCGCACCGACACAGATAGGTGTTATGGGGACAATGGGATACGAAAGGCCTAGGAGTTGGAAGGAAGCGGCCATGGTCTTAATTCAGGTACAGCCCCAGCATTTGCCTGGTGTGAAAATGGGAAACCACGGAAATCCATCTTCAGAGCTGCCGATAGTGGGATTCTAACCCAGTATCTGCCGAAAATGATGATGATGATGATGATGATGATGCTATTGGCTTTACGTCGCACCGACACAGATAGGTCTTATGGCGACGATGGGATAGGAAAGCCTAGGTGTTGGAAGGAAGCGGCCGTGGCCTTAATTCAGGTACAGCCCCAGCATTTGCCTGGTGTGAAATTGGGTAACCACGGAAAACCATCTTCAGAATATTATTATTATTATTATTATTATTATTATTATTATTATTATTATTATTATTATTATTATTATTATTATTATTATTATTATTATAAACGTCCACTATCGCGGACGCGATTCGTTCGCTCAGTGGTGATCATAGGAGATAATTGGCTACCAAATTACGCTTTAAGCCTGTCGTTCTGGTGTGGACTGCTTTTGTACCCAACTGACACGACCTGAAGCTTGTTGTACCCATATGATGCAAGAAGTACGTTATGCCCAAGTGATACGTACCCAATCACCACGTGGTCCCTGTTGCCGTGGTTCCCGAGGGGCATGTTAGTGCTTTTTCGAACAGTTGCCTCTGCTACAGTTGCAACTTAACTCAGCATACCTAGAAGGAAGAAATTTATTACAGGAAACATATTGTGACCAATTTTTACTGTATGGCTGACTACCAATGTTTCATTGCAATAACAACAGTGAGATGTGGAGCAATGATCTTAATGAAATAGTTATTTTGTTCTTTGGCTTGTATATATTTGCAACGCAATTTGGTCAAGTACAAGTTGAATTAAAACGGACATTTTGAAAAATATTGCTTAAGAAAATCAGATAAATTAATACTTTGCTGGATAATTTAAGAAGCAAGATTTGTAAATATAGTT
This sequence comes from Anabrus simplex, assembly GCF_040414725.1. Lineage (NCBI taxonomy): Eukaryota > Metazoa > Arthropoda > Insecta > Orthoptera > Tettigoniidae > Anabrus > Anabrus simplex. The sequence continues at coordinate 1,233,685,232 of NC_090265.1, forward strand.
ATTTCATGCCTTTGGGAGTAGGGGATGCTGTGGTGAATGAAATAACTTAAGTAAAAGACAGACTTATTGAAAAGGCAGTTGTCGTAATCTTCGCCATGAGCTGAAATGAAGATTAACATTTTTTGCTAAATGGAGTTTTTAAAATCGTTCGTTTGGATATTTACGTTGTAATTAAGAATTAACACCTTAAGGAGATCATATGCGAGTATTACAATTATATGGTGAGATATGGATGTAAAACTTGTGAAATTCAAGAATAATTTCGACATCGTTACGTAGGCGCCAACTTGGAGCATAAAAAAGTAGGACCGGAAGAGCTTAACCGCCAATTATCTTTTCCCATAGCTCATTTGTCTCATTACCCACTACCTTGACTAGAACATTACTTCTTGTTAAGTATTGCGTAGACCTCATTCAAGCTTATCTGTTCGTTCTCAAAAAAGTGCACGGTACTCTAGAGCAGGGCCTCTCAGGGTGCGTGCACTGGTTGACCAGAGTGCAGAACCCCCACACCTCGATTTGGAGCAATAGCGCTGTCTCTCTCTTTCCTCACGCCTTGCCCCACTTGTTTCGTAGCGCTCCAAATCTGAGCTGAGTTGAGCCGAGTAGAGGCGAGCTTAGCCGAGCTTAGTCGAGTAGCCCAGAGACGAAGCGTTGGTCCGAGCCAAGCCGAGCGGCACCGATGCACAGTGCATGGAGCTCTTGCGCCTCGATCTGCACGCGTGAGATTTTGGGCGTTTGAGAGACCCTGCTCTAGAGGAACTGGACATTTCACTAATAGTGATCTACGAGTTTCAGGTCTACTTCAGCAACGTGGGTGACATTAACATAAAATTCAAGAATTTTCTTCCCATTATGTGGAGTTAAATCAAAGATCGGAACTTGGAAGTAAAGATGAAAGATCGCTAAATACCGAGACAGGGGTCCGAAGGACGAGAGCGAGACATCTCCTTTCCTTGTTTACTGTATCTGTACGATTAATCTTTTCGGTTTTTATTTAGTATAATCACGTTAATTATTCAGACAGGCAGAGTCAGCTGCAAGTAAAATCGCTTGACGGAGTTTTTCAAATATAGTTATTTAATGCCTTTGTGAACTGCTAAGATGTTCACATTACTTTTTGATTAGCAGAATCTTAGAGTACGGTTAGCTGAATTTTATGTCTTCTAAATGTAAGAACTAGGAAGTGTTGAGTTTGGATTTATTTCAATACTACGATCATTGTTCTAATGATAGGAGGGCCGCTATGCTATAGTTCGTGTGTATAGTGTCATACGTGTGTGGGAAAGACATCCATCTGAATATGTTAAGTTAATCAGGAATCTTCCAAGAAACATAAAGTAAGGTGTCTGCATAGGACGTTCCTTATAATATGCATACTTTATGTTGAAAGAATGATAGGCTGTTTTGAATGAAGTGAATTAGGACATTTTGAGGGACTCAAACTTTCAAACGATGCAATTCAAGCGTGGTAATACAAGTAGGTACACTTCGACAAATATATATGGGATAAAGGATAATGTTTTGTGTCTTCGAGATTATAATAATAATTTCGTTTGGCTATTTCTAGCCGAGTGCAGCCCTTGTATGGCAGACCCTCCAACGAGGGTGGGCGACATCTGTCATTTGTAGGTAACTGCGTGTTATTGTGGTGGAGGATAGTGTTATGTGTGGTGTGTGAGTTGCAGGGATATTGGGGACAGCACAAACACCCAGCTCCCGGGCCATTGGAATTAACCAATGAAGGTTAAAATCCCCGACCCGGCCGGAAATCAAACCCGGGACCCTCTGAACCGAAGGCCAGTACGCTAACCATTCAGCCAACGAGTCGAACTTCGAGATTATGAATGATAAGAATGGTTCGATATAGAATAAGGATCTTCGATAACATTAGAACGAGTATTTATAACAGAGTTCCACAAGTGTGTGTTTCGCAAAGATAATCGATTTCTGCGTCCATTACTGTGTAAGTGCAGATGGATATTTTATCATTGTTATTTACATCCATGTTTATGTCAGAATACCCCCGTTGAGTTAAGGTTATATAGACGTATTTCGAAAAAGAGTGGAGTCTCTGTTTCAGGTGTCTTTCCTTGTAGTTTTAATATTTCAACAATTAAGGGTAGTTTTAATTTCCTTAGTGAGTAGGTAGAAAAAGTTTAATAATCTGTCTAGTATCTCGTTCTTCATTTTAATTCCAGTTCTATTGTTTCCGTTTACCTGTTATAATTAGGATACTCCTAAGTACAGTTTAGAATTGTAGTACAGTTATTTTATTAGGTATTATCTTGTTTGTTGTATTGATATTTCAGCTTAACTTACCGGCATTTTTACTCGTTGGCTGAATCGTCAGCGTACTGGCCTTCGGTTCAGAGGGTCCCGGGTTCGATTCCCGGCCGGGTCGGGGATTTTAACCTTCAATGGTTACTTCCAATGGCCCGGGGGCTGGGTGATTGTGCTGTCCCCAACATGCCTGCAACTCACACACCATACATAACACTATCCTCCACCACAATAACACGCATGACAGATGCCGCCCACCCTCATCGGAGGGTCTGCCTTACAAGAGCTGCACTCGGCTAGAAATAGCCACACGAAATTATTATGTACCGGCAGTTTTCATTTCTATTACCAAGCGAGCGGCCACGTGAGATTTGGGTCGCGTAGCTATCGACTAGTATTCGGGAGATAGTGGGTTCGAACCCCACTGTGGTAGCCCTGAAGATGCTTTTCCGTGGTTTCCAATTTTCACTCCAGACCAATGCTGGGGCTGTACCTTATTTAAGGCCACGGTCGCTTCCTTCCCACTCCTAGCCCTTTCCTCTCCCCATAAGACCTATCTGTGCCGGTAAGAGGTAAAGCATATTGTAAAAAAAATGAAACAATATTTTCTATTAAATAATAATAATAATAATAATAATAATAATAATAATAATAATAATAATGTAATGCTGGGACAGTACCTTAACAAAGGCCACGGCCGCTTCCTTCCCAATCCTAGTTCTGGGTCGGCGTAGCGGTTAGTGCTGGGGGCTGCAAGGCTCACAACCTTGGTAGTGCCTTGGTCAGTGTGAAATTTCACTGACTCCATTGTACATTTTTCAACTGTTTAAAGCATGGAGGGAATTCAGCAGAAGCTACTACCCCAAGTGGTAACCAGTCAAAATCATTTTCAGGCCTTCGATTTCTGGCCAGCCTGCACCAACATGCTTGCAGGTATCGGAGACTCCACGGAACATTGAACTCAAGCATGGAAACTTCTTTGCTACATTTAAGGCGAACTCTATTTTGAATGTCGGTAAACTGAAACGCCTCATTGACATACTCTCCCAACACCAAGTACTTATCACGGCTATTCAAGAAACTAGATTTACAGATAAACATGCCGAGTAACAAGGTTATAGAATCTTTAAAGGTAAAAGTGGCAAATATACAATGAAAATGTTTCCCAGCTTAGCACAGGATGCATTTGTGCAGCTGGTTTTAGAGGGAAGTGTAGGTGGTAAGAACGGTAAGGGTAGACCAAGGTATGAATATGACAAATAGGTTAGAGCAGATGTAGGATGCAGCAGTTATGCAGAAATGAAAGGTTAGCACGGGATAGGGTGGAATATCCATCCAACAAAGATCAACAGGTTTGACACAGAAAAATTGAGATAACCAAGAGTTCACTGACGAGGGAACATCGGCAATGGTTAAGACTCCGATTGCCATGAAACTTGGAAAACACATTGAGGTACACGTAAAAAGATGTCAGCATCAATTTTGGGTGCCGACATTCATTAGGGCGTTCATTAAGGGGCCTGAACGTTGTGACATTTCAAGTTCTGCGTGAACAGCGATGAATACCTGCTGGCCAATGCTAAGCTGGCACACTGCCCACCTCGTGCCACACCTCTCCACCTCCTCCCCTACACCCTCCTTCTGGTTCGCCGCCGCCCATTCCGCTTCTCACCGCGCCTGCCTGTCTGCTTAATTGTTGAACGTGACCGGTGCTATACTTTGCTTCTTTTCGTACTATAATAGTATAAGTCCTTTAATAACATTCTTTCTCACACATAATGACAATAAATAACCTAAACTAATATACCTATATTGTATTCAAATTTTATACTTTAATTTATGTTAATTCCGGTGAGTTGTCACAATCTCGGGTACAACCCCGAGTTAAGCACCATCGGGCATGGTCAAACGTGAGATGGGGTACCGCGTCCGACCTACGCTTAAACGATTATTTACTTCTACAACCTCCTTAAAGCTGTCCTTTAGAATGGGCATACATATGAAATTAATTAAATTAAATCACCTACCATTAAATAAATCACCCACCTTTAAGCAACGTTAAATATCTTTTGTTTAAAAGAATTACGTGCCCAGGTACAGGATCTCAATGAATGTAATGAGATTCGGTACTTTGGGATACCAAGGTCCAGACCTTCTTTTTATGCCTAATAAATAGCTCTGAAAAATCAAATAAAAATAATTAAAATGCATGTTGTTATGTGTATATTCATTGACAGAAACAACGGAAAACACATATATTTGTTTAAAAAACAAACGAGAGACTTATCGGTATTAACATATCGGACGGTGCAGTGCTGAAAACTAAAACCTAAAATTGCACATGCAGTGCAAAAGGACCACGCTCCAACCTACGGTATTACGGCCTATGTCACGCAGTGTGACATCACCCCGTGATCGTCAAAAACTATTTTAAAACAGTCACCCTCAATCGCATCATAAAGCTTCAGCTCCCGAAAGTTCAGCGGACCATGATCAACGACATTACGCTTAAGGAATCGTCGCCAGCGTTTTCATAAACCTTTCAGAAAAAGTAGACTGACAAATACAATATTGGAATTACAAAGGAGAACTATGAGGAAGGCTGATAGAGTACGCAAAGTGTAGCACCGGCCCCGTTCGACAGCTAAGCAGACGGGCAGGCGCGGGGAGAAAGGAAACATGCCGTGGCGAAGAAGAAGGAGGCTCGGCGGGGAGGAGGTGCAGTGGTGTGGCACCAAGCAGGCAGTGTGCTGGCTTGCGCTGGCCAGCGTTCGCGCGGAACTTGAAATGTCGCAACTTTTAGGCCCCTTAGTTAAGGCCCTAATGAATGTCGGTACCCAAAATTGATGCTGACTCTTTTTTTTACGCGTACCTCAAGGTGTTTTCCAGGTTTCGTCGCGATCGGAGACTTAACGATTGCCGATGTTCCCTCGTGAAAAGCTTGAGTTCTTGGATGGACAGAACTGGGAACATTTACAAGAGACCCTGGTTTAGACAGCTAACGGAAGACTCATTAACGAAACCAAAGAAACATATTATATGATGGACCAGTGAATGCGATGTGGTAATAAGGGAAAGACAACTCGTCTGGCAAGATGGAATTCGATGAAGAATACAGATAATACAGAAATTCCTAGATAAAGGAAAAAGCACCGCAAAAGCTATCCGCGGTAAAGCGCTACTTTTACAAGAACCACTTGGGACAAATTGAGAAAGTCTTCGAGAAGAACAACACCCGTGATTTCTATAGGACGTTCAAATAAATACAATCCACCAAGCTTACACTTCAAGCGCCCCTACGCAATAACTGCTCGGTATGACGAGGAAAAGTGCCAAATCCTGGCTAATAATCTATGTCCCTCCTCAACTGCGAATCCCTAGCATCTTCATTCCCTTTTGAAGACAATACGTCCGTTCACCTATATTCATTTCCGCCAACAAGAGCATAAGTCAAACATCATTTAGTTACTGAAAAACAACAAGGCAGCAGACGAGGACTCGATAATCGCTATACTATGGAAGCATGCTGACGACTAGGCGGTTCATAAGTTAACTGAGATAATATATGAGATGTGGGTATCAGAGAAACTTACTGATGGCTAGACCCTCATCAACCCTCTTCATAAGGTTACTGTTGGCTCGACCCTTGTCAACCCTCTTCATAAGAAAGGTGACAGAATGGACGGAAACAACTACCGTGGCATCTCGCTTCTCACAATAACTATCTCTTCAAACCAGGGGCGAGGAACAACCGGATCCACTATTGGGAGGATACCAAAGAGGTTTCAGGAAAGGACGTTCATAGTCTAAACAGGTCATGAATCTCAAATCTGTTCTTGCATATCTCAAGCTTAGAAATAGTTTATGGTGACCTATGTTGACTTCAGGAAGGTATAAGACTCCATTGATCGATTCACCCATTTGAAATCCTCAGAAAAGGGGTCGAAATGAAGTCAGATTGGGGTACAAAACCATGAAGCTGAAAGTTGACTGTCTACCCTTCGCAGATGTATCGCGATTTTTCCGTATTCCCTTGATACAACCGCAGAACAGATCAGCGAATTCCGAAAACAAGCACCAGAGGCAGGCCTCAGGATCTCCTCAGAAACAGAGTTTATAAGTAACACCAAGCTAGCACCGAGAGAACTAGACGTTGCACAGGGAAGGATCAAGAGGACAGGAAAATGTAAATACCTAGGTGAGTGGATAGAACCCAACATTTCCCAGAAGGAAGCCTTCGCAACAGGGATGCGAAAAATGGAAACAGTAGGCTATATCACTTAGCAAAGGACATCTACATTAATAAATTAAGATACTTTTACATAGCTTTATACGATTCACAGGACCTTGCTACATAAGGATTTCACAACGAAACTAAATGCGTAGAAAGATTGTTATTCTTCTTGTCGTTCCGGTCAATTATGATTCACGTTAATCCAACCGTTTTCTAAATTTCACGTTGGAGGTGGTGCTGCGGGTTAAGGTCTGATGAATTATTGCTCTCGTTTTGTTGTCCAACAAGCGCAGTTCTTTTACGATTTCAAGGAGGGTGAAAACCTGTTTATGTGTCCAGGTCTCTCCCCATTTTCGACTTATTTTTTGTTCATTTCTCCCCGCCACTCACGGATAACTTTCTCACGTACGGTATTGAAAAGGAGAGCCGAGAGTCCATCTCCCTGTCTTACCACGGCCCTGATTTCAAGTGCGTCAGAAAACTCTCCCCTGAATTTTACTTTCGATATAGTGTTGGTTCCCCCCCACCGCATGGCGCAACAGCTCTGAAGGGCCATGAACTACTAAGCGACCGCCACTCATCCTGGAAGCCTGCAGATTACGAGATGTCCTGTGGTCAGCACGACGAATCCTCTCGGCCCTTATTCTTGGCTTCCTAGACCGGGGCCGCCATCTCACCAGTCAGATAGCTTCTCATCGTAATCGCGTAGACTGAGTAGACCTCGAACCAGCCCTCAGATCCAGGTAAAATCCCTGACCTAGCCGGAAATTGAACCGGGGCCTCCGGATAAGAGGCACGCTACCCCTACACCGCGGGGCCGGCTAGCGTTGATTAGAGCCAGCTGAATTATTGCCCTAATTTTGTTGTTCTTTTAGGATTTTAAGTAGGTTGCATCAATCAACGGATTCAGTTACACGACCATCTAATGGCAATGAAACTAGCCATGGATGATCCCCTCTACCTCGATATGAACTCTGCATTCGCGCCTGAGGATGGCTGTGATCAAATCCACAAGCAACAATTCTAAAAGGACTACGATCATCTGATGCAGCAGCTGCCACCAGACGTAAAACCTAATTGCGCTGGCTGACCTTAATGGTCATGTTGGACGTACTGGTGAGGATTATTCCGAGTGTTATGGAGGCAGTGGTTAAAGAACGAGGAACGACCAGGGTGAAGAGATTTTCCAGTTGCCCTCAGCATGCAAGAAGAAGGATGAGCACCTGATCACGTATAAACACGTTCACTCCCGTAACCGACTTAAATCGGATAGTGGACACCACTTGTAAGTCGGATAAGGATTCGCGGGGACAAACAAAATTTAAACCGACCTTCAACCGCGTCTTTCGTCGTAATTGCGCGTCTAACCTACAGATGGCAGATAAATGAAGTACATTTTTCACCCTCCTTACGAGCAAACGTGAAGGCCATGTGGCAACTTTTTTTATTTGAACAAAGGTCGAGGTTGAACAGTCGGGATGCCTCATTAGGTTAATAAGCGCGCATTGCGAGTGTTGACAAGTGTGTTGTGAAATAAACAAGAAGCTGTGGCTTACAAAGGAGGTTAGGAATCCGAATAAATATTGCACATGTTAACTTACTGTTTCTCCTTGCGACGGAAGAGTGCCGTGCCGACAATTATAGCGGCCAGTGCAGTGACCAACACCGCCCCGGCAACAATCATGACGGTGGTCGCCATGTCTTGCCTATCAAAAACCAGATAACAAACTGAGGAGTTCGTCTCACATTGGCTGTTAGTGGACCCTCCTTGGTTTCATGGATCTGTGGCAACTGATTTCTCCTTGACGGCAGGTTTTTCTTCACTGTCATTTGAATTTTTACTACTAACTTTGCTTTGGCTTCTCAGAAAGAAGAAACCAGAGAGAACTATGATAATAAAAATTAAAAATGACAGCGAAATGCAAATCATCCCGCCTTCAAGTTGTGTTCTCAAATGGCATCTCAAATGAGGGGCTAGTGGGGAGCTTGAAATTAACTGATTTTCTACATGGGTAGACTATTCGACGAAAATTTTGTACAAATTTTCATAAGAGAAATAAGATCGCGAAATTTGCGATGTAATTTCTATGGTAACGTGTGAGGTCAATAATAGAATCAACATTGTTGAACATTCTATAACTGATGAGTGGTGGTTGCGGTGATTATTGTTTTAAGAGGAAGTACAACTGGGCAATCATCCTCTATTAACACTAAGCAGAGGAAAAAATTAGAAGGGGTCCGACACTTCGAAAATTGCAGGTATCGGCCAAAGAAAGACGAGTGCCACGAATGGCGTGTAAATAAAAGGCCCCCTGGACCTCCGTATGTAATATCGTTTGGGTCCGAAAAGAGCAAGAGTTGACCGAGGGAAGTTGGATAGGATGAGGAAAGTGAGGAGCCTGACACAAGTGGAAGCAAAGCTACGACTCAGCTAAGGGCCCCGTGTTCACAAACCCACACTCCAAACTTGAGAGCCCCAAGGCCCCTTTCGGTCGCCTCTTACGACAGACAGGGGATACACTGGGTGTTATTTTACCGCCCCCCCCCCTCCCCACAGTGGTACGAAGAGATAACTATCCTTCCTTTACCCTATTCAAGAGAAACAGATTTTACTCTACCTGAACAAAGACATAGGCAAAATAAACAGAAGAGTCGTTAGAGATGTAATAATGAAGACTCCTAAAAATCCTCCGCCCGGTACTGGAAGATGGGGAATTCCGGATAGGCCTACGTCACAGTTCAGAGCTCTACTCCCGGACGGAGGGTCCCTCTAACAGTGCCAGGAGAAGAAATGAGTGGTTTGCTATGATCATGTTGCAAGAGTGTCTCCCAACAGATTGAGCAACTGGTAAAATAAGAATGTCCATACCACATGGCTGACGGAGACTGGGAAGAACGTAAAATAAAACTGGGGGTAATAGATTTACGAAACTGACATGTGGTGGTGATTCTTGTTTTAAGAGACGTAGAAATTGGCAACGACCATCTGTTAACACTAATCATAGGAAAAAGTGTGAGGGCTCAGACACTTAGAAAAAATGAAGGTACCGGAGACAAGAGCCATGAAGAGCGTGTGAAAAGAGAGACACCCTTGGCCTGCATACGAAATACTGTCGAGGTAGGGTTCGCTAGGATAGAGGAAAGTGAGGAGTCTGACACAAGTAAGTGGAAGCAATGCCAGGGCTTCAGCTAAGGACACCGTAGTTGCCAACCCTGACTCCCAAGTGAAGAGTCCGTGGAAATACTGTGGGTGTTATTATACCCCCAGCCCCACCGATAGATTGTGACACAGGCCCTGAAGAAATGCCGCGGTTTTTAGGAAAAAATGAACCCTTCGTCAGAAAAAAAGAGCAACGCCGGGAAAAGATGCAACATTACTGGATGAAGACCACAACTCAACACTTGAACACGCGTGGTCTTAGGTATGCCTATTCTAATGAATAAAAAGAAGGAGAAGACTACCTTAGCATCATAAACCTCATATCGTCGTATTTAGAATAGAATAATAGTTTACTAAAAGAAGTCCCACTGGAAAATAGAGAGCGAGGATCCTGCCATAAGTAAAGTTCTCTCAATTTGTTCGCTAACGACCGGTGACTCATGCTTTAAGCAGTACGAACCCCTCGACAGTAACCAGAGTTATGACCGTCTACAGTCACCTCTGCTGTGACGAAAACCAGATGACTCTTGACCAACAGCATGCTTGCTTTGTCAGTGACAGTCAACGTAGAGTAATTCGACTGTGTACCAGTGCTGAAGTTCGTTCGCTTGTCAGGTCTCCAGTGTTGCACAGCTTTACGCAGTTCTTTACAGTCTCGCTGCTCCCTCTCAGAGGCTAAGTAGTTAAAACGGAGAGTTTACAACGCTGTGTCTCGAGTTGGGGAAATCCTGGCAACCCGCAGACAAGGAATGTAAGCTCAGCCAGCCAGTTGGGCTTCAAAAGCGTGCTGGTCGTCAACGAAGAAATTGCAAGAACTATAAAAGGAAGCAATACCAGAAAAAACTGGGACTCCGTGATTTCTACATACACACAAAATTGTGATTTCCTAGGGATTACCTATGTGAAGTTCCATGTCCCTTATATCCATTTACAATTATGTAAATATTTTGCCTTGATTTTGAAGCTAGCACAGTCTGTCAGCAGTTGGCATCAAGGGTGTTGTTAAGTTCGCAGATCAAACTACCCACGGATTTTAGGTCGAAGTTGTTATGAATAATTACTGAGAGACGCGTGAACTCGGGATATATCATGTACCCAGTTACAGATGTCTGGCCTAGATAATTTGTTAATATAAATAGCCTGGAATAATATCAGATGGGTATTCGTAATGAGATACAAGCAAAGCTAGGAATGGAGAATTTAGATTAGACTAAGTTGTCTATACAAACCGGTTCGGTTGGTAGTCATGTAAGGAGAATAAAGAAGGATAGGTTGCGTAAAAAAGTAATAGGCTCGACAGTGGAGGGTACGAGAAGCGAAGAATTCCTAGAAGACGATAGTTATATTGAGTTAATAATTACCTTAAGTGGCGTACATTAGTGTTAGTACAAACGGGGGATTGTAGATGCATTATTTCACTCGCAGATGGTTCTTTTATATATGTATTGCCCACTTTTATCCCTGGCGTAGCTCAGCCAGCAACACGAGATATCCCGAGATGGACTTCTCGTCATGCTGGCTGTTCAATTATCAGAGGCATTAAAAGGATTGGGTTGAGGACAACAACAGAAATGAACACAAACCAAAATAAGACCATTTATTAAACAATCTAACATAAAACAAGCAATTTCCGACGTTAAATACAAAAACAATTTCTGGATGGTGTTTGAAAGTTCATTCATTCACTCATGAATTTACATCAATTTTAACACAATGTAATTCGAGATAAGCTTGCTGTTCAAACCGACGACCTCGATCATTACTCTGAAATAAACCAGAAAGAAAAAATAATTAACCTCACACCATAGTAGAACGAAAACCACACTGAAATAAATTTAATATACTCTACACGAGTAAATTCGTTCACTAATTGAAACAATTACAGGCCATACTGGCCTAATTGAAAGTTAATTTGCCATTAAAGGAATTAAACTGAGTACACTCACTCAAATACATGTTCAAAATCTTCTTCTACTACTACTGATTACATAGTCTAATGCCATCTGAGTTGTATAAAAAATTACAAATTATTTGCATTACTTTACCGATCATCTGGTCCAAATTAAACCCTGTCACAATTTTCTTGGACTCAATCTGGCATTATTCGTGATTTTAAAAAATTAATTAAATGTTCCCGTTTGCATTGTTAATTACTCATATGGGTTAAATTATTCATTAAATATCTCGTATTTAATATTCTGGTCAGTTCCTTTAATAACTGGTTTTAATCTCGTAACAACAGTAAATTTTACAACGTCTTCAATATCTTGTTGGATTATTATAATTCATGTTGGTATTCTCTAATTCTCGTTGGTACGCCTTCCTTTATAGAATATATTACAATCTTTAAGGGTTGCGAAAAATTAATCAATCATTAAATTATTACGTCTCTCCTGATCTAAATTACACCACAAGCCACAAATATTTCCATCACAAACAAATAAACTCACTGGCAACACCGAAATTATTTTCCTCCGTGACAGAACGCGAAGATAAATCACGATCTACAAAGCACTTCACTTGAAACATGATCTTGATGAATAATTACTAACTACACACACTCATACAAACACATACGCATACGAGGTACACGGTATTTATATTAACCTTTACTTTTAGCCTTTATTATTAATGTATAGCGGATATTGATTTATCATCTGGATGATCTTCACTTTACTCACGTTGCAAACTATCATCTATCTAGAAACCTGTGATCATATCCTTAATAAACCACTTAAATGGTGTTAATAATTAATCAACGATCATTGAAATAATTCTTCTGAAGAATACTGAGTATAGTCAAAATAATTATCACGCATATGGTATGTGTTTTCACATTCAATTAAGGAGTGTTGAGTGCATCTCCATTATGATCATTATCCATACATATTGTTGCCTTACATCCTGCAACATGTGCTCCTCATAATCTCAAACACATGGCCTATAATCATTGCAAATGCTCCACAATAATTCACAAAATAGCTCGCAAGCCTACCATTTCACTGGTAAAATGCAACATCGTGTGAACACAACTTCGCTTCATACAATAATTATTAAAAATAATATTTATTTAAGCACTCAACATGAACTAAATTTATGGTTTAACTCAGTTTGACCCAATACTTCTAATTAATAATCTTATTAATCATGAATATCATGTTGAAATTCAGCGGTATTAACTCCGAAATAATTGAAGACTGGAAAAATGGCATCCTGGCGCAGAAATATTGTCAAATGGCAATGCCTAGACCAATGTAATTCTTTAAAGCGTCAATCCACAGAAATAACTTTTAAATACACATTTTAACATGTGTACAACAGATTATTAGAAACATAATTATTAAATCAGTATATTATAAGATATATCGTTCAAACGAAAACAATACTACTCTCTAAAAGGATAGAATCTACTCCCAATTCACACACAAAAATTATTATCACCTAAGTGAAATTAAATTAACATATCAGCTAAATAATGCTAACGAATAGAAAATACTAATTCTAGAAAAAATATTGTACTCTTATTATATTCTACGAAAGAGTGAGAGGTAACATGATTAATGTGTACGTACTTAAATTTGCCGATGGGTCTCGATCCTTGAGTTTGCTGTTCATGTCTCCGAATATTGCATCCGTCGAACCCTGACTTACCCTTCAATTTTAGTTGGTTATATTGTGGGCTAAGTCAATCATTGAATTTTGTTGAAGTGATGTGAATCCTCTTCTTTGAAGACTTATGACGAGTTTTCCAGGCACTGTAGAATGTGTAGAGCTGCTCCGCTTCACAGGCGAGATTTTGGTGTTATCTGAAACTGTCTATAAGTCTTAAAATATGCTTCAACCAGTTCTTAGTTATTTTATCGAGCTATGGAAATATAACGTAACTTGGCTTGTCTCGATCACAAATAATGGGATGGATGAAGTCTGACTCTCATCGCATTTATAGAATCGCTTAAGGAGACATGGCACATGCTTCGTTTTTGATTAGATGTCTAGCAGCAGAGCTCACTGTACTAATGGTTCGTGCTCCACGTAATCTAGAGAATTCCGGAACTGACACACTCGCTCGCATTTTGCCTTGAGCTGGCCCAGCATGTCACGTGGTACATTCAGCTCTCAGCAAGCACTTGACAAATAGAAAACCTCGCCTCGGGCGAACAAGTATCAGCTGTCTGGTTTCACGGTCAAGGCCTCCCCCAATAATAGATATCACTTGATTAACATGGTAGGCGTGAATGAATGCAGCTGTTCTAAAAAAATACACGTAATCACAACTATCCAATTATTTTGACGGTGACAGTATGTACGTATGTTGGAGGCCTTAGAACCAAAGCAGCGTGCTTCAAATGTGGTAAAAAATTACTCAGGTTGTGATAATGTCGTGATTATCAAGATTCTCTACAATATAAGCTGAAGAATATGATATAAATCTTCTGCGTATAAAAGAAGTGAATTTATCTTCGTTTTTAGTAATGATCTTCTTCTTCTTCTTCTTCTTCTGGCGTTTTCCTCAGCTTCTTTGAGCTAGTATGATGTGCATACATGGCCTAGTTTTACGGCAAGATGCCCTTCGTAACGTCCACTGTATTTGGTGTTGTGTATTGCGTTTTTCGGTGGTGGTTTGTTATGTGAAATGTTGTACGTATATGAAAATGTGTATTAGAAGGAACACAAACATCCATTCCCGGTATCAGACGAATTACTAAGCACTGTAAGTCCCCTGTATCGGACCGCTTGGGCACCCCTGAACCAAAGGCCACCACGCTGACCATTGATCCAAGAAGCTGGATGATGATGATGATAATAATAATAATAAGAAGAAGAAGAAGAAGAAGAAGAAGAAGAATATTATAATTATATTATTATTATTATATTATTATATATTATTATATTATATTATTATTATATTATATTATAATATTATTATTATTATTATTATTATTATTATTATTATTATTATTATTATTATTATTATTATTATAACATAGCCTATGCCTCCCCTGAACTTAGGAAACACCTTTTGCACGTTCTCTGGGCACCATTTAGCCTAATATTTTAACTATATGCTACTGAAATAAGTAAATTATTCGGGATTGGTATCCCTACCTAATACCAGTGAAGTACCCACTGTATTTCGTCATCATGCCTTGCAAGTTATCTATAAAAGAGCCGTCCTTTTCCGCTGTGAGTGTGTCTCTGCATGTGCAACGGAACTGGTGAACGTTATGTGCTACTGCAGGACTGCGCCATAGGTGGTGGGCTAAGTAGGTAGAACATATTTGAAATGTCATCGTAACTCCACTTCTGGTTGAGAGAGATAGGCCAACATTCCAAAATATGTCGCTCGTAGGTTCAGACCTTATGTTTTGTTGCTAAATTATGTAGGGAAGATCTGAACTGTTAACCGGTTAGTAGGACAGGTGTTCGTGTATTTTCGCCCGAATCTTAATGTTGCCACGCGAGGATAACTTTCTTCACTTGCATTTGTCTAAATATTACGAGGATGTTCGAGTGTGCTACCATTGGTATCCTGTTCTCTATTCTTTCACCGGTAATTTCTTCCCCCTGTAGTTAGGGGTGATAGAATAACACCCAAGGTATCCCCTGCCTGTCTTATGCTACTAAAAAGGGCCCCAGGGATTCTTTAACTCGGGAGCGTGGGTTGTGACCATGGGGAACTTAACTGAGTCTGGCATTCCTTCCACTAAACTTATGCAAGGCTCCACTCTTTCAACTATCTTATCCAACCTCACTTGGTGAGCTCTTGTTCTTTTCAGGCCCCGACGATAATAGGTTGTGAAACCTAAGGTGTGTTTCATTTTCACGCCCTTCGTGGCCTTTGTCTTCCTGTGGCAGATACCTTCATTTTTAGAAATGTCCATTTTCTCTCTCTAAATATTGTTAAAAGAGAATGGTTGCCCAGTTGTACTTCCTCTTAAAACAATAATCACCACCACCACTAGCACATTTCAAAAATTTAAACCTTCCGATCATTTTGTATTATAAGCTGTTCTTTTTCTCCGGTCGCAGCGTAGGTTGAGCTAAGCCACGATTTAATTATGCAACCGTGCCCCTGTAGGATTTCTATTGCCTGTCATTAAGGGGTCTCCTGTGATTTTCTATCGCTTGCGTTTTGCTTTTCTAAATGTATGCTTTCACCCTTCCGAGTATTTTTTCTTGTTGGCCACTTATGTAGTATGAGATTATCCATTATATATTCGGGTGAGTAACTTTAACAAAATTCGTGTTCTTTCTTTATTTTTCACATTTTGCTTTACGTCGCACGACACTGGCTACAATGAAATAGGAAAGGTCTAGGATCGGAAAGGGAGCGACCGTGGCCTTAATAAGGTACAGGTGAGATAGTAAGATCGAACCCCACTGTTGGCAGCCCTGAAGATGGATTCCCGTGGTTTTCCATTTCACACCAGGAAAATGCTGGGACTGTATCTTAATTAAGGTTACGGACGCTTCCTTCCCATTCCTAGGCCTTACCTATCCCGTCGTCGCCATAAGACCTATCTGTGTCCGTGCGATGTAAAGCAAATTTAAAAAAAGTCACTTTAATTGTTTGTGTACTATCCTTTAATTGAGCTATGAGAACAGAAAATAAAGTAAAAAAGAGTAATAATGGATTCTTGATAAAGCTGAGGCATTGTTGGATCCTTTCCTTCTACCTTGTTAAGACCTGAGGTCGATTTGTTTCCTAATTCCCACCCTCTGTTGCAATAATTCGAATTTAGCTCAGTTTGTGCAGTGTTATGTATGAATACTCAGGAATTATTCCCTCAATATAATCATTTTTAGAAACAGACGATGGGAAGTTAAACGTTAACTGCCAGAGCATGGTATGTGTGTACATACAGTACACACAAATGGTTTCCTCAACATAATCACACATTTAAGAACGAGACCATCGTAAATTGTGGAAGAACAAGCTCTGAAGTACAGTAATGGAAAAACATATGGAAAATAATATGGAAATTAGACGCAATTTCATCACTTTAAGTTGGAGGTCTAGTAATCTTTCAATCTTCAAGAAGCAAGAGAAACATAGTTAAAGAATGAATTTCTATGTTGGAGCTTAATTTACCATAAGTTGAGTATCGAATTATTGGACCAATATATTACTGAATATATTACTAATATGCAGAATATTTCTGGTGAGATCTTTAGATAATTAAATTGATGCTACAATAATTCATTTTTACATTGTATTCATATTTTAACACCTACCATGTTTAATACAGTTGTTGAGTGCTGTGGGTGAGGGACGCTGCGTTTAAAAAGAGCATAAAGAGTTTCTTAACGACGCCACTTTATTACAGTGCCGATAATAAAGTACACCAGCAAGCCAGTTTTGGGATGTGAATAACAATCTTTTTAAAACCAATAGCTTTACACTCTTCTTATAACCATACAGACTACTTGTCATTTGATAATTTTGATATTACCAGATAACTGTCTTGAAACTAGAAAGATTCTGAGCATACTTCCATTATACGTAGGTATAACTTCCCTCAGTAATTCAAATGATATATGACGTATAGTGTATGTGCTACACAGGGGCAGGTAGTTATGGGGCTTGATTTTATCATTTGTGCTTATTAATATTGATGTGAGAGGAGTTATTGGATATTGTTTTACACTCTAGTCGGAGATGTATGGAATCGTGGAAAAAGTCAATTTTAGGAAGTGGGATATCAACTCAATATGAATATTATTTTTACTATCACAAATCCGTAATTAATATTAAAGGCTCATTGGATTCTGGTTTTCCTTTCTGGTGGAAAATCATTCCCGTTGGCAAATTGCCTCTTCCTCGTTTGACGATAGGTTACCGATTTTTCTCAGTTTCATTTGCGAAATTCGGATTTTACATGTTGCTCATGTGTATCACTTCGCTTGTAATCAATCCGAATAGTACAAAACTTAGAGAAAAGCAGTCCATCACTCGCATAAAAACCTTCCTTGGAATATTGTTCTGTTCGTGTTTTAATGGAAGCTGGAGTCCGGACCCATGGCTAAATGGTTAGCTGGCTGGCCTTTGGTCACAGGGGTCTTGGGTTCGATTCCAGGCAGGGTCGTGAATTGTAACCATAATTGGTTAATTGCGCTGGCACGGGGGTTAGGTGTATGTGTCGTCTTCATCACGCGCAAGTCGCCTACGGGAGTCAGATAAAAAGACCTGCATCTGGCGAGCCGAACTTGTCCTCGGACACTCCCGGCACTGAAAGCTATACGCCATTTCATTTAATTTCAGTGGAAACTGGAATGATTGTGCGTCCCAGCATCGCAACCACATTAAGGAAGGAGAGGCACCTTGATGACACCCCAATCTAGTTTGGAGACAACTGGCCGCAAAAACACAGGCTCTGGAAAATACGCGAGAACGGAAACTTAGGCTACCTTTTTCCATTCTCCAACGTAAAAGTGAGCAAGTATAATCAGTTGTTTGAGATTTGATAGGCATATGCACTGCTCCTTCCTCAGGAATATTCCTGGGTATAACTTAAGAAATCCAATTGAACAGTAAAAATTTACTCGACAGCATGTAGCGTTTAAAGAAATCTCAATAAGAAATTCTCAATAATGCGATAAGATAATGGGAATTCACGATTGCATTCATATTTTGCTTTAGGGACCCATTTTGAGCAGAAACTCTTAGTCGTGAACACTGGCAAGAGAACAGTTCCACGTCTACAGGTCGTGGTTGTCACGATCTCCATAAGTATCCGCTCCTGGTGATAGCTATGTCATTGTATTAAACTCATCAATAGGCCTATGCAGCGAGATAGCAACGCATTTTCAGAAGATTTACAATTCATTCTTATTGGAAAAGAACATAGTTTTAAAGTCAGTGTTTGAATGAATATTTGCATATAATTTGTTCTTAATCAATATTAATACTAGAAATACTGAGAACGTGCAGAGAACAAACTAAATCATTCTCTATGAAATTGTGTTAACGATACTGATCTCTGTTGAATACAAAAGCACATCATCCATCACATTGTCTTTTACACTGTTCACAGATGCATTCCGTGCATGATCATGCAGATTTTCTGATGAAAACCGTGGACCGCGAAACGCGAGACAGTGTGATGTAGCTCGTAGCATGGGTCCTGCCATTCCGCAGGCTATCATGGAGTAAAAGTTGATCGGGACTTCATTCTTATTTTGCTGAAGCTTGAGAAGTAATTTGCAAGTACTGGTCTTTGGATGGTAGTTGATGGCCTATTCGCAAATGTTTTATAAAGAATGTCTTAGTTGGGCCCACGAGAGTTGGAAACTGACATTTGAATGGCGAAAGCAGTAACTACGCAGTAAGCTGCGTTTTCATAGTTACCTCAAGCTGCGGCATATCACCCGTTCATACAGGCTGAATATTAAATCAATTATGTTGGCCTAATGCAATTCAATAAACTTTCACTCTTTCCTAAGCTCGTGCTAATAATTCCGGCATTTAAGACAGAACACATCATTGCCGATAAATATGAGATTTCATCAGTGGCGTATGCTACGACGTGGGCCACCACTAGACTTAGGTTACCCCTTTGCGATGGTTGGTTTAGTGAATGACAAGCCTTTTAAGCGTTTTGAGCTGCAACGAAAAACAGTTGCCTTATGAATAATAAAGGATGAAGAGGGGCATAATTACCCATACTATACGGCCTTAAGTGTAAAAGAGAAAAGGTTGCACATAACCGGCCATTAACAAAAGGCAAGGAGACGAAACTCCAACACTCCTTACAGAAATTACTAAAAACCTAAGTGGGCTTACGGCCCAAAGATACAGAGGTTAATCCTATACTAAAAGAGGGTGACTAAAGGAAGAAACTTTAAAGCCTAGACGAGATTCATAAAATTTAGAGTTTGAACATTTTAGTCGCCCAGTTGCAAGGTTGAATGGGAGACGGCAGAGGGTCACCACTCTTCTTTCCCTTAAATTGCATATTTCCCGATAAGGAATAGAAACAGAGTCCTCAAACTTCGCCGAAAATCCTACATTTAAACCACCAGTTTACAAAATTATATTAAAAGTAAACGGCTGAAATCTTCCCGTCAAACTTCACGCAGGCGCTATCACATGTTTAGGTAAATTCTGCCATTACCTTGTATCGCTAGATATTCTTCAAACAGACCCCGGCCCTGTCTCCTAGGCTTCCGTCAAGTCACAGTGCCAGGCACTGGAGGAATTCAGACAAGACGTCCCTAAAGTGCCCTGCTTATGTAGTTCTGTAAGGGGAAGCTTCCCGATTAAATTGAACCACACTTTTCTGATAGGGTGGATTCCTGTACACAACCCCGGTTTTAATTGGCTAGAGAACATATTTACAAGCATCTGATATTTAGATTACAGTAGGGGAGGAACCAGCTGAAGTGTTGACAAGTTAGATACATTTAAAAAAAAAAACAGTCTTCAGAAAAAGGTTAGCAATAAGAAAAATGAAATTTCCTAAGTTCCAGGTTTGTTTTTGGTGCGTGAGAGTGAGCTAGCAAATCGATGTTAGAGCCATCTAACTGTAGAAGACGAAATTCTTTGGAAGTTTACAAGTTCAAGTTCGTTGGCATAGATGATCGTAGAGAAGGTGCGCAGTTTAAATGGCCGGGACCGCTGGTATTATTATTATTATTATTATTATTATTATTATTATTATTATTATTATCGTCTTCATACACTTAATACACACGAAACACATCACACTACCATCCACCACAGAAACACGTAATACTGATGACCTCCCACCACACAGCGTTGACGTAAGGAAGGATATTCAGCCGTAAAACTAGACCTAACTACGGTACGGGCTAACGAATTTAGTAATAGGACAGGAATAATAATAGAAATAATAATGTTACTTTCCACCTGTGGGTGGGGCCGGTAGAATACACTCACGGTATCTCTAGCCTGTCGTAAAAGGAGACTAAAAGGGGTCCCAGAGGCTTTCAATTTTGTAGCATTTTTGAGCATGACACCGCTTCCAGTTATTTGTGTCAGGCTACTCGCTTTCATATTTCTTATCCGACCTCCCTTGGTCAACTGTTGTTCTATTTTTTCTGTTCCGACAGTGTTAGGTTTCCGAGGTCTGGGGAGTCTTTCATTTTCAAGCCCTTTATGGTGCTTGTGTTTCTTTGGACATTACATTCATTCGAAGCATTGTTGGAACTTTTCAAATTTGGCTTAAGATGGTTACCCAGTTATACTTCCCCTTGAGTCAATAGAAACTTGATAAACTGCATTCCTTCAGACCTTTTACAAATGAAACTGACCAGTTGAAGGATGACGTACATGAAATATAGGCATTAGTGTAAGTAACCACCAAACACACACTTTGCTTGAAATACAGCATACTGGGGATTCATTATTATTTATTTAGCGTATGGCTTATACAGACATAATCAGTAATATATATATATATTTACAGCTGAGAAACAAAGTAATTTGTGCTTCACAATTGAATATCTAGTTCTTCAATCCAGCGTGCAGCATCTGGAGTTAGCAGCAAGAAGTCATCTTCATCACCGTGATAGGCTCGAATCTTACATTCCCTGACGATATGACGAATAGTCTGGTGTGGAGCTCCGCAGACACAGTCTGGATTAGGTTCTGGGGATTCAATTTTTGCACAATGAATGATGATGACAATACATAGATAATAATAGCTCACAGAGAACTTTGCTCTGCATCTTCAAAAGATAATATCGTCTGTACACGAGTAAGACCTCTAAAAATGAATGAAGGTTTGAATGACTTTAACTTAAGAATGGTTTACCGTTGTCTATAGTAAGTGGTACTCTCGTTCGCCACTAGATGGCTCCCTGTGCGCAGTGCGAACCATCTCGTGATGAGGAGAATACGAATTTGGAAAAAATCGGAAAGAAAGAAATTATAATTGTGAAAGGACACCTATATACATTCTTAATGACTGGCAACCACATATTACTTAAGTAGCTGAGAGTGCCCCAGTTGAAATACGTATTTCCACAGCTTCCCGTATAATCCCAGACCTGTAGTGTTAAGTGAGGGTAAGACCTCGAACTTCGGGTCGGCGTATGCAGGGTGAGTCTAGGACTACAAGTGGTCACGGCTGGTCCGTGGTCGAACAGCTCTGTACTCTGACCGGCCAACGGAGCAGAGGAGGGATGGCCACGGCTCCACGCCTCTGAATTCGGGAGACGGAGAGGGAATGGTCCCCACCTTCGGCTCCCTTGAAAATTGTTTAGCGTAGTTTTCCATTTTCCTGCACTAAGGTGAATGCCGAGACAGTTCCTAGCATAGGCAACGAACGCCTATCCCCTCACTTTCTCCAAGCGTCTCCTGGTCTGAGAGACGGCGTCACCTTCTAAGAGGCTCACCTCCCCCTTCAATGAAGGAATGAAAACATATTAGTACTAGTCGAACATCTTGGAATGCGACATAGATACGGCGTACTCAGCTATTGCTAATTTGTCTGGATGGTTGAGACGGATGTTACGTTGGTGTTCCTTGATACGAGTACCAATGGAACCGGAATGTTTGGCCAATGTATACCTTGCCGCAAGTACAGGGACTTTTGTACACCCCAGGATGTATTTTGTATGACTTATTACTAAGAGTGGTGCAGCTTTTGTAAGGCAGATCCTTCAACGATGACGGGCACCATGTGTTATAAGTACAATGTACCTTAAAGAAAATAAGGAAACAAGATCTTGCACGGAGAAACTTTATTTTACAGGCAGATAAAAGACTGCATAGAAGTACACATTGCTATTCAACATACTCACTATTCTTATCCAAGCTCTTGTTCCTCTACATCAAGACTTCGATGCTGGTTAAGACAGAAATCTGCTTCCAGTTTCTGAAGCCACGTTATGACGTTCAACCTCGTGCTTCATCAACGATCCGAAGAGGTGGAAATCACTGGAGTGTCTTTTCTTTGGGGGGGGGGGTGCCGTGAGGCTCCGCCCCGCCTCACAGCCCGTGGTGACCTACCTGTTTGGACAAATGACCGACAAGCGAGTACTAACGCAGGAACATAGCCTAGTACAAGAGTACAGAATAACTTGAGGTGCAAAGGCTAGTCTTCTGCCAGCTACTTCCACCCCTCCGTAAAGGAGAAGTTATGAGAAACCTCCCTAAACCCACCAGGCAATCCCATATCTCCTTTCGGCACTGGTTACCCTGTCGCGGTCATACCAGGACATCCCCGGCGCTAGACCACTGTCGCTCAAGAGCCACTGTCACCCCCGGTCCATGGCCGCCTGCAAGGCTTTCAAGGTAGAAAATGGAGAAGATAATGAAATAAAAAAGACATTTTGACGCGCGGTCGAGAGAGAATAAATAAAATGTAGTCTTGCAAACGACCATGCGGATGGCCAGTAATGCGAAAGCTCTTCCCAAAGGAGCTACTTCGCATACCCCCTTCAAATTAGGATATTATTGCACCCGCCAATTATAACATTAAGGGCGGACCGCATAGAGAATGTGGTGCCGCACCATTGTTGTCACAGTGCTGGCGGCGATGCTGAATATTGTTTCAAGAGGACGTACAACTGGGCAATCATCTTCCGATAACACTAATCAGAGGGGGGGGGGGGGGATAGAGGGGATCCGACAATTAGGAAATGAAAGTATCGTTCAAAGAAAGACAAATTCCACTACGGGAATGAAAATGAAAGACTCCCTAGGCCTCGTGACCTAATACCGTCGGGGTCTGAATGAACAAGAGTTGATCAACTGAGGTCGGGTAGGACAGATGAAAGTGAAGAGCCTGGCACAAGCAATGCCAGGGCTCAGCTAAAGACCCCGTGGTCGCCAACCCACGCTCCCAAGTTAAGAGTCCCTGGAGCCCCTTTTATTCGCCTCTTACGACAGGCAGGAGATATCGTGGGTGTTATTCTACTGCTCCCACCCACAAGGCAAGTTAAAGTTTATTAAAGCAGGCACAAACTTTACGTCTGGTAGAAGAGAAATAACCAACATGGCGAGCATCACATCCCGACTAACATTCATCTATGATCTTCTGGAGATAATTTCCGTAATATATACGTGGTTACTGCTGATTGTTTGAGTAGATACTAACGAATAGTACAGGACAAGGTATGTTGTGGAAATCATATAAAGAAGGTTGTCAAGAAACGTTACAGATTTCTCCACACGGTTATGAGGGTATTTAGGGGATGTAGTAAGGATGCAAAGGAGAGGGCGTGTAAATCTCTGGGAAGACCCCAGTGTATGGGATCCTCACCAGGACAACTTGATACCAGAACTGGAAATAATTCAAAGGAAAGCAGCACGGTTTGTTCTGTTTTTCTTTTTTTCGACAAAGGTGTAGTGTTAAGAAAATGTACACACTTTGGTTTGGGAAGACTTGGGAGTAAGGAGACGAGATGCTCAACTATGTGGTATGTTTCGAGCTGTCAGTGGTGAGTTCGCGTGGAATGATAAGCTTGAGTGGTGTTTTAAAAGTAGGAAAGGAGTATGAAGATAAAGTTGGAATTCAAGGGGAAATTTGGGCAAATATTCATTTATAGGAAGAGGTGTTAGGGGTGTATTTCATTTTAGCAGTTGTACCTATAAAAATAAAACTATATTGCTCCTATAACAGGAGCCCTGCAGTGTCTTCCTACAAGGATGTAGGAGGAAACGGGAGTGTAATACCAGTACTCTGTTATCTATATGAATAAGTCACAAGTATGAGATGAGGAAGTATATACTATGAGTAAAACGCATGGTTGATAGTAATTAGTGGCGATCTGACGTACCGAGGCCTAGCACACCTATCCCCTCCCGGTTCCCGCTCCTATCCGATATAGAGCAGCAGGCCTTTACGGATGAGTGCAGGGGAGAGGGACGAGAGTCTGGGCTGCAATATCAGTCAACGATGCTTAGCTCTCAGAAATACGTGCGACGTTTTTCCCTCACTCCTTTCAAGTTTTGAAAATGGAACAAAATGTGTCAGATGTTTACACTATAATGTGCTTTAGACTTCCATCGTTCTCAATTGAGGTTTGGGCTTCACCGATAGCCTTGGTAGCCCTCAGTACCCCTCAGTACACGCCACTGGATTTCATATTCACCAAACTGACAATAACCTCAACAAATGCACATGTTAAATAGAGAATATAACTAAACAACTAGCCACTGATTAAGTTACAAAAAAGTAAACTAACGACGAAAATAATATTCAGGAAACAAACACGTAAATAATTACATAAACCAGCAATTAACTCACCTAACACAGTACTTTTTTTTTTTTTGCTATGGGCTTTACGTCGCACCGACACAGATAGGTCTTATGGCGACGATGGGATAGGAAAGGCCTAGGAGTTGGAAGGAAGCGGCCGTGGCCTTAATTAGGGTACAGCCCCAGCATTTGCCTGGTGTGAAAATGGGAAACCACGGAAAACCATCTTCAGGGCTGCCGATAGTGGGATTCGAACCTGCTATCTCCCGGATGCAAGCTCACAGCCGCGCGCCTCTACGCGCACGGCCAACTCGCCCGGTAACACAGTACTATTCCGAATAATATCACAAAAGCGACTGAGAGCAAGCCAACCCACGTGGCGATAGCTTCCTTAAATGTGACATCTCTGTTATCGTTGCCATAGCAACAGACCATTTTCGAGCAGCGCTAGTCAACTTTTTCTCGCCGGTGGCGCTAAACGCCAGACTTCAACTCTCGTGGGCCCAACTATAGTTTCTGTTGTAGATCTTATCATGAACTTGGGGCCATAACCATGTGAAATGAGTTTATCACCACCTTTCTGTCTGTCTGTCTGTCTGTCTGTCTGTCTGTCTGTCTGTCTGTCTGTCTGTCTGTCTGTCTGTTAGGTCATCACCACCTTTTCCTTTTCTGTTTCTAGAAGATACCAGCTATCTCTAAATTAAAGAACAGTGGAATTAGATGGTTACCGTGTAATATTCCGTTCGCTTTTCGATGGCTTCCTATCTGCCTGATTGCTGTGACCAATATTCCAATATTAGTCATATTCTGTGCATATTTTTGCTTCGCAGCAATTTTTAACAGCTAACAATTGTTTCGACATCCACATACTACTCTCGCTAGTGTACTACCGTACCTGAAGCCATTTAAGATATTCATCGAAACTCATTCGACCAGAGAACGTTGGACAGTAAGAATGAATCCACAGAACTTAACATATGGGTGGGAGACGCCGAAAGCCAGAAGGATAAATCCACGTTCATGTTCCAGGTACAATGCTTATACGAATAAGTCAGCTTTCGGAGAGGTGAACAGTTGACTAGGAAAGCGCTGTTACAAAAAAAGGGGCTCTCTCATCTATATCAAGTAAAATGAAGACCACAAAAAAATCTATGATAAATATTCGTTTGTAAATCGAGGAATTGATAGTTGAAATACATTACCAGCATTACCCCAAATATGTAAGATGGTTCAAGAGAGGACTCCAATATCCAATACACTTTATGTATATTTCTGTAATGGTGTTGTAATTGAAATGCTAAGCCCGTAGTGAATTATTGTGTAGATAAATCTACTGAAAATCGTAGAATTCAAGTACTGGAAATAGGATGTCCCAAAGATATATTTATCTGCTAAGTTCTATGTGATTGTATTGAAATTATTATTCACATTCCCAGTAAAGGGTTATTTTATATTTCGCAAATTTTGAGCCAATTCCTGGGTGACTACACTGTAATATTGTTACGAAACCTCAGGAAATATTTTTAATTAACTTGTATAAATTTCGTACGAATTCGTGTGAGATTACCTCTAATTACTTCAGCGTACTGGCCTTCGGTTCAGAGGGTCCCGGGTTCGATTCCCGGCCGGGTCGGGGATTTTAACCTTAATTGGTTAATTCCAATGGCTCGGGGGCTGGGTGTGTGTAGCGTATTCGACATTAGAAATCATCCTAGGTAGGGCCCTCATCTTCACAGACATGCAGGTCGCCTAATAGGCCGTCAACTAGAAAAGGACCTGCACCAGGCCTCTCCGGAGGCCATACGCCATTATTATTATTATTACCTCTAATTACTATCTTACACTTCCTCTTTTCAGCTGCTTTTTCCACATCCTGGTGGTGTCACGGGCGCTAAATACGAAGCACATATGGATTTGGCTCCTTTTTACCGACCAGGTACCTTCTCTCATGCCTACCCCATGTGGAGGGATGTATTCACTATTGCGTGTTTCTGTGGTGGTTGAAATGAGGTGAATTGCATGTGCACGAAGAAGAGTATTGGTACAAATGCAAACACCCGGTCTCAGAGCCAGTAGAATTAACCATACGCGTTATATTCCCTAGCCCGGCAGGGGAACAAACCCAGGACCCTCTGAACCGAACGTATAGACTTCTTGTAAGTAATTTTTAATTTCCATTAATTGCTTTTTCATACATTTCATTTTATTCTTTACCCTTATCCTAAAATGTCTTGATAGGTTATATTTTATTGTAATACCTGGTTTTCATAAAGTAGCCTCCGTGGCTCAGACGGCAGCGCGTCGGCCTCTCACCGGTGGG
Source organism: Anabrus simplex (assembly GCF_040414725.1). Classification (NCBI taxonomy): domain Eukaryota; kingdom Metazoa; phylum Arthropoda; class Insecta; order Orthoptera; family Tettigoniidae; genus Anabrus; species Anabrus simplex. The sequence continues at coordinate 1,233,712,399 of NC_090265.1, forward strand.
TTCCGTGGTTCAAATCCCGGTCACTCCATGTGAGATTTGTGCTGGACAAAGCGGAGGCGGGACAGGTTTTTCTCCGGATACTACGGTTATCCCTGTCATCTTTCATTCCAGCATTACTCTCCAATATCATTCCAGTTCATCTGTCAGTCATTAAACATTGCCCCAGAACAGTGCGACAGGCTTCGGCAGCCGGCACAGTTCCTATCCTCGCCGCAAGATGGAGGCTTCATTCATTCCATCCCTGACCCGTTCAGTGACTGGAAAAAAGGTTGTAGGTTTTTATTTCACCTTGTTTTCATAAATACCTGCCTGGTGACCATAATCGTTAAGGCAGAAAGTCTGTATGGTCTGACACCATTGTTAGCCGGTTGAAGTTCCGTTGGTCGAAAAATGTTTCACCATCAGAATGGTGGCCGGCAGAGTAGGAGAGGTAGTGTTATACAATTTCTTATCACTAGATTGCATGCCAAAAGCCTGGATTCAATTCCAATTCTCCCCGCAGTGCTCGATGGAGTGAGGGCATACGATGCTGTTGATGGTGATCAGTTCGTCGGAAGACGACGTTAAGCCTTGAAGAGTGTGCCTGTCTCTTACCCGGAGGCCCCTGGTTCGATTCCCGGTCAGGTCAGGGTTTTTTAGCTGCATCTGAGGGCTGGTTCGAGGTCCACTCAGCCTACGTATTTACAATTGAGTAGCTATCTGACTGTGAGGTGGCGTCCCCGGTCTAGAAAGCCAAGAATTACGGCCGAGAGGATCCGTCGTGCTGACCATACGACACCTCGCAAGCTGCAGGCCTTCAGACAGGCTTTCGGGCTGAGCAGCGGTCGCCTTCGAGGCTGTTGCGCCATGGGGGGTTAGTCAAGAATAGTCCTGATGAAGCTCGGAAGCAAATGAGCTCATAAAGGGCTGACAAGAGATGGATGCAGAAGAACCGGGACTGATGTGGAGAGCGCTTTTCTATTTAAAGGCATACTGCTGTCTTTAAATAGAAGATGTGGATATTGTCCTTGGTCTTTAGTGTTTCCACGTCCGACTCGTTGGCTGAATGGTCAGCGTACTGGCCTTCGGTTCAGAGGGTCCCGGGTTCGATTCCCGGGTCGGAGATTTTAACCTTAATTGGTTAATTCCAGTGGCCCGGGGGCTGGGTGTTTGTGCTGTCCCCAACATCCCTGCAACTCACACACCACACATAACACTATCCTCCACCACAATAACACGCAGTTACCTATAAATGGCAGATGCCGCCCACCCTCATCGGAGGGTCTGCTTTACAAGGGCTGCACTCGGCTAGAAATAGCCTCACGAAATTTATTTTAGTGTTTCCACGTTTGTTTTTGTCCCCTCTTTGTAACAGCTTCGTCTTCTGATGCTGACCTGTCATATTTATTCTATTATGAGTTCCTATTCATATTCCTAACTACAAGAGATTGGAAAGAGGACCGACTATCAGGACCGTATAAGAGGACAACTGCCTACAGAAGAAGTTGAGAGGAGTGGTGGTGGTGGTGGTGGTGGAGAAGAAGGGGGAATGCATCCGCGGTATATTCCGCCTGTCGTAAGAGGCGACTGAAAGGGGTACCAGGAGGACTAGGGGCTTTCGACTTTGGAGTGCGGCATGCCGACCATGGTTCCAGCTGAGTCTAGAATTGATTTCACTTACATGTATCACGCTCTTCACTTACATTTTTCCTATCTGACCTTCCTTGGTTAACTCTTAATATCTTCCGACCCCGGTGATATTAGGCTTGTGAGTCTTAGGGAACCTTAACATTCACTCCCTTCATGGTTTTTCCTTTTCTTTTGCCACACTTCATTCTTCGTAATATCTGCCCTCTTTCATTTTCATGAATTGTCAGGAAAATATTGAACAGATCGCAGTGGAACAATCAATGTAAAAATGAATGGCAACCAGTATGTTGGAGAAGACTGGAGGTGGTGGTGATTATTGTTTTAAGAGAAATTACAACTGGGAAACTATCCCGTCTTAACATTAATCAGAACGAAAATGGAACAATACCTTCTGACAAAAACTGTCTTTATTTTCCCAAACCTGTCTCATGCCATACAATTATATAGGTCCTTCGTGAGTTAGACCATTTACCTCACTATCTGCTGTATCGCCAAGTCAGAAAATAAATGTATATTCAGAGAGTTTTTCCGATGATGGCTGGTACGAGATAATTTACCAGAACATTGCTAGGAATGAAAGTTAACCCTCAAACGTAGTAGGTGGCGACGAGGTGTGGTTCTGAGTCAGGTGCGCTCCGTGTATGTTTGCTAAATCATGTGGTAAAGTGTTTGATAGTGGCGGTTACAACTTATTCACGTCAACTTGAAGGACCTAAGTTTCGTGTGGGTTATAATTACCTGTGAGAAGAAGTCATGGTGAGTACGAATTGTACACTGACTTAGCAAATGTCATGGGGTAGTCACCTAAGAGTGTGTGAGACCTCTGGCCCTGCGACCTGCAGTGAGACGCCTTGGAAGTGAGTCAACAAGTCCCTGGTAGACCTCTAGACGCAGCTGACACCAAATCGTTTGCAGAGCAGCCGAAAATGCTGGTCTGTTCGTAGGTGCAGCACCATGACACGGAGACTGCGGTCCAGGACATCCCAGATATGCTCGATAGGGTTCATATCGGGGCTCCTGGGTGGCCATGGCAGTCGTTGGACCTCCGCTGCGTGTTCCTGGAACCATTTCCGGGTGACGTGGGAGCGATGTGGCGGCGCGTTATCATCTTGAAACACCGCAGAGCCGTCTGGGCGCTGGAAGACCAAAAATGGGTGGAGATGGTCTCAAAGCAGCTCAATATACCGCGTACCATTCAAAGTCTCTTCCAGAACAACTAGGGGGCCCATTCAATACCAGGAAAATGCACCCTAGACCATAACAGAGACACCAACGCCCTGGATCACACCTTCGAGGCAGGCGGGATCCATCGCTTCATGTGGCCTGCGCCATACACGGTGCCTCCCATCGGCATGGTGCAGTTGAAATCGTGATTCGTCCGACCATATCACGTTACGCCATTGTTCCATTGCCCATCCCTGGTGACTGGCGACAAGTGCGCGTCGTTGTGCCTGATGACGTTGGGTTAACAGTGGCACCCGTGTGCGGCGCCGGCTCCCATACCCCATAGAACCCATGTTCCTACGGATTGTCCACTGGGAGACGTGTCTAGCACGGCCTGTGTTGAACTGAGCCGTGATTTGTTGCACGGTTGCCCGTCTGTCACTATTGACAATCCGTCTCAGATGTCGCCGGTCACGGTCATCGAGGGTGGCTGGACGGCCGGTCGTTCGTCTGTTGTGGACGGTGACACCCGCATTCAACTATTCACGATACACCCTGGACACGGTTGATCGTGTGAAGCCGAATTCCCGCACCTCTTCCGAAATCGCACTTCCCATCCGTCGGGCACCGACCACCATATCCCGCTCGAACGGTGTCAGCTCACGACGACGTTCCATGTTACACCTGTTACATGCACAGCCACTGCTCAAAAGGTCTCCTGTACAACTGCCGCTGGCATAGGGGGCGAGTGGTGCGCAGACAACACACCTGCACATCAGTGCTCCGCTATCCCATGACATTTGCTCAGTCATTGTACAATTTCATGCCATGTGGCTGGTTTCAATGGCAAGCAGTACAGTAGGGCCGAGCCAAATGAAGATTCTTTCCGCGAGAGAGCAGGTAAACAGGTTACATCCTCGTGGGCTCTCGCTACGCTAATACTCGCTTTTGCTGGTGATATATCGTTAAATCCATGCCCGTCAAAATCCGGTGAGTTGAATTTCTTCTTCTATCAAAACACGATAGCTAATGCTCTACTGGAATTTAAAGCTGCTTTCAGTGGTCTCAGATATGATTGCATGTGGATATGCGAGTCTTGGCTGACCTCATCAATAGGAGACAATGAAATTCTAGGTAATAATTATGAGATATTTCGTCTGGACAGAGAAGCAATGCACGATAATAAAGGAATAGACATTGGTGTTTTTGTAGCCGTCAAGTCCACGCTGAGCCCTGTACCAAGGACGGATTTAGCAGGTACCTGGTGAAAGCAACTGTCTCTCCAGGCCAGGCAGTGTTTATTGTTTGTTGTTACCTGCCACCGGACGAAGTGTCAGGCTCCATGGCTAAATGGTTAGCCTGATGGCATTTGGTAACAGGAGTCCCGGCTTCGATTCCCAGTGGGGTCGGGAATTTTAGCCATAATTGGCAAATTTCGCTGACATGGGGGCTGTGTGTGGGTGTCATCTACATCATCATTTCATCCTCAGCACGACGCGCAGGTCGCCTTCGGACATCAAATCGAAAGACCTGCATCTGGCTTGCTGGATATTTCCCCTCCGAGTGGAAGAGAGCCTATGTTGTTCAAGTGTTTAAAAAGGGGATAATCGTAAATTTGATAATTATAGGCCTGGTGTTTTGTAATCACTATTGTCGAAGGTGGCTGAGAGAATAGTGTATAGGAGGCTATACACCTGTTTGAACCAGTACCTTCCGAATGAAAAGCATGGTTTTGTACATAAGCATTCCACGGCATCATTCTCCCAATCTTTGGAAAATGGCGCACAGATAGACTCCATATACACTGATCTCTCGAGAGCTTTGAATACAGTACAACACAGCGCCCTGATTCTTAAATTATCTGCGTAAGGGGTGCATGAAAAGAATGGATGAAATGTTATATATACGGTAGAACTTGTAAAATCTGAAGGATATCTTTTCCGTACCACCCAACATCAGGTGTTCCACAAGGTTCAATTCTAGGGCCCCTTCTATTCACTTTGGTGATGAATGATTTTCCCTATCTTTCAGTGTCTGTTATACGCAGTCTGAAAATGACTGCAAACTTTTGGAATCAGATGCCCTTCATATGAGTGAGTGGTGTAAGACGTGGATATTGCAGGTCAATGTTTCGAAATGCAATGTAATCAGCTTCACTCCTAAGAAATCCCCTGTCGAGTATAATTATGCTTTCAGTGGTGTATATTTAAACCGTGTAGATAAGATCAATGATTTAGGTATCATATTAAGCAATGAAAATGGCTTCTCCTTCCAGGACCATATCGATTATATAACAAGGAAATCTCTTAGGTTTCTGGGTTTTCTTAAGAGAAATTGCAGGGAGAGTTATTTTTGGATTCCCTGGAATATTTATAACAAGGTGAAAGTAATGTAAATATTCGTGTCGGTAGTTTAAAGAACAAGTTTTCTTTTTTCCTTTTGTTGCATTTCCATATATTCTACAGTGCTTCATGGATAACATTAGTTTCAGAATCGACATATCACTATGTACAACATATTTATCTCCTTTTTACTTATTTGCAACAAATTATTTGGGTACATGGTACAAATTTATTCATTGACGATACTGTAGATTAACCCATGTTTCAACCTACTTTCTAGGTTTCAGTTTCTCTCAGTTTCAGAAAACAAAAAATACCAGTATAATCACTTCAGGCTGCTGGTGGATACCTGTGTAGTAGTACTTGTCATCGTTGAAATAAAGACCTCACATTTATTGCACGAAACAATAGCGAACCATTCGTTTACAGCAATCTTGTATAGGTTTCATTTGTATTCCCTCTGAGCCAATGATCAGTTAAGTCTTGAGTCTTCAAAAATGGCTTTTGGTGACGCAAAACGCGAACTTCAACTCAATGCAGCATAACAACCGATAGATAGATATGGTAACATTGAAAATCCACAGCAACCTTCCCAAAGATACTCTATAACTGCATGAAGCACATGGAAATCATCCACTAGTTTACAAAATACCCTGCATATGCACCCAAATTCTTTTTAAAACGATGCTGAATATAGGTTTACAGGTTAAGCGAACCATTTAGAAAAAATTAGGAGCAAACAATCAACATTTAAAACTAACGTCTATAGGACAAATATGTATTCGTCATTATTGTATACAATTGACATTTGTGAACAATAAGGCACCAGAATATTAACAGTACCAGAAATAATGTATTTTAACCAGACAGAGAAAATAACATAGTTGATGCACATGTATAACCATGATCAATAAAATTACGAAGTACTATTTCACTACAACGTATAACACATAAAGGTGTGCATTTATGTTATTAGCAGAGCGTATTTTATGTTTTTCGTCCATCACGCCAGGATTCATTGTAACAGCTTCTGTTAATTACAGCGGTCTTCCGACAGCGGAGAAATAGCTCTTCAGTTTCTTTGACACTGACGCTGTGACTAGAGCCATGTGCAGTTTTCATTAGGCGGCCGGTGCTGTCAACAATAGAAAGAATCTTTTATTTTAGTGAATATGAACTGAATTTACCCTTAGGAACTAGTTTAAAATAATAACATTATTAATAATAAATCATAATAGATTGTTATGCCTTCCAGCGTTCAGTCGGCAAGCCTCTGTGAAGTAAATAAGCGCCTCCGCATCGTCTATTGAGATCTAGCTCTGTAGCCTCGTTTATTTCAACACCTCTAAATCATAAAGAATTGAGTCTAATCATCGTCACCCTCAGCTCTTTCTACTTTATTACCCTCCATGGATAAATCCATCGTTCTCCTAAGTAACCTATCCTCCTCCATTCGTCTCACACGACCACACCACTGAATCCTCTTTTTGCGAATGCCTTCATCCATAGAGTTTATTCCATATTTACTTACAGCGTCAGAAGCGAGAAACATAACATTAAAGAGATAATACATATATACATCCATACTTTGAAAAAAACACACACATAAACTATACTGTCTCTTCGCAGGATTAGACTGTATACTACCGAAAGTTGGCCACTTCAGGAGCATTTCGTGTCACCTTGAACAGGTCTTCCAAAGTACGACGGGCTGGGCATGCATCACATTGCAATAAGTGTGCTGTGGTCAGCTCTTCTCCACTTCACACAAACTGGAATCCACATTCAATCACCCCACCCCCCACCGCTACTTTATAGGTTTGACCTGCACCTCGTGGCACCTCAGTGCAATCTGCAGAGTGACTTCCAAGTCACTCAGTCTGCTGTGTGACTAGGAAGGAAAGTTCTTTTGGCATCATTCATTCATTTAGATGCTGGATTCTTGCCTGCCACACTCTTATTCATACTTGCCTTGATGTACCTGAAAATGTCTCAGTAAATCTTAAGAAGCTTCTTCTTGATCTAAGACGTTGGCAAGCTGGCTGATAACCAAACAGAGGATGAGACTGAGGTGTCATAGCCTCATTATTCTCTTTTCTGGCAGCTATTTCTCGATGGATGTCGGGAGGTGTTATACCGGCAAGACACTGAAATTTTCCCAGAGGTGTAGGACGCACACGACCAGTGATAATTCGGCATATCTCACTGAGTGCCACATCCACGGTTTTGGCATGGTGGAATTTATGCCATACAGGGCAAGCGTACTCAGCTGCAAAGTAGCACAGGCAAAGGGCAGATGTCCTCACTACATCTGTATGTGCACCCCAAGCTGTTCCAGTCAACTTCTGTGCAATGTTATTTGAAGGAGACATTTTCTGCTTGATGTTCGAGCAGTGCTTTTGGAACGTGAAAGTACGGGGAAGAGTAACTCCTAGATATATTGGGGGTACTGCAGTGTTCCACTAGAATGCCTCCCCAATTGACTTTCTAAGTTCGAAAAACCAGTATATTCTTGCGACTGAAAGCACAAGGCTGCGTCTTAGACGAATTAGGTTTTGGTTGGTTCTTCCTGTAAGAATCTGTGAGAGTATCAAGGTCATCGGACAGTTCCTACTGGACGAACTCAAAATCATCCCTTGAACAGTTATGACTTGATCATCGGCAGACACAATTTTCTGTTCCACCTGTTAGTGACTGATTGTTGGTGTATATGATGAACGGAAATGCTGCAAGCACACTCCCTTGAGGCAATTCGTACCTTTGTATTTTCCATCTGCTTCTCTGGCCCTAGAACTCAACAAAGAAACTCCGGTTTTGAAGCAGATTTCGAATGATAGCCCTTCATGTCATTATAGACCTTTTCCAGGAAAATACGATGATTAACAATGTCGTAAGCTGCCGGGAGGTATACGAACACAGCTCCTCTGACCTGCTGCCTTTGGAAACCAACTTCCATACGCTGAGTTAGTTCCAAAACTGTGAAGCGTAGCTCTTCCCTTACCTGAAACCAGCTTGCTGTGAAATCATAAGTGGCTGGATCTTTCTCTTAAGTTTTTGTGAGGTAGGTATTTCACTGACCTTGTAAATATGGCACATTTCGGTCTTTGCCCGGTTTTGGGATGGCTATGACGCTGGCTTTTCTTCAAATTCTTGCTATATTACACGATTTCAAGCAGTTCTTTATCAGCTACAACAATCACAACTTTGTGGCCAGACCGAAGTTATTAAGTTGCTCAACTCTGGGGCATCCAGACCAGCTCCTTTATTAGTCTTACATTTACGGACGACCAACTCCAGCCCAGACAACGTAAAGGACTCGGACAGTTCGTTGCTCTCATTGACTGGTTGTCTGACTATTGATTTCTTCCCTGTCTGTTTCTGTTCCTTGAACGCATAAGACGTCACACTTATTTTTCTGCCTAGCTTATGCAATAATTGTCTTTCGGCGGTTGGTTGCCTTCAGTGTTCACAAAGAATATTGCCAGGGCCATTTGTAAGGTCGCATTCAATCCTTAGGATGTTACGCTTCTGTTGTAGAGAATCAGCCGTCTAGGAATAGTCCTATAGTTCATTCCATGTTAAGAAAACAGTATTGCTCTTATGACAACAGGGTTGCCATATCAAACGGCTCTGCTCAACACCATCACGAGAAAACGGCGGCACATAAATTTGTGAAACTCGGTATTTAAGTTCAAGATAAAAAGGCGGAAGAAACTAACTTATAAATTACTTTTATGAAATAAAGTGGACGTGGGATTAACAGGGGGTATTTTTGGTTTGTACGGAATCATAGGTAAACTGCGGCACATGAAAATCCCTCAACATTGAAATCTAAGGCGAACTGGGGCAGAAAACAGAAAAATGATATTTTTTATGTGCTCGAGGGGTGAGGGACGCTTTTAATAAATTTCCCTAGGCAACGCGAGGTTCTACTGTGCTGGCATATCGCTCATAAAAACAATAGTAAAAATTAAATGTGGTCGTAAAAAAGTGGTAAAGTTAAATTGCGCTTAAGAAGAGCTAAATAACAAATCCAAGCACAAATAAAAGACAGGGCAATTTTTTTTATCCGTACAAGTTATGCCATGACGTATCGTTGCACAACACACCACGAAAATCTTCAGGTCTTGTGCAGTACGAAAGTAATAAAATGATAGAACGCACACAACTACTATGCAAGATACAACCAACTCTCACTCAACACAAGACAAGTACGCACTGATTTAAAGCCTAAAACACACACGCGAGAAATAAATACTGTAGATGACTTCACTACAGAAGTGAGCTGCCGGCGGTTCACAGAGTGAGGGACTACACGAGACTTGTACCAGAGCAACACAGAAGGAAAATGAAAGAAGGCAACGAAGCGATGGCTGTTCGTGCCGTTGTGCATCCTCCCTACGAATATATTTATGAAAAAGAAAATGTTATGTAGTTAGTTTAATAACTCAGGGCAAAAATACCTCATCCTTTTTATTTCAATTATGATTACGGTTGTCTCCGAGGGGGTGCGTTCATTCCTTGTAGGTCCGTAAGAGCAATAGTGTTTTCTTAACGTGGAATGAGCTATAGTCCGTTGGCCAGGGGACGCCCGGATGCCGCAATATAGCTTTAAAGTGCACCCTACGTGGAGGCTTCTCTCCTGTCCCCCAGTTTATTCCTTAGTTTTTATCTCCCAATCCGGACCAGACTCCTGCCATTTTTCTTCTAGTAGCAATCATTCTAGCTACTTATACGAGTTATGGCCACTTATGAAACTACCTACACATAGGCAACGCAGCAATGACAACATACAATGTTAGTTCACTTTTCCACATAGTCCCCATTTCTTGGAGAGGCCAACCAACTTTTCGATTCCGAATGCGTAGAAATCACCTCCAGTGCTATGTAACCACCTAGAAACAGCTGCTTTCACCTCCTCATCGTTTCGGAGAAGTCGTCCACCGAGATCCTTTTCCAGCTTACCGAACACATAATAATCGCATGGTGTTAAGTCTGGACTATATGCAGGAATGCCTTCCATAGCAATCGCTGCAGCATTTCGGACGTTTGGTGAGCCGTGCGATGTGTTGCGTTATCGTGCAACAAAATCACACCGGCGCTCAATCTTCCCCGCCGCTTTTCTTTAATTGCCGTACGAAACCAGTTCAACGTTTGACAATACGAAGCCGAGTTGATTCCACGTGCACCACACCCTATATGTCAAAGAACACTGTCGCCATTACCTTCCTGGCTGAAGGTTGGACCTTGGCCTTCTTTCTTGGTGTGGTGATGTGGTGTGCACCCATTTCATCGATAATCTTTCTGTTTCGGGGGTGAAGTGGTGGACCCACGTTTCATCTCCTGTGATGATTCGCCGCCGAAACTCGTTGCCCTCGACAGAATACCATTGCAAAAATGCCAGTGAAGATTGGAAACGTTGTCTCTTGAGAACATCGGCCAGCAGACGTGGAACTCTTCTTTGACACAGTTCACGAAACCTACGGTGAATAATGGAGAACGCACTGCCATACTAAATGTTTAGTTTGCTGGCAGTTTCATGCAGTGTTATGCACCTATTCTCTCTACTTATCCCGTCCACACGGTCGACATTTGCAGCGGTAGTGGACGTTGCAGGCCTGCCTTCGTGATATTCGCCCGTGTGATCCGTGCGTCCGGCGTCGAATTGCTTACACCAGTTTACAATACCTGGGCGAGAAACTGCACACTCATTATAAACAGCAGTGATTTCAACAGGAATATCCATGCAATTGAGACGATTAGTCCATAGAAATCTGATCGTTGCACGCACCTCCAATTTGGAGTGAACATCCAGTTGACACACCGTTGAGCCTAACCCGCTCTGCAGGCACAACACTACGGAATACCTCACAAATCTTCCTATCGGACATGTCAGCACTTACTGTAGCTTGTACCGCATTGACCACGGTCAAGACACATAGCGTGCTCTCGCGGCGAGCTAGTGTAACTTACTTTTAGATTCGCCCTCATATGTTGTTACTTCCAACTTATAAATAGGATATTTTCATTCCATTCAGCTTTCACTCCTGTACAAGAATGTCGGTCTGAAAACAGATAGATGATAATTTCGTCCGAGAACTCACTGCTATCTTACAGAACATCGCTGACCGAAACTGCGAGCTCGTTTTATTATCATTGATGCACATTGATTCATTTTCACTTAGTATATTACCATCGTGAAAAAGTATTTTTACAAGTTGCTTTACGTCGCACTGACACAGGTAGGTCTTACGGCGACGATGGAATAGCAAAAGGTTAGGAATGGTAAGTAAGTGGCCGTGGATTTAATTAAGGTACAGCCCTACCATTGGCCTGGTCTGAAAATGGGAAACCACGGAAAACCATCTTCAGGGCTGCTGAGAGTAGGGTTCAAACCCTCTCTCTCCCGGATACAAGTTCCCAGTTGCGCGCCCCTAACCGCACGGCCAGCACACTCGCTTCTCTGGAAAATACATATCCCATATATCTACAGATCTACCTGTTCCAATTTCGTATTCCGTTATGTTTCTTCCCTACTGACATCACTGTAGTGTTTGAAATACTAATCTTCGTTTGCAGGCTTTCAGAACAGTCTGCCATTAAGACCAAGTCGTCAGCATAGTCCAAACTATTTACTACATTTCTATGCAACTGAATTACTCCCCGCTATTTGATACCCTTCAGGAAATTATCAATGTATACATACTATGAACAACAAAAGTGAAATATTTCTACAATTTGTCTTTCGCCACATCGACACAGGTAAGTCTTATGGTGACGAAGCAAGAACTCATTATACTGCGCCATCAATTCTCACTGTGCCTCGATTTTCAACGTAAATACATTTGATTGCCCGTAATAACTTCCCCTAATCCCATTATCCTTCAGTATGGCTACCATTTTTTCCCTTTGTGCTCTGTCAGATGCGTCATGTACATCTACGAAACTACTACTACTACTAATAATAATAATAATAATAAAAATAATAATAATAATAAGAAGAAGAAGAAGAAATGGTATATAGAGGTAAAACATGGTTAACCCTCAAGCACACGCACCAAATTTTTAGGACGCAGACACACGCGTTGGGGTGCTTTCCACCCCACATATCACTGTATTGTAAAATATGAATTACTGTATTATTTGGAGATTTTAAGATAGATTATATAGGAATGACTCTGTCTGCGGGGATCCAGCCAGAAAGATATAAGAGCGGACAGAGCACAGGAGAGTTATTTGTACATATCACTAGGAAATAAAATGACCCGGGGGTGGATTTCACCCCATACGCGTGTGTTTGAGGGTTAAATTAAAAAGGCATACAAGTTCAAATACCTGTATGAATGGATCCAACTCAATGGACTCATGGACAACTGTTAACTCCAGAACTATCCTAGCATTACTTTATTTACGCAACATATTCACTCAAATGCTGCAAATGTGAGTCTAAATCAGTTTTCTTCCTAGACTTCAGAAACCTAAACGATGACGCACTCAGTACACCGTGGCACAACGTACAGCTTGTAAATGATATTGACAATAAAATAACCTTGTTTAATGATCTTCTTTTAGGACTGTATGACAAACGTGTCCCCATAAGGACAGCACGAGTAAAACGAAAACCACCACATACGTTGATGCAAGACACACGGGCAAAAAATTGGAAAAAGAACTGCAGCTTACAAATATTATATAAGAAAATCCAACCACAGACAATTTCAAAAAAGTACAAAAAATTGCGCAACACAACTTAGATCATTAGGTGCGAGAAGAGATGTTATGATCGGTCGAGACTAGAAAAGTTGGACGAATAATTTAGACTGTACAACACCAGAAACTTCCATTGGGCTTTCAAAGAGGAGCTCTCAAGGTATAATCCACCATGCCTTCACTTCAAGAACCCAAAAGTGAAGTTGGTTACCTGTAACCATGGGTACGTGCAACTTCTGCCAGCCTACTTCGACCAGTCACTCAACCGCTGCATTTTTCCTTAATCGACGAATAATTTTCTTGCCCTGTTATGCTCTATTATCTGTGCCCATTCGATCCACATGATCCATGCTCCAAATTATTATTATTATTATTATTGTTATTATTATTATTATTATTATTATTATTATTATTATTATTATTATTAATTCGACTTAGTGATAATAGGAAACTCCAACTTTGCTCACACGATGAGTTTAGGCTCCCCAGAATCCGAAGGCCTGATTGCGCCACCGCTGGTGGCGGGAGATTGGATATTCCCTGGGGTAGTGACATCTCTGTCGTTGTTTATCATCAAGGTATAATCCACCATGCCTTCACTTCAAGAACCCAGAAGGGAAGTTGGTTACCTGTAACCGTGGGAACGTGCAACTCCTGCCAGACTACTTCGACCAGTTACTCAACTGCCAAAAGCCCAAACAAAGATTACCTGTAGTAGACACAGTAGATGTCTGCCTCGCATCTGAACCACTTACACTTCAGCAAATAACTACCACCACAACTGCCTCAAAAATAATAAGGCACCCGGGAAAGATGGCATTATTGCGGAGGCACTTAAAGCAGACGGAACTACGTTCCCAGAGGCCATACACCGGACCATGGTTGACTGTGGGAGACTGATGACTAGACATCCACTATACAAGAAAGGCGACCGAGTTGATGTCAGCAACTACCGGGGAATATCGCTGTTGCCAATAGCCTACAAAGTTCTGTCTAGGATTCTACAGGACAATGTGGAGAGCCAGTGCGGTGAATATCAGGGAGGATTTCGGCGAGGACGGTCCTGCAGCGAGCAGATCTTCAATCTGAAAACTATTCTCCAATTAAAACATGTGAGGGGCGTGAACATCACCGTGGTCGACACACAAAGGTTTGCGAGTGTATTGACCGCCAGGCACTCTTCTCAGTGCTGCGAGAACGAGGAGTGGATTGAACACACGCACCCTCATCGAACAAACTCTCTCAGATACCTCCTCCAAGGCAAAGTTCAGAGGAGAACTGTCTCAGAGTTTCAAGATCTCAATTAGTATGAGATAAGGAGATAGCCCCTCGCCTACTTGTTGGACAAATTCATAAAGAATTGGGAACTTACACTGTGCAATCTCGGAATCAAACCGGTTACCATCGGAGCTGGGACAAGAAGGATCGAGATCACGAGTCTGGCTTTCGCAGATGACATCATGATCCTAACCAACAGCTCTAACGATGCTGCGTTTGCAGTTCATTCCCTACACGAGTCAGCGGGGAAGACGGGACTACAAATATCATACGACAAGCACTTCGAGATTAAATAACCCGGGAAAGCCCCTTTGACGACCACCTATGGATGGATAGGAAAAGTCAGTCGATTCCGGTATCTTGGCGAATGGGTCCACCCCAATGGTAGAGAGGGAACCTCCATCTTAGACAGATGTGCCAATCTCAACACAACATACCAACTGTCACAAAAACGTTACTACAAGAAGTGCATTTCGAAGAAAGCCAAAATATGCCATTACAAAACTGTTGTCAGACCCCAGTTCTTGTATGCTGCGGAGACCTTGCTGATGAACAGGAAAGGCACCATGGACGACCTAGAAAAAAATCGAAAGACGTATCCTCCGGAAAATGCATGAACCAAGAATGCTCCCGAACGGAACCTACCGACTGAAAGCGAACTCTGAGCTATACCAACGGTTGGAAGTGGCAGCATGCGATGTAGGCGGCTTAAGTTTTACGGACACCTTCAGAGAATGGACGACAGCAGACTTACGAAGATCTTCTTACTCATCAAAAGCTACAAGACTAGAAGCATGTGGCTCAATGAAGTAAAAAAAGACTGGGATTTCTAATACTGAGGTGTTAGACCGCTCTAAATTGTGTAAATTGGTAAATTCGTGGTTTCCTCTACCAAAAGTTGTTAAATCTTGCAAACGTCTTCCACAGGAAAGAAAGGAAAAACTTATAGCTGGACTCAAGAGGTATTGGGGACGAAAGTGAGCTGCCAACAAGAACTAGTCATAAGTCATAATTATTATTATTATTATTTTTATTATATAATTATTTTATTTTATACTTTAATTTTAATTAATTTCTAATTTAATTTAATTTTATAATAATTATAATAATTATCACAATATTTATATATTATTATTATTATTATTATTATTATTATTATTATTATTATTATTATTATTATTAAATAATTCACAATTTTATAATTGGGTTTATGAGCTTCTTCGGTACAATCTACATGTACAATGTACTATTTAGTACATACGCACATATGCTTCATACATATCGGTATATACTTAACGGCCAAAATTATTAGTGGACGATTTTGATTAGTCCTCTGTGTATGGTGGACGGTTCATGCCAATAAACTTTCTTACTATATGGCAAGTGGCCAGGATTGCTGCTTTTTGTAATTCTCTGTAACTGAGCTTTGGTATAATACCATTATTATTATTATTATTATTATCATTATTATTATTATTATTATTATTATTATTATTATTATTATTATTATTATTATTATTATTATTATTATTATTATTTGCTCCCTAGAACAACTGCTTGATGAATTCAGTCTTAAAAAATTAAATTTCTGGCAATGTATGGAAAACTCTGCGCAACATTGCTTTTGGCAAGAAACAAGACCGACGTAAACAACACTGACTTGCTATTACGTTACGTAAACAGTTCTGCTCACAAACGTTATATACAAACGAACGGACTAAAAACGAAACAATCGGCAGACTGCATACGCTAAAGAAAACACGATGGAGAACAATTTTTTTTTTTTCACATGTAACTATTAATGATGTCAGAAATGCAATCCAGGAAATAAAGTCAGAGGCTAACGGATGTGACGGAATACATCTGACATACCGTACTGTAATTAAAAGACTCTCTGACATTGCTGTCCAAACAATTACCTGCATAAATAACATACGTTATACATACCAACCTGCATAAGCAACATAACCTAAATAACATTTGATAGTAAACGTACGGGGTACGGGGACTTCTCGCCCACCCTGTACATACAAAATCTTCACTCATGACAGGAATCATTCCAAATTAATGGAGAGGTGCCGTAATAGAACCGATAAGGAAAGACGGTGATCCAACAAGACCCGCATACTTCCTTGTCTTAATAAAATATTAGAAATTATCGCTCACATTAAAATAACAAATTACCTTAACAAACACAAACCACTCGACAGAATACCCATCAGGATTTATACCTAATCACAGCAATACTACAGCAGTACTAACAGATACAAATCATCTCTGCTGTGCCAAAACCGCGAATGTGACAATACACTTCCAATCCATTATTTCCCTTAAGATTGGTCACGCCTCCCAGCCACATATTGATATGCAGTCCATCAAAACAATTTTCATTGAGTTAACTCTTCTATGGTCTTGGGTGTCCAACTCGTTGGCTGACCGGTCAGCGTACTGGCCTTCGGTTCAGAGGGTCCCGGGTTCGATTCCCGGCCGGGTCGGGGATTTTAACCTTAATTGGTTAATTCCAATGGCACGGGGGCTGGGTGTATGTGTCGTCTTCATCATCATTTCATCCTCATCACGACGCGCAGGTCGCCTACGGGAGTCAAATAGAAAGACCTGCATCTGGCGAGCCGAACCCGTTCTGGGATATCCCAGCACTAAAAGCCATACGACATTTCTTTTTTTTTTTGGTGCTTGGGTAAAAGAAAATGAACGTTACTGTACCGTAATGTAAGAATGTACCTGTATATATGCATGTCATATTTACCCACTCCTAGAGTATGATGTATTTAAGGTTCATTTTCTATTACAGACGCGCATAGGAAAATGAACTCAACAGAAATTGTTCCGATGGACTGCATATCAATATGTGACTTGGAGGCACGGCCAGTCATAAGGGAAATAATGGACAGGAAGAGCATTGTCACATTCGCGGTTTTGGCACAGCAGCGACGAAATGACATTCAAGCAGAAATGGACAACAGACAAATGACTAACCTTGTTCTTTTAGACCTAAGTAAAGCATTTGTCTGCGTGGACAGGGAAATATTATCTTCTACACTATAAGCACTAAAATTTTCTTCATACACACTGACGTGGCTCCACTCGTACTTAATCGGGCAGCAGCAAAGCATGTCAGTAGGTATGAAAGTATCACTCTGGCAACAAAGTGAAGATGGCGTAGTTCAAGGCACTGTTCTAGAGCCATTGCACTTTTCACTGTACAATGACTTACCAGAACATAAAAACATGCAAATACCATTTCTATGCAGATGACATACAATTATATATAAATACAAACAAACCTGAAAGTCATCCAAGTAGACATTTAGAAAACTAAACGATGACCTGGTAAACATAAAACACTGGACTACAAATAATTATCTTAAAGTCAATCCATTCAAATCGCTATCAGTCAAATTAGAATCCAAAAATAATCATACCAAACTGAAAAGTGTTAATATTCCTCAAGTCCTAGCCCACCTAACACTAATAAAAATAAACGAAACTGTAAAGAACCTTGGTGTCATTTTTAACAGCCTAATCCTTTTAACCGGACAGAGCACACTACGAAAATTTGCTAGCGACATTTATTTTCATTGCATTGCCTTAAAAGTTTGCGGGATAAAGTTCCTTTAACTAACTACGAGGAAGATACTTGTTCAGAGCGTAATTCTGCCCATCTTCGATTATGGTGACATAATATCCAACAACCTAAACACAACACTTGGCGCTAAACTTCAGCGAGCTTAAAATACAGTACATGCGCCAGTTTTATATTAAATATGCGCAGATATTGCCATATATTCCCGGTCTACAAAGCCAAGAATAACGGCCGAGAGGATTCGTCGTGCTGACCAAACGACACCTCGTAATCTGCAGACCTTCGGGTTGAGCAGCGGTCGCTTGGTAGGCCATGACCCTTCGGGGCTGTTGAGCCATGGGGTTTGGTTTTTAAAATATTTATTGCCATATATCACCCTGTCTTGAACAGCTATCGTGGTTATACTTGGCACAGAGAAGAAACCTTCACTCGGTTTCGCTTGTCCATAACATCTTTCGTACAGATACAACAAGGTATCTGAGAATGTATCTTAAATACTTATCATCCCCAAACAGTATTCCTACGCAAGAAACCTCTTCCCTGCTGAGCTTCCCAATTTACCGCACGACATGTTACGCCAATTCATTCATACCTATAACCTTACGCTCTTAGAATTCCCTTCTGGCTGTAATTAGACATACATAGTAGAAGTGTATTTAAAAAGAGATGTTGAAAATGGTACATAGACTCAAGGAATTAGTACATAATGTAATGTTCCGTTATAGTAACCGCCAGAAATGTATTTTTCGTTTGTAACTATTATTTAAGTTTATTTTCATAATCATTATATGATTAGGATCCTTAAGACTCTGTAGTATATAAAACGTAAAGATGGTTTGCCATAACAACAGGCTCCATCCCCGTCAACTCTAACCTTAAGATAAGAGCAAGAGGTTTTACTCTTAGGAGAATGAACGAAGGGAAGGGCTAATGATAATGTGAAAATTAAAACCTCCCAAGGTCTTTTTCAGGAAATATTTAGGTTTAAAATCACCGTAGGTATAGTTATATCTTCCTTCATTTGGTCATTGATATAACACTATGACTATGCCATTTAATCCCAATACTGGCATCTGTCACTTCAATAAATGTACAGTTATTTAATAACATGGAGTTTTAACGTTTAATACAACCACAAACTGCGCAAATACAACTTCAGTTGGAATGTTAAAAACGCATCGAAATAACGATATAATGTTGCACTTGCTTAGCAAATAAATTATTTAAAATGAATTCAGACGTTTATTCTTAATATCTATATAATAAAAGAAATTACACATCATTTTATTTGGATTCGAGAGCGTTAAGTTTTGTAAAATCTACTCCTTCTGTATTCCAGTTATTTAATTATAAATAACACCAGACGATCACATCTTACCTTGCGTGCCAGAACTACTTTGGGATGAAAAGTTTGGATGTCTTGCATAAGAGTCCATGCAGGATACGAGAACTGCTCAGAATTCATGTCAGAAGTTTCTACTCTTCAGGTCGAGGAACATTAGAGGATATTTCGATGTTCTCAGCAGCGATCATTCCTACCAAAAATACTGCAGTGATAACGAAGAGACCAACAAGTAGAACAACACCACCAGAGATGAGCATTAAAAGGAAAGCTTTCATTCTGTTGAATGTTACCGCAGATTACGTAACCGCAACTTCAATTGGAATCCAAGAAAAAATATTTAATTAATTGCTTGATATTAAAATTTCTTATCCCTAAAGTGTATTATATCAATGAAAACTGCTTTTACTCTGTCCCAAAGAATAATATCTACTGTCTGCAAGTAGTATACGAATTAAGTCAACTATGCAGCTCTGTATTCAGGATCGTTATGTGAACAATGGTGGGGAATATGTCGGAGTAACCCATTCCATGAATAGGTACAATCTTTGGAATACAAAGTTAGGTATGGTGAAAGTCATTTTCTATGAACTTCTTATTTTGCTTAATGAGAAAGTGTAATGAAAGACGCGTATGTACGAATTCGTTCTTTAGAGGTTTACTTTGAATAACTTTATCCTGGTGCTTTTGGAATGAAGTGTGTGATCATTAAGTATATGGTCATTTTCAAAGTTCACCGGAAATCACAAATCCAAGAAATCATTCAATTATTTTTGTTCGATCGTATACTTTCTGTGGTTCATTTTCTTTGGCGCGAATATAATTTGGATTGTTCCATCGAATGAAAAGCCTATTGTGTCTGATTTATTTCTAATCACCACGAATATTTTCTTCGGAATACAAGATTAGGTACGGCAAAAATATTTTTTATTAACTTCTGATTGCTTAAAAACTTGAAGGATATCAAATATCTTCTATCCAAATGCGAACAATGAGAATAAAACTTCATCCTTGCATTTATCAGCTCTTCTCTTTTGCATTAAATGAACTATGCTGGCCATAACTTGTCTACATTAATCACCTTCTCTCCCCGACAACGAATGAGCTTTGTCCATTATAATTTTCTGATTCACAGGTATGTTGAGAGTAAGGGATGTCCTGGGGTCATTTAACATAATATCTCGAGAATTTCACTTGGTACTGAGTATCTATTAAATGTACATTCCATCAATCTTGAAGTATACATACTGCTTCCAATCAATTCCTACATTATTATGATGACTATAGACAATTCTTCATTACCAGTTCTTCGTTATCTAATAAAATTCATGTGAAATCAAGTATTGCCCTGGGGACTTTCTCAAATGTGTTCCATACACATCGATATGGCTCATGATTGACCCCAGATTTGAGAATTCAAGAGAGAGATTTCTGAAACAGTGTTGCATTGCACACCATCAAATTCCATGAGAGGAATAACATTAACAAAATGGACAGTACAATTTCAGTTAAGATGAAGAAGGTGTGCATCACATCGGTGTTATAACGCCAGGTACTTATATTTAAAAATGTACTCGCCACGATAGCGATAAATAGCATTACTGCAATCAACACTGTTGCTAATACAGTAATATCGCAGGCACACAGGCACATGGCAACTCATCTCTTATCTTTTTGCTGTAAGTTAACGCTTACTTGAAGGCAGCTGATCTATTAGAACATTGTGGTAACAAACTCATATTTGAAATCTGATGTCATAAATGTTACATGTTTTGTTTGCACCTTCACATCTATCATATCGTTCTACGGCGAGATTCAGATATTTTCAATAACTTTGCCTTCGACATTGAATCTGGAGACGTATCATAGGAGAAATCACTTTCGTCTCTTCTGATTACATAATATTTTTGCTTTTCGTTGACTTGATCACAGTATTTTTGAATTCCAAGGGAACAAAAGAAATAGGTGAAAAGAACGCAAAAAAATAATTCTGTTACATGAGCTAAGAACGCAATGAAAGGCATTCTGTATCGCAAAATAGAATGAACTCACTTAACTCGCATTCGTAGAATTAAATTTAAATTTTATTTTCACTTTGTATAACTATTAATACCGATATTAAACCAAAAGAATATGCTCCAGATATTTTATGGTACATCACAATAGCAGTAATTATGACGATGTATTACGCAAGAGCGAGCGGTAGCACAAAGAGTCATCTCACTGTAACAACATTTATTTCGTCAAATATGTTAGTTCTGAAGTTATATCCGATGAATTTGGAATGAATGTCAAATTCAGGACGATTATAAGTACTATGTCAGAGTGACTAGGAATTTTTAGCGTCTATCATCTCAAAAATATATCAATAATAAACAAACTTCACAAAAATCCGTCGCATTGTTAGATATAAATAGGATCATACACTTGTCTACTTAGACAACACACTTCATTTTTTATACAGAATGCGAATACTATTAGAACTGAAATGACTGCAGTGGCAATAATTAATTGCATACTGAAAATAATATTAGAATGCTGCACTTCGTTTTATGCGAACAAATCTACAACATTTTAAGTTATAAGTGGAATGCGTTTGTTGGTTTTACTTCCAATGGTTGATTCCATATTCGTCATCCTACGGTACACCTTTATGTCATGGAAGAAGTAGAAGAAGTTAAATAGAAAGGGCAAGCATATTATCAGGCATGTTTGGAGGATTAGTCTTTCTAATAAAATTATGAATTCTGCCAACTACCGCACCGTTACATTTCAATTTCCATGACGACATATGGTATAAAGAATTGTATTGTTGACTCCTATGATATTAAACTTACCAAACATAATTATCTTCTTTTACAAATTAGCAAAAAAGCAGAAATTATACCTTGAAGGAGTAAATATGGAAGAAGTTAAAAAGTAAGAATAGTTAGGAATTATAATATCAGGAAATGGAAAATGGTCCGAACACGTCAAGAGGGCAAAAATGATCGTTGTAGCAGTTCTAGCTAGTACACGAATATTAGATAACAGGATGCCTAATATTGATTTTAGGGTGCAAAGAAATGTATTCAATGCTGTGATTAAATCTAAAATGCTATACGGTTCTGAAGTATAGGGCACAGAAAAGGAAATCGCAATGCTTGATTCAGTCACTAGCAGATTTATTAAAATAATTACAGGCTTACTATCATGTACAGCGAATAGTGGAGCTAAATTACAGACATTAATATAAAGGTGGATGTAAATAAGAGAGTAATAAAGTATTGGTTTAGGTTAAAAAGAGGAGGAGGAGGATACATTCTAGATGTACCGACACTAAAATAGGTACCAGTGTCGGTACTGGACAACTTAAAGGAATTAATAGAAACAATTGGGATGGTCCGACTCGTTGGCTTAATGGTCAGCGTACTGGTCATCGGTTCAGAGGGTCCCGGGTTCGATTCTCGGTCGGGTCGGGGATTTTAATCGCTTTTGATTAATTCTTCTGGCTCGGAGACTGGGTATTTGCGTCCGTCCCAACACTCTTCTCTTCACATTCACACAACACACTACACTACCAACCGCCACAGAAACACGCAATAGTGATTACATCCCTCCATATAGTGTTGGCGTCAGGAAGGGCATCCGGCCATAAAACATGGACAAATCCACATGTGCGATGCAGTTGGCACCCGCGACCCCACAAGTGTGAGAAAAGCGGTAGGAAAATAAGAAGAAGCAATTGGGATGGGAAACTATCGGAACAAAAATTTAGAAGAAAGAAAAGTCTGTATGAAAGTGGCACAGAGAGTAGCAGATATAGAAATGCTAAGAGCTGAGGGTAATACTAGGAGAACTCTGAAGTAATTCATGAATATCGTCCCTTAAGAATTAACACTGCTAATATGGCAATGCTCTTCCTATCCATTACTGTATGTAGTCACGCCTCCCAGCCACCTGTGGATATGCAGACCGTCAGAGACATTTACGTTGTGTTCATTTTCCTATACGGCAGTATAAAGGAAACTGACCCTTGAATACATTATACTGTAAAAGTGCGCACATACGTCATGCAAACATACGGTACGGTTCGGTACGGTAAGGTTCATTTTCCTTTACACGACAGTATAGGAAAATGAACTTAACATAAGTTGTTCTGACGGACTGCATGTTCGTATATGACTGGGAGGCGTGACCAGTCGTAAGGAACATAATGGATAGGAAGAGCATTGTCAGATACGCGGTATTAATTCTTAAGGGATGATGTATATCCTGGTATTAGAATAATACATGATAAATTAACCAAAAGAGAATGAAGGGGAATGATATGGTGGCTGATGGGAGTCTATAAAAACAACGCTTTTAAAGAAGTTGCGAATACATGTTTATTGTGTGAGTAGGAGCAAGGGAATGTACATTTCTTGAGACAGTGTGAAAGTACAAGAGCATTACGGGTTAAAATCTTGGAAACGGAAGAGATAAATAAAATGGAAAGAGAATCTGAATATTATACTCTTGTCAAATTAATGAACAGGGAATGGAGAAAGCCACGGAAACTACCGAAATTATTGTTAATTGTAAAAAGCTTGTGGGAGAAAAAATGAAAGTGGGGAATGAGGGAATGGTACATGCTGCTGAAGGTGTGAAAGGACTTAATTTTGGCAAGTAATAAACTGAAAACAGTGGAATCGGCACAAGTACGCAGGTTAAAATTATAGTATATAGCATTTAAATTTCACATACAGAAATGCATGACAATATTTCAGGATTAACCAAGTCTCGTCTCTCCTGCCTCGGACAACCAAATTTGGAAGAGAGAGACTCCAAATTTATCATTTATACGCACATTAAATAAATACTTTAAAGATGGTTATATTGAGTAGAAAAAATATACGGAAAATTATTAATCTGTGAAGTATCATCTCTGTTTGGGGTACCTAATATTCACGAAGTTTTGTAACCATGTTTGTACATAACATTTGACCCACAAGTATAGAACATTATAGAGTCAAAGACAATAATAAATAAGAGCGACAATAATTATAATTTTATTATCCTGTTCCGTTTTTATATTTGTTCAGCTATGTCAATGTTCTTTACGTATTGTATATTGTCTAATTAGTAGTATTTCAATTCATTGATATGTACTACGTATTTCTTCTGGTTAGGTTGTTTTTTCCTTTGTCTGTTTGTTGGTTTGTTTGTTTTGGCTAAAATACAACGTAGGTAGCTACATGCCTAATAAGGTATATATGAATTTCATGTGGGTTGAGTGGGAACTTTCATTCACCCGTGTTGTAATTGTAGGATTACGTTAAAGTATGTGTAACAATACATGCGACAAATTCTAACTCTAATTCAAAAAATTCAATAATTATCTTCTTCTCCTTCTTATTGGACGGGTATGGCGTCATATCCATTCTTCTCACTTTTAATCTGCAGGTATACAGTATGGAGTGATGAAAGTAGCCCACCTCCGTAGTGTAAAGGTTATCTCTCGTAACTGCCACACTCGAACGCCCAATTTCGATACATGGTAGTGATAGAATTTTAAGACTAGACGGATAGCTGGTATTTAATTAAAACTGCATACGGAATGTCCGGCTCCATGGCTAAATGGTTAGCGTGCTGGCCTTTGGCCACAGGGGTCCCGGCTTCGATTCCCGGCAGGGTCAGGAATTTTAACCATAATTGGTTAATTTCGCTGGCACGGGGGCTGGGTGTATGTGTCGTCTTCATCATCATTTCATCCTCATTACGACGCGCAGGTTGCCTACGGGAATCAAACCAAAAGACCTGCACCTGGCGAGCCGAGCATGTCCTCGGACACTGCCGGCACTAAAAGCCATACGCCATTTCATTTCATTTGCATACGGGATAGCTCACCTCGTTTGAGGATGTGCTTGAAGAAAGCTGCACCATCTCGGGACCAGGACATGAATTTTAATTTACAGTGATGATTGACGACACTGTAACAATATGTCGATCTCCACAGACCCCAGAGGATTGTCAGATATCTTTTTTAACTACATAGTGATAAATAATCGTGTACGAAATTGTGTAAAACTTGCAATAAGTGTAAAAACGTATTCAGGGTTTGACATTAACTCAGATCATAGGCAGTTGTTGCAGAGTCACCCCTGCGATTGAAAATCCAGCTGATAAATCAACAGACCAAGGGATATGTCATAATGAGCCTAAAAGATCCGAAGGTTCGAAACACATACTCAGCACCAGTATTGCAAATCTGAATATCAGATCTGAAATAAAAGTAGGTGAAGCATGAAATGATATTAAGAAAGCCTGTTCAAGAAAATACTGTTGATCAAATAGTAATTCTACAATCAGAAAAGAAATAGGATTAGCTGGACAACGAATCTTGAGCTAATGGAGTATCGAAGAGTTAAAATGAACAACGATGTGGCTTATGTGAACATCCGAAGGACGAAGATAAGAGAGGCAAAATAAGTTAGAGTTAAAGAACATTGAAAATAAATAGAAGACCTTGAAAACAAGTATAATAGCTTCAATCTGCACAAGATGGTCCGTTCACTTTTCGAAGACGAATGAAAGCAAAACTAGCCGACAGCGACACTGAAAACAGTTGCGGATAAGGTGCTACTCGATTACCGGCTTCCACGTGGGTATTGTCGTAGCTACCAGACTAGTAGCACAAATACAAGTGAAAAGAAATAAAGAGTTTTCTTTCTCATGGAGTACAGTGTGTTGAACATTGAGTTAAGTGGGAATACGAGGCAAAGCTCGGCGTCGGTTATGGGAGTTCTATAACCTCTATAATAAGGTGACCCCAATATTCTTGTTATTACTGCAGAATGTTACTTTCAACGTTTGATTATATGGTGGGAGTTATTGCACGACACTTTTTTGCTTATGTTCATCTTGGTTTAATCAACAGTTGAATGATATCACACC
This sequence comes from Anabrus simplex, assembly GCF_040414725.1. Taxonomy (NCBI): domain Eukaryota; kingdom Metazoa; phylum Arthropoda; class Insecta; order Orthoptera; family Tettigoniidae; genus Anabrus; species Anabrus simplex. Next base: position 1,233,738,383 of record NC_090265.1, read on the forward strand.
TTCTTGTATCAATATAAATAAATTTTGTGGAAATTAAATGTAATTTGTACTTACTGCTAATTCCAAGGATGCGAGAAATGGTATTCCATCCCTTATCAATCATGTCGCTATTCTGGTAACCTTCAGTTGTACTGTTCCTTAATACCGGTTTCTTAAGCACATCAGAAATGAGTGCCTCTGATGTTGAAATAATGCTAATAAGCTGCCGACTCTACAACCGTGGACAAACCTCTTTGGAAGCTGCCTCCTACTCGTGAGCGTTGATAGCATTACCTGAGAAGCTCGCACGCGAGAACGTTCCAAAGCCGTACATACACATGCGATTGTGTGTGTTTGTCCGCGTAAAGGAGGTAGCGCCTGCAGTCTCCTGGAAGCACGTGCACACTGGATACTCGCATGACATAGAAAGAGTAGGTGAAAGTATGGAAGTACCACATTGTAGATCTCTCCGGAGATGATCCCTCAGAACCTGATGATGATTATATGGGTGGTCCAGAGATTCTGAAGTATGAGCTCGAGAAAGCCTTAGGCCTAGCAAAATATGACGAAGTCGTTGTACCATAATAAATTAATGCAAATATCTCTTAACTGATTGACATTAATAATAACGACTTTATTTTCAAGATATTTAGCTACGTCTACAATACAGGAAGCAATCCTGCACACTAGATGAAATGCACCTTTATCAGCCTACGAAACAAATCGAATTATAAACTATGTAGTGATCAGAGGCCGATACATCCAATGGGATTCACTCTGAAAGTGCTTTTATTTTTCAGAACACTATGCTCCAGATTATGAAATAAAATGGAGGAAAACGTCATTCAAAGTCATTTTTGTTTTAGAAACGGTTTCGGTACTATTCAAAATGAGAAAGATGCCGAATATCATACATAAAGTTCACAAAAATATAGTTAATTCAGTAATGAAAACGAAATTATATGGAGAATGCCCTTGGGGAGTAGATGATGAAATTTTAGCAATAGATGCAGATATAGTAAATTTTCCAAAGTTAATAATGGGATTGCCAAGCTTTACTGCAAACTATGAAGTGTGGATGTCAAGTGAAGGAATGAGCATACGAGCAGATATTGTGAAGCGAATAATTAAATAATGGTCGAGGCTAAAGACGGGGGCAGGTGAAATTCTAAGGATAGCATACCAGCTTCGAATGAAACATAAAAATGAGGATTACTGAGTGTTTGGGGTGAAGAAACGACTGGGTGACATAGCAATGTGGTACCATAGGGAAATACATTTATCAAGAGATGGTATAGGATAGTGTAAGAAGATGGTCTAAATAGTGAAATACATTGAAAGACAAACAATAACTACAGAATGTTACAGCAAGGCCGCACTTGTTTAATTTTTAAAATAAATAAAAATACGGTATGGCAGTACAGACTGAAATGTTACATGAAGTGGAAATGAGAGGGATAATGTGGTTGCCGATGGGATTATATAAGAATAAAGTTATGACAAAAACTGAGGAGAATCGGTGCACTTTATGCAATACAGGTATGAAAATGGCCCACCTACTAAATGCCTGTAAGGAAACAAGAAAGATTAGACAGAAATACACTTAAGAAAATGGAAATTGCAACACCATGAAGGCATTGGTCGTTTGTGTTGATGTTCAAGATATGGAACGATGTCATGTAGATATGTAAACGGTCAAAGTTTCAGACCCATTGGATTCTTGCAACAGGTCTCCCCACGTGATCGGTCGCGGAGGAATCAACTCCAGTATACGGACTCTGGTGTAGCGTAGTTGACTTGCAGTCTGTGCAGTGAAGTGTTCCCCGTCAAACATGCCTCGACGACAGAGAAGAGCACGCTATCAACAACTGTCGCCGTTTGAGAGGGCTGGGATAATTGGGCTGTGTGAGGCTCGATTATCGCTAACGACTGTCGCTGCACGTGTTGGCCGACAGGCATCTACGGTACAACGTGTATGGCAGCAGTGGTCAAATGAAGGCACCCACACTCGTACACCTGGCACAGGCCCAGTGCGACAGACAACTGTGAGAGAGGATCGCCGCATCATTCGGATGACCCGGATGGAACCCCATGCAACAGCAGCTCAAATTCGAGCAGCTGTGACACCCCTCGTTACACAACAAACAGTTGGTAATCGCCTGCGTGCAGCTGGCTTACGAGCCCGTGTCCCTGCAGAAGTTGTTCCATTTACTCCACAACAGCGACGTGTAAGGCTGGCCTGGTGTCGAAAAAGATCGGCGTGGGTCAACGAATGGCATAGGGTCGTTTATAGTGATGAATCGCGTTTCTGTCTTGCCCGCAGTGATCGCCGAAATCGTGTGTGCCGACGTACCGGGGAGAGGGGCCGCCCAGATCTTATTGTCGAGAGACACACAGGGCCAACACCAAGCATTATGGTCTGGGGAGCTAATGGCTTTAATGTGAAATCACAATTAGTGCTTGTCGAGGGCACTATGACTGCTGGACAGTACGTTGATTGGGTACTCAATCCAGCGGTTGTCCCTATGATGGCGAACATTGCTAATGGGATGTTTCAGCAGGACAATGCTCGGGTTCACATTGCACGCATCTCTAGAGAAGCTCTCCACGACACCACAACCTTAGAATCGCCTGCCAGATCCCCGGACCTCAGTCCTATTGAGCAAGTGTGGGACATGATGGGTCGACAACTGGCCAACCGTCCTCAGCCACCCACAACTCTCGAACAAATGACCCGTGCAGTGCAGCAAGCATGGGCGACAATTCCTCAGGGCCTTATTGACTCCATGCCTCGACGAATTCATCAATGTATTGCAGCTCGTTGTGGGCACATCCTGTATTGATTGTTGTCCAAACTTGCGGTCAGAGGGACCTGAAAGTGTAATCATCGAATCACAACTGAACACTCGTCCTGCATGTTCAATTGCAGCAATGTAGCACCACTCCTTCTGGGTTGTTGAAGCTAAAGAAAAGGACAAAGATCAACGGGAAGGAACTAAAAAACATCCATTATGCAGATGACACCCCATGAAACTACTGTGCATGAACATTTATAAGACCAGTTCCTCCTGAACAGCATCAGCGAAGTAAACATAGAGCTTGGACCAAGCATAAACATTCATAAAACTAAATGAAAGGTCAACAAGCAATCAGTCACTACTGATCTGCATTTAGGGCAGTCGCCCAGGTGGCAGATTCCCCATCTATTGTTTACCTATACATACATACATTATCATTATAGAATGTTATGCCTTTCAGCGTTCAGTCTGCAAGCCTCTGGGAATTTATTAAAAGGCGCCACAATCCTCGATTTGTAACTAGTGTTGTGGCCTCATTTGGTTCTATACTTCTTATCTTTAAATCGTTAGAAACCGAGTCTAACCATCGTCGTCTTGGTCTCCCTCTACTTCTCTTACCCTCCATAGCAGAGTCCATTATCCTCCTAGCTAACCTATCCTCCTCCATTCGCCTCACATGACCCCACCATCGAAGCCGGTATATGCGTACAGCTTCATCCATAGAGTTCATTCCTAAATTAGCCTTTATCTCCTCATTCCGAGTACCCTCCTGCCATTGTTCCCACCTGTTTGTACCAGCAATCATTCTTGCTACTTTCATGTCTGTTACTTCTAACTTATGAATAAGATATCCTGATTCCACACAGCTTTCGCTCCCGTAAAGCAAAGTTGGTCTGAAAACAGACCGATGTAAAGATAGTTTCGTCTGGGAGCTGACTTCCTTCTTACAGAATACTGTTGATCGCAACTGCGAGCCCACTGCATTAGCTTTACTACACATTGATTCAATCTCACTTACTATATTACCATCCTGGGAGAACATACAACCTAAATACTTCAAATTATCGACCTGTTCTAGCTTTGTATCACCAATCTGACATTCAATTCTGTTGAATTTCTTACCTACTGACATCAATTTAGCATTCGAGGGGCTAATTTGCATACCATACTCATTGCACCTATTTTCAAGTTCCAAGATATTAGACTGCAGGCTTTCGGCACAGTCTGCCATTAAGACCAAGTCGTCAGCATAGGCCAAACTGCTTACTACATTTCCACCTAACTGAATCCCTCCCTGCCATTTTATACCTTTCAGCAGACGATCCATGTAAACTACGAACAGCAAAGGTGAACTATTGCAGCCTTGCCTAACTCCTGTAAGTACCCTGAACCAAGAACTCATTCTAGAATCAATTCTCACTGAAGCACAATTGTCAAAATAAATGCCTTTTATTGATTTTAATAATCTACCTTTAATTCCATAGTCCCCCAGTATAGCGAACATCTTTTCCCTCGGTACCCTGCCATATGCTTTCTCTAGATCTACGAAACATAAACACAACTACCTATTCCTCTCGTAGCATTTTTCAATTACCTGGCGCATACTGAAAATCTGATCCTGACAGCCTCTCTGTGGTCTGAAACCACACTGGTTTTCATCCAACTTCCTCTCAACGATTGATCGCACCCACCCTTCCAAGATGCCAGGGAATACTTTGCCTGGTATACTAATCAATGAGATACCTCGATAGTTGTTGCAATCCTTCCTGTTCCCTTGCTTATAGATAGGTGCAATTACTGCTTTTGTCCAATCTGAAGGCACCTTACCAACACTCCACGCTAATTTTACTACTCTACGAAGCCATTTCATCCCGGCTTTTCCACTATACTTCACCATTTCAGGTCTAATTTCATCTATTCCTGTTGCCTTATGACAATGGAGTTTATTTACTATCCTTTCCACTTCCTCAAGCATAATTTCACCAACATCATTTTCCTCCTCCCCATGAGCTTGGTTGTTTGCAACACCACCATGATGATTTCCTTTTACATTGAGAAGATGTTCAAAATATTCCCTCCACCTCTCCAGTGATTCCCTGGCATCTATTATGAGTTCACCTGAATTACTCAAAACACTGTTCATTTCCTTTTTCCCTCCCTTCCTAAGATTCTTTATTACTGTCCAGAAAGGTTTCCCTGTTGCTTGACCTAGCCTTTCCAGGTTCTTACCAAAATCTTCCCATGACTTCTTTTTGGATTCAACAACTGTTTGTTTCGCTCTATTTCTTTCATCTACATACAAATCCCTGTCTGCCTCGGCCCTTGTTTGGAGCCATTTCTGATAAGCTTTCTTTTTACGTTTACAGGCTGCTCTCACTTCACCATTCCACCAAGATGTTCGCCTTTTCCCATCTTTACACACAGTTGTTCCTAGGCATTCCCTTGCTGTTTCTACCACAGCATCCCTGTATGCCACCCATTCACTTTCTATATCCTGAACCTGCTTACTGTCTACTGTTCGAAACTTCTCCCTAATCATATCCATGTACTTCTGTCTAATTTCCTGGTCCTGGAGATTTTCTACCCTTATTCGTTTGCAGACAGATTTCACTTTCTCTACCCTAGGCCTAGAGATACTTAGTTCACTACAGAGCAGATAGTGGTCTGTATCATCGAAAAATCTGCGAAAAACTCGTACATTACTAACAGATTTCCTGAATTCAAAGTCTGTTAAGATATAGTCTATTATGGATCTGGTACCCCTAGCCTCCCATGTGTAGCGGTGAATAGCCTTATGCTTTAAGAATGTATTCGTAACAGCTAAACCCATACTAGTACAGAAGTCCAGCAAACGCTTCCCGTTCCCATTAGCTTCCGTATCTTCCCCACATTTACCAATCACCCTTTCGTATCCTTCAGTTCTATCCCTTACTCTCGCATTGAAATAGCCCATTAGCACTATTCTATCCTTGCTGTTGACCCTGACCAAGATGTCACTCAATGCTTCACAAAACTTGTCAACTTCATCCTCATCTGCACCCTCACATGGTGAATACACGGACACAATTCTTGTCCTAATTCCTCCAACTGACAAATCTACCCACATCATTCGCTCATTTACGTGCCTAACAGAAACTATGTTGCGTGCAATGGTATTCCTGATAAAGAGCCCTATTCCAGACTCTGCCTTTCCCTTTCTAACACCCGTCAAGTACACTTTATAATCTCCTATCTCTTCCCCATTATCCCCCCTTACCCGAATATACTTACTCCTAGCACATCCGGATGCATCCTCTTTGCTGACTCAGCCAGTTCTACCTTCTTTCTTCCATAAGCCCCATTAATATTGATAGCTCCCCATCGAATTCCATTTCGTTCGCCAAGTTGTTTCCAAGGAGTCCCTCGCCTGTCAAATGGGAGTGGGACTCCATTACTCCCATAGGTCCGAGGCTTGCTAAAAACGTTCTGAGCTCGGTAAATTCATGAAGCAGGATGCTACCCTACTTGCACATAGTCCAAGTGAGGATCTCTCCTCTAACGTGTTATGGACCACCGGTGATTTGTATAGTCCTAGCCGCCTGAGCACAAGGAGGGCCACTACTCGGAATATGTCCGAGATGCCCACTCCCATTCCATAGCAATTAGTATCCCGACTCTCAGGACCATTTACTAGGCCACTCAGCCGTTGCCCATGGTTCACGAACTAGGACGTGACTACAGTAACCCACAAACATGAACCACCTCATTCCTTAAATAATTGCAATGAATTTGGAAATTTAATGAACTTCCCGCTTTGTACATTATTCCAATCCCTAACTCATCTTCCTATAAACGAATAATTACCCCATTTTGTCCTCTTGAATTCGAACTTTATCTTCATACCGTGATCTTTCCTACTTTTAAAAATTTCAATGGCTCCTTCGATGATGAGGGCACCAGCATCATCTCTGGCTTGTTTTGTAGCAATGTTAACAGTTTTAATTGCTCAATAAGCATTCCAATAAAGTTATTTTAGTGCATAGGTTCGACGAAAACGTTTCTTGGTTGATTGGCACAATCATTGTTGCAACAAAACGGAATTCGTAAGATGTTAAAAGAGCAGCTGTTCGTCTCAATTGCTTCATCATTTTTATGTTTTTACTGTTGTCTGAGTAACTATCGAATACCACAACAGTATTGTGTCGTGTTATTGTACTGAAAATCGGCAATAGAAACCACCTCGAGGAAACATTCAAGAAAAACTTTGCGAGCTTTCCCATCTCCGCAGTATATCTCTAGAACGGTTAATCACACGAAAGAAATGCATGTTACCAAACCTGTGGAGAATTTTATGATCTAAAAGTGCTTTAATGACCTTTAACGATTTGCGACGCATCGTGATCTTTGACCTCTGGTATCTTGATTCGCAGACGCGATATCATATTAGACTTTTCAGCCCGTCTTTGGAACGTAAAATTAACATTCCGCCTTTTATTCAGAGGGTTAGCCTTTATTTCTCCTTATCTCACTGGACTAATATCATGTATATACAGATTAAAGCACAAAGGGTTAATAGCACTGTCTTGTGGGACCCCACCCCGATCCCTTTTAATCATTAGAGGGTCATATCGTCGTTGCGGGACGAAACCTCCTATGTGATAATATTTTTGGAGATATACTGACCCGCAGAACATACATTATGACGAGCGAGAACGCCTTGACCATCTTCACACAATATTGCACCTTAGATGACAGAACCTTACCGGCCAAAGTTCTAAGCTAAAATATTTCACATAGGTGGTTTTGTCCCGGCAGCGATGATATAATACTTCACCTACTCTAATTGTCTGAGTTTCTAGAAATTCAGCCATACATTCAACCACTCATTTGTCCAGTCCAGTAACATTGTCTGATGATCTCTCATGATCTGCCTCACCCACTATATAAAAAAATCTTGGATAGATTAATGGCAAGAGAGTCAATTTGTTCTCCTGCATCTAAAATATCTACGATATCTTTCTGGAATTCTACAAGCTGACCCTAACTGGAATATTTAGGAAAAGGCTACGAAAGCAACAGATAGGGAATCTGCCACCTGGGCGACTGCCCTAAATGCAGATCAGTATTGATTGATTGATTGATTAACCTTTCCTAAAGCCGAACTGCCTTCTAACAAACCAGCCAGTATTTTCCCAAACGAGAGTAATATAATCAGAAAGAACGCTTTCCTAGAAATTGCAAGCAATACATACCAAGCTGATTGGTCTGTAATTATCTGATTTATGTTTATTACCCTTTTCGTTGTACACTGAAGCAATTATATCAACTCTCTTCATTTGGTTCAGCTCCTTTTTGAAAACGGTAATCAAATAAGTATTTGAGATATGGCAATATATCACATCCCATAGTTTACAGTATAGGCCTACCCAGAAATATTACCAATCCCAGCTATTTTTCTAGTTTTCAGGTTTTGTATCTTATCGTAAATGACATTATTATCATAAGTAAATTATATTACTTCTGCAGAATTAGTCTCCTCCTCAATGAAAGGTATTTGCATGAACACTGCACAGGTTAATAAATGGGTCAGGGTGCGAAATCGGAAAAACATGGTGGGGGGAGGGCGGGAGAAGGATCGTAGGGCTTAACTACTAGTGTTTATTTCCAACAGTATGTAGGGGTATATAATCCCGTTCTAAGTAAAATACCTCCTCCCCTTAAAAATGTAAATTTAAAACGTTTTTGTTTGAATTCTGTTGTTATAACAAGAATGATGTTCAATGGAAAATTATTCCCGGGTTTCGTATGGACTTAGCATAATGAAACATGAGCAATAGGCTGCATGTGCGGAGTTGCCACCGCTGCGTTGTTTTATTGTTCAAGGTCTGGAAGTCATCCTATTATTTCTATCTTATGTGTATTATTGTTGATGTTTTTATGAAAATATGCACGGTAAAGGTTATTGATTTCAGTCGTACATGTGTAACATTTTCCTCGTTTTGTAATGAAGGAATCCCCCCTCGGCAATTTTAGTGGGGGGGGGGGAATCTTTGAGATAAAATCATCGGTGGGGGGAACCCTCCCATCCCCTCCCCCCCTACGATTTAGCACCCTGAAATGGGCAATAATAAGCACGAATGCTTGATGTCAGGGAATCACACAATGCTCGTTTAGGAGTCTTTCAAATAGTTATACCATTTAAAGACTATAGTACCCACTCATAGGAAAAACAACACAGTTGGTTTCTGATAAACCTTACTTTATATTTGTCACATTTTATGCATACATAAATTTAGGATAGGAAGTTTAGTATTCGCAACCTCGACAGGTGTTTCTTCTTTTCCTTTCAACTTCATCTTTGTGAATAGCATAGCCTAGCTTACAGGTGAAAACTAAGGCAACTATGCCAACGGCTATATTCATTATATAGATTAATGTCATTAAAGACATGATTGGAGGGTGAAATTTAGAACTGCACTCAATGAAAGATGTCCTCGGAAAGGATTATTTTCCTCAATACTGTACGGAGAAAGTATTTCTTTTCAAGTCCTGTCTCGGAATCCTTTACAGCAGACATGTTCCATTGCAACACGAAGGGAGATCCACCTTGTTAAGAAGGTTCATCACTAGATACAATTAGAAGCTCAAGGACTTGATTCAGTTGCTTTCTTGAGTTTTGTTAACAAACATACCGATTTTATTTTGTCCTGAACCTGTAATTGAGCAAATTAAAGGTTTCATTGAATCCAATAATTTCATTATTTTAATGGAATGTCCTGGTCAAGAATATTCATTTCTTATATCAGATCTTACATTTTATACCCGGTTTGATAATTCAGTCACTGTTCCAAAACCGGATCATTATGACAGAATTCACACTACATATACATTTTCAATGCTATCCATTATTATAGAGATGCACGTGTGTTATTTATCGTTATAAGCCGAATTTTGATTATGAGCACGTTACACCATCGCTGATTTCATGCTGCACAGAAGAAGAAGTGAATCAGGAGGCACAGAGATATATCACTCATAGTTTGAGACAATATAATTTTTCCGCCAAGAACATGAATTTCGTGGACAATTACGGCCTAACATCACAATTTCCATGACGACACATGCAAAATCATTGTAATTGTTGGCGGTTGCGGTTCAACAGACTCGGTTCATGGCGAGCGTTAGAAAAAACTGATAATTCAATTTATTTACTTTTTATTGCATTCTTGTTCCCTTGATTAAAGGAAGAGTTTTGGGTTTAGCATATGGCGGAGTAAATATATTTAATGAAATTGCATAATAATATCAGTATGGAATCAGCTACCATGTGCAGACATTTTAATTTGATGCTATCTGGCAGATTGCTCGTTAATTTTGACGCTCCGTTTTACTCTAGGCCTACTAGATGCCATATGGCTTAGGTTTAATACATTTTGTCTGGTAAACAGAAACTGCGTCACAAGAGATCTTTTACGTGCCGATATTTTACCTGTCCCTGGGATCGACAGGATACTAAGTATTAAAATCATGCCTCACAAATATGTCATGGATGAAAATCTTAAGGATGCAGAACATCGGAGAATCTTCTTCTTTTCTGCTAGTTGCTTTACGTCGCACCGACACAGATAGGTCTTATGGCGACGATAGGCTAGGAAAGGTTTGGTAGTGGAAAGGAAGTGGCCGTAGCCTTAATTAAGGTATAGCCCCAGCATTTGCCTGGTGTGCAAATTGAAAGCCACGGAAAACCATCTTCAGGGCTGCCGACAGTGGGGTTCGAACCCACTATCTCCCGGATGCAAGCTCACAGCTGCGAGACCCAACTCGCCCGGTCATCGGAGAATCAAACCCGACCATCAGGGTTCAATCCTCCCTACTTTCATTCCGAGCAACGACTTTGCTCAAGAGCATATGGGGTCATGGACCTGTGCGACGAAAATAAAGTGGGCATTTAACATAAATAACTTGAAAGTAGGGCTCGATAGTAAGAGGAATACATTAATCTAATAAAGAATAAGAATGGATTTTTACCTAGTTGAAAACACAAACACTTCATAACAAAATGCAATGACCCTGTTTGTCCCTATGGCAAATCTATCATCCAATTATTACCGTAAAATTAAAAATAAATTACACAAATACGATACAGTAAATCTAATTGTTAACCACCGTTGTCTTATTGGAATTTTTAATGGTTCTGCGTATTTTTAAGAGTATTATTAATAAGTACGTTCCACATGAATCATCAAAACACTTACTCATGCGAATCCCGCAGTGGCCTATTAATAATGGTTCCCATAATATCTAATTACAAATCACTATACTATCAAACACACATGTCTCTTTGGGGTGACAAATTTATTACTAACTAGCGAATGTACCCGTGCTTCGCTACGGTATTCTACATTGTATTCGAATATCGAAGTAAATAGTGTGCATGCAATAAGATTGTTTTAAAATTGCATGTCTCTTAGCGTTATCCGAGGAAGAGCATGGGGAGGTCCCCGTACGTTGTTTCCAATGTAAAGTGTTTGTTATGGATTTGTGATATAACGGCAGGCTCACTGGCCTACTGCCATTCACAATCGAGTTGGGAAGTTTACATTATAATTTCAGGCCCCATTGCCTACTATGCGGACAGAATCGATTTGGAGAGTTTTCGTTAAAATGGCAGCCCCCCTTTCCTACTTCCAGACAGATTACAGTTTTTATTATAATGGCAGGCAATTATCCTACTATCACTCGAAATTGAGTTGTGCAGTTATCATTATAATGCCAGGCCCATTTTTCTACTTACAGCCAGCTTACTGCCAGTCACACCACGTTGGTGAGTTTCCATCAAAATAGCAGGCCACTATGCCTAATGCCAGTCACATTTTAGATGAGGACATTTCTTTATAATGGCGGGCACCCTTGCCTACTGCCAAACACAATCGGGTAGGGGAGTTTTAAACAAAACTGCATGCTCACTTGCCTTCTGCAAGTCAAATCGAGAAGTGAACTATTCATTACAATTGTAGACCTTCCTTACTAATGACAGTTACACAGGAGTTGGAGAAGGAACCCTTTCATACTGCCAGTCAAAGTCGGTGTCAGGAGTACTGATTACAATAGCAGACCCACCCTTTCTCGATCGCTAAAAATCGACATCAGTGAATATATATAGATCGACATACGAAAGTATATGCGTGTTTACAATATTGAAGACCTTCATTTACAGATTAACTGCTACTAAACGTACGTCATATCGACAAAGGATTATACTATAAGACACGCCGGATTTAGTGGCCTAAATGGCTGGTCCTATGATATGTAATCTATTCTTGAGTCAGATTGAGTTAGAAACGTGGAACAGAATAACGTTCTTGTAAGATTATCTCACATTACATTAATTTTCGAATAATTATGTGACGGCTACATACATAGCATTTGGCTCATATATGGCTACTGGGTGGGCCAATTTTCGTGAAGAGTTTGATGATTCTGTATTTCATAGAAGTAATCGAAGGTATGAATTATGCATGTGAAAATTCCAAATTGACTTAACATCCATTAATAGAGAAAAATCAAACGTAAAAGTGATACAGATACGGCAAAAAGTCATAAGACCAAGGTTGTAGATCATTCCAAATTGAACGGAGATTGTGCAATCTGTTATGTGATAGGAATTTCCGAAGGTCTGCACCATCATAAAAATTGCCTGCATATTTCGATATTCTTCGGGGATAAAAGGTGAAAAATTTAATGATCTTGGATGTTTTCCGTTCGTTACAGTCTAAAACGTATAATTTTGTCAAATTTCAATTATCTTCTTTTTCTTCTGGCAGATTATGCCGCAATCTGGATTTTGGGCGAGGCGGGTAAAAATTAGGACTTTCAGGAAACTAAACCAAAAATTATGCAGATGGTCATTATTACCCCTTAAACGGAAAGCTAAACGAAAATTTCGCCAAAATAGTCATTGTAGAGGCACACAGTCGTTACGATTTGATTTATGTAGATAAGGAATCTGCTCCATGTAAAACACCTTTTTGGCTATGTCCGCTGGACTTAACCTGCAAAACTGACCATTCATGATATCTCCCTTATTAATCCTCCTGACGAAAAAATGCACATGAAAAAAAGGTTTAGAGGTGGAATTCCATCACGTTTGGTCGATTTCCAGTCAGGTTGGTCTTGTTCTCTATATATTGTGGAAGAGTAAAATCACCATTTCGGTTCCCTATAAACCGCCAGTCCATTCCGGAACATGAAATGTTATTTACGTTTAAAACCTACCTTTGGACAGGTGGATGCTAAATATGAATTTTGGTTCGAATATCTTCAGTAGTTTTCAAGTTGTAAGGAATAAGCTTTACACGCACCCGCTCGTGTGTTAAGTCCGATGGGACTTGTACAAAAAAACGGTCCGTTAATGATATCTCCCTTATTAATCCTCGTATCGAAATGATGCACATGAGAAAAAAGGTTTAGAAATTAATTTCTACCGAGGCAGGTAGATTTAAATTAACGTTGGTTGTGTATATTTTGTGGAAGTGCAAAATCACACTTTCGGTTTCGTATAAACCCCCAGTCAGTTCAGGGATTTAGAAACAATATTTGCCCTAAAACCTATCAAGGACAGGTGTATTCTAAATATGAGTATTGGTGGAAATACATCCAGTAGTTTGTAGCACTAGCGTACATACGGCGTAATTAAGGAAGAAATAATACAGTTAAGAAAGTTGAAAGTAATAGAAAATGGATTATAATTATTGAGGGCAGCCGGAAAACGACAAATATGTAAATGCCAAGTTAATGTATTGGAAAATCAAATGCCCCTCAATAAATTATGCTAGTGTGAGTTATGGATATAATAAAGCGGTAACAGAGGAGAAATTTAGGTCCATTGATTCCTAGGTAAACAAATAATAAGAAGATGACTAATGGTGTTATTACTTAATCTATTCGAAGGCGGTTATAACATCCAACGATATTCCGCCAATATCCCGCAGATAGGCCGATTGACGCCTCTCTTGCCTTCTACCTAACGAACAACCACGAATTTAAAAGCATGATGAGGAAAATGGCAATACGTTACTTCCCTGCTGACATGCAGTCAGAGACGTTGCCATGGTAACCTGTAGGTTCGTTGTCGGTCTGTCGGTCACTCAATGCAGAGCATGGTACCAGCAGAAAATTGTAAATTTCTCCGTCATGTAAAGAGTAAGGTAAATTACGAACATAACGAAAGTTGTTTATAATTAAGAGACGTTTCACGTACGGTAAACGAAGTTTACAGAAAATCAATAGTATAAGAGAAAATGGAGGAAAACCATTCTGGTTTTCTTATAAACCCCCGCCTATTCAAAGATTTTAAAATGATATGCATATTGAAACCTTCCCCGGAATGAGTATACTCTAAATATGAAGTTTAGTTGAGATCTATCGAGCCGTTTCCACGTGATGGTGGAAAAACCATTCTGCTTTTCGTATAAACCCCCGTCTATTCAAAGATTTTAAAATGATATGCATATCGAAACCGTCCCAGGGATGAGTATACTCTAAATATGAAATTTGGTTGAGATGTATCCAGCCGTTTCGACGTGATGGTGGAAAAACCATTCTGGTTTTCCTATAAACCCCCGTGTATTCAAAGTTTCTAAAATGATATGCATATCGAAACCTTCCCCGGGAGGAGTATACTCTAAATATGAAGTTTGGTTGTGATCTATCCAGCCGTTTCGACGTGATGGTGGAAAAAAACATTCTGGTTTTCCTATAAACCCCCCGTGTATTCAAAGATTATAAAATGATGTGCATATCGAAACCTTCCCCGGGAGGAGTATACTCTAAATATGAAGTTTAGTTGAGATCTATCGAGCCGTTTCGACGTGATGGTGGAAAAAACATTCGGGTTTTCCTATAAACCCCCGTCTATTCGAAGATTTTAAAATGATATGCATATCGAAACCTTCCCCGAAATGAGTATATTCTAAATATGAAATCTGGTTGAGATCTATCCAGCCGTTTCGACGTGATGGTGGAAAAACCATTCCGGTTTTCCTATAAACCCCCCATGTATTGAAAGATTTTAAAATGATATGCATATAGAAACCTTCCCCGGGAGGAGTATACTCTAAATATGAAGTTTGGTTGAGATCTATCGAGCCGTTTCGACGTGATGGTGGAAAAACCATTCTGGTTTCCCTATAACCCCCGTGTATTCAAAGATTTTAAAATGATATGCATATCAAAACCTTCCCCGGGAGGAGTATACTCTATATACGAAGTTTAGTTGAGATCTATCGAGCCGTTTCGACGTGATGGTGGAAAAACCATTCTGGTTTTCCTATAAACCCCCCGCGTATTCAAAGATTTTAAAATGATATGCATATCGAAAGCTTCCTCGGGAGGAGTATACTCTAAATATATAGTTTGGTTGAGATCTAACCAGCCGTTTCGACGTGATGGTGGAAAAAACCATTCTGGTTTTCCTACAAACCGCCCGTGTATTCAAAGATTTTAAAATGATATGCATATCGAAACCTTCCCCGGGGTGAGTATACTCTAAATATGAAAACTGGTTGAGATCTATCCAGCCGTTTCGACGTGATGGTGGAAAAACCATTCTGGTTTTCCTAGAAACCCCCCGTGTATTCAAAGATTTTAAAATGATATGCATATCTAAACCTTCCCCGGGAGGAGTATACTCTAAATATGAAGTTTGGTTGAGATCTATCCAGCCGTTTCGACGTGATGGTGGAAAAACCATTCTGGTTTTCCTATAAACCCCCCGTGTATTCAAATATTTTAAAATGATATGCATATCGAAACCTTCCCCGGGAGGAGTATACTCTAAATATGAAGTTTGGTTGAGATCTATCCAGCCGTTTCGACGTGATGGTGGAAAAACCATTCTGGTTTTCTTATAAACCCCCCGTGTATTCAAAGATTTTAAAATGATATGCGTATCTAAACCTTCCCCGGGATGAGTATACTCTAAATATGAAGTTTGGTTGAGATCTATCCAGCCGTTTCGACGTGATGGTGGAACAGACAGACAGACAAACAGACAAACAGATACAATTTTATTTATATAGATATTTACAATGTAGACATTGCAACGCCGGTGAACCTGAAACTTCAGAACTGAATCTCCAAACATTTACACAGGACACAAACAATAAGATACGTAACACGGTGGAGCCAGTAAGCAAAGGTATTCTGGTATCGACCCAAGAAATTCGGTAACAATCGGGTATCGAACCACGTCGTTCCGGCTCGATGTACACTGCCTGAGCAAATGTCATGGGATAGCGGAGCACTGATGCGCAGGTGTGTTGTCTGCGCACCTCACGCCCCCTGTGCCAGCGGCAGTTGTATAGGAGACCTTATGAGCTGTGGCTGTGCATGTGACAGGTGTAACATATAACGTCGACATGAGCTAACACCGTTCGAACGGGGTATGGTGGTCGGTGCCCGACGGATGGGAAGTGCGATTTCGGAAGTGGTGCTGGAATTCGGCTTCACACGATCAACCGTGTCCAGGGTGTATCGTGAATGGTTGAATGCGGGTGTCACGTCCACAACAGACGAACGACCGGCCGTCCAGCCACCCTCGATGACCGTGACCAACATATGAGACGGATTGTCAATAGTGACAGACGGGCAACCGTGCAACAAATCACGGCTCAATTCAACACAGGCCGTGCTAGACACGTCTCCCAGTGGACAATCCGTAGGAACATGGTTTCTACGGGGTATGGGAGCCGGCGCCGCACACGGGTGCCACTGTTAACCCAACGTCATCGGGCACAACGACGCGCATTTTTCGCCAGTCACCAGGGATGGACACTGGAACAATGGCGTAACGTGATATAGTCGGACAAATCGCGATTTCAACTGCACCATGCCGAGGGGAGGCACCGTGTATGGCGCAAACCACATGAAGCGATGGGTCCCGCCTGTGTGTGGTCCAGGGCGCTGGTGTCTCTGTTGTGGTCTGGGGTGCATTTTTCTGGTATAGAATGGGCCCCTTAGTTGTTCTGGAAGAGACTTTGAATGGTACGCGGTATGTTGAGCTGCTCGGAGACCATATCCACCCATTTTTGACCTTCCAGCACCCAGACGGTGCGGTGTCGCCCGGGAATGGTTCCAGGAACATGCAGCGGAGGTCCAACGACTGCCATGGCCAGCCAGGAGCCCCGATATGAACCCTATCGAGCATATCTGGGATGTCCTGAAACGCAGGCTCCATGCCATGGATTCTGCACCCACGAACAGACCAGCATTGGCAATCGCTCTGCAAACGATTTGGTGTCAGATGCGTCCAGAAGACTACCAGGGACTTGTCGACTCACTTCCACGGTGTCTCACTGCAGTTCGCAGTGGGGAGGCCGCACACGCTATTAGGTGACTATCCCATGACATTTGCTAAGTCAGTGTATTAGCTGAAATTCCCCAACTACGAATTTATTATAATGCCCTACTTGGGAATGTATCGCTATGTTACTGACTCATTAATAGGTATACGCAGCCATTTGATAATAACAACAAAATACTTCCAAATTAATATTCTAGACATGTGCGTTATCAGGTGGACGGACACATTCCTGGACGAAACAAAACATCTCATACTTCAGGCCCAAGCCAGCAAAAAATTAAAACACAAGCGGAAAAGGCGAGAAACTTTGCCATTCCTTCGTTCATTTATCTCGGGAGGGTCATATATCTCAGCCACTGAGCGGACTGACCCAGCACCCAAACATCTGGCCAGCTACAGATATCATCTCCAGAGCGGACAATTTAATGAATTCATTTCTATGGCGACCCTACTCTGGCAAATTAATCCTCAAAGGCCATCATTCACGTAGCCTTATAATTCACATTCTTTAGTGACACCTCGCGCTATCGGTATATCTTTCCACTGGTCTATATTATTATTATTATTATTATTATTATTATTATTATTATTATTATTATTATTATTATTATCCAGCCTCGTCTACTATGTAATTCTTATATCCTTCCGTACCACCGTCCACACGTACATATGATTCTAACATTCACCCTAATCAAATGCTTTTAAAGTATATATAAAAAAAAGCAAAGTCATCTCCGTACAGGCCATGAAGGCCCTTGGAGAAATGGAAGGTAAAGGCTTCCACCATTGTTAACCTCGGCACGTGATGGGGTAGAGGGTTAGCTCTACGCCCGGCCGCCTTTGCCCCAGGAATTAACCTGGTACTCATTTTTGGTGAAGGCTGAGTGAATCTCAGGTCCATATGCAACTCCGGAAGTGGAAATCTCGTTTCTTAAATTTTACGACTTCCTGACGGGGATTCGAACCAACGTCCTTCCGGACGAACCGAGCACACCTTTACCATCTCGGCCAGGCAGCCCCTTTAAAATATATATAGATGATCCATATCAATGGGAAACTGTCATAGCACTAACGCACACACACTCAACCTATCTAGACCAAGTTCACACCCCGAGCCGGGCGTCTTCTGCCTCCTCGTAACAGCCATCCTTAAACTACAGGAGGACACTACCATCATGCATAATATTTAATCTGATAAGTACCAGGTCTCTGTTTAACACAACGTAATAATTGAATTTTAGGAAGACCTTACTAATTTACTTCATAGAAATACAATGAGAATCTACCCACTTTATTTGAATTACCCTCCTGCTGGTACTTCACTAGTACATATAGCAAAGTATAGGGCAATTCCCAGAATAAATTCAGTGATCGTCTAAGAAATCACCCTTAAGGCAAGCGATAATAAACACACCACACCCGTTTCAGACGTGCGTATCCCCCTGTGGGTGGGGGCGGTAGAATAACACCCACGGTATCCCCTGCCTGTCGTAAGAGGCGACTAAAAGGGGCCCCAGGGGCTCTGAACTTTGGAGCGTGGGTTGGTGACCACGGGGCCCTTAGCTGAGTCATGGCATTGCTTCCACTTACTTGTGCCAGGCTCCTCACTTTAATCTATCCTATCCGACCTCTCTTGGTCAACCCTTGTTCTTTTCCGACCCCGACGCTATTAGGTTTGCGAGGGCTAGGGAGTCTTTAATTCTCACGCCCTTCGTGGCCCTTGTCTTCCTTTGGCCGATATCTTCATTTTTCGAAGTGTCGGACCCCTTCCATTTTTTCTCTCTGATTAGTGTTATATAGAGGATGGTTGCCTAGTTGTACTTCCTCTTAAAACAATAATCACCACCACCATCACCTCTGTCATTATCTACCCGTGTCGTAGTCTTCTTCATTTTTGACCTACAATGTTCAGTGTTCATAGATGTACTTGATTAATCTTGTATATCTGGTCGATGTTGACTTTATTCATCGCCTGAAGTAGTGTCCAGGTCTCAACAGCTTCAAAGGCGTTTTCGCAATCCACAAATCCTTCAACTCGCATGTTGACAGTGTTCTTCGTGATTTGAGCTTGAAAAGAGTCTTATTTAGGAACATCATCATTTATTCGGGAGTATTAAGTGTATTACTGCATTTCAAGTTTTACTTTGGCTTCTCAGATAAAGGGACCTTCATCACTCCCTCTTGTATGAAGATGCTCTTTGTCTTGGTAATGCTTGGTAACTTGCGTGTGTAACTGGCCAAGTTGGCAGCCTTGATGGGTATTACTGGGTATTGCGTAGGTCTGTCATACTTGTCTTTTAAGGACCAATCTTAAATGGTTTCAGTGTTAAAGACAAATGAATGATAACCCTGCATCATTCCTTTCTAGATAGAAGCATCCCTTTAACCTCTTCTTTCCCCCAGGGATTCTCAATTGTCGCTCGTGATAATGGTAACCACATGACACACCTATCTGTGTCTGGTATTTTTCTAATTCCTTGCCGCAGATTCATAATTGTCATCTTTATCCGGCGTCCTTGGATCACATTGTGTTCTTTTCCGGGTGTGCGGACATTTCTTACAGCGGACATTCCGTACTCGTTGTTAGGTGGGAATTCCAGTTCAACGTTCCATGCTCATTTCTACATTAACATCAGTAGCGATTGCACTGTACGGCTTTTAAGATTTTCGAAATGTATAATAGAGTTGTGTACTACCACAAAGGGCGGTTTGTGAGCGTACTTCGAGGGATACGCATTTAGAAGGGAGCGTCAGGCGAAGGACGATACTGTTACTTGAGTTTGTGAAAAGCAACAATCGAACAAGTGGTGTGTGTTTATAAAATCAAGAGGAGATATGTCAGTCCAAAACTTGGATTAAGTGTGATGGGAATTACAAACCCGGTCCAGAAAGCCAAGAATAACGGTCGAGAGGATTCGTCGTGCTAACCACACGACACCTCGTAATCTGCAGGTCTTCGGGCTGAGCAGCGGTCGCTTGGTAGGCCAAGGCCCTTCAAGGGCTGTAGTGCCATGGGGTTTGGTTTGGTTTGGTTTGGTTTGATTTGGTTTGATTTTTGGGAATCACAAAACTTATCGTTATAGACGTCATTTTCCTCGTATTAATTGCCAGGATTAATTGAGCAAAGTATTTGGTAGGCTATGTTAATTTAAAATCTGTAGAAAGCCGGTTGCACCGATGTTCAGCTCATTATAAGCAGCTAATTTTATGTTTCTTACCGCCACGTCCAGAGGTTTTATCATTATTTGTCAACAGAACTACTCAGAAACCTAATCGATGTGAACCTTCTAAATCACCAACAATATTGCCATGCACAATTTAACATCAGTGTCATCAGCCGGTTTCGCGAGAAAGTATTTTTTACACTATTGATGTCACCAAAAGATTAGAACAAACACCAAAGAGTTGAGCGTAGCAGTATTTATGTTCATCCCCGGGAACTGGGCAACGGTAGTTCGCAGGCCTTAATTGCACTCACTATATCCCTATAGTATATAGGACATTTTCTCGTATAAATTACTAACGTAAGGGGACACTATAGTGAAATCTCTAACTTCTGTATTTTTCAATGAATTTTTACCATTTTTCTGAGGTAAATCCCCTCTGGTATAGCCCCCATGTGGGTGGGGGCGGTAGAATGACACCCACGGTACCCCTTGCCTGCGTAAGAGGCGACTAAAAGGGGCCCCAGAGGCTCTGAAGTTTTGAGCGTGGGTTGGCGACCACGGGGCTCTTAGCTGAGTCCTGGCATTGCTTCCACTTACTTGTGCCAGGCTCCTCCCTTTCATCTATCCTATCCGACCTCCCTTGGTCAACTCTTGTTCTTTTCCGACCCCGACGATATTACAGCATTCGAGGACTAGGGAGTCTTTCATTTTCACGCCCTTCGTGGCCCTTGTTTTCCTTGGGCCGATATCTTCATTTTTCGAAGTGTCGGATCCCTTCCATTTTCCCCTCTGATTAGTGTTATATAGAGGACGGTTGCCTAGTTGTACTTCCTCTTAAAACAATAATCACCACCACCACCACCACCACCACCACCTCTGATATAGTAATGTTG
Source organism: Anabrus simplex (assembly GCF_040414725.1). Taxonomy (NCBI): domain Eukaryota; kingdom Metazoa; phylum Arthropoda; class Insecta; order Orthoptera; family Tettigoniidae; genus Anabrus; species Anabrus simplex. The sequence continues at coordinate 1,233,759,561 of NC_090265.1, forward strand.
GCAACTTTCACTATTGTACTTATACAACTTTTTGTGATACTTCGTAGATAATGACTTCAAATTATTCAGGGGAGGACATTCTGTGCCACTTTAAAAAGTGGGAAGTATTCCGGGTGCATTACATGATAGTGAGCCCCAGGGTAGTGGTGGTGGTGATTGTTTTGTATTTAAGCCTAATAGGAAGTACTAGCGAGCAACCAATCCTCTCAACATTAACAAGCGAAACATTAACTGAAGGTATCTAATCCTTCAAAGAATGATGGCATCATATATCTAATACCGTCAGAGTTGGGAGAGAACCAGAGTTAATCAAGGGAGATCAAAACACCACAGAGGCTCTCAACTTCGGAGGCCACGGGGCAGCGAGTCTGGTACCGCCTCTACTAACTTGTGCTAGACTCTTCACGTTCCTCTTTCTCATTCGACCTACCTTGGTCAATTCTTATTCTCTTCCGACTCCGACGAAGGTTTGATCCTCCATTGCTCGTTTGTTGGTTTCTTCATGCTTCGATGAATTCCAACTCCTCCTTTTTATACTTTCTCTTAACACAATAGTACCACAATTACCGGAGATGAAAGGACATATGAATGAATGAATGAAAATGAAAATGGAATACTCTTCTCTCCCAGTCACGGATGACCACCAATTGGGAAGAGAGTAATCATTTATTGTAATAATATAATATAATATAATATAATATAATATAATATAATATAATATAATATAATATAATATAATACAATATAATAATATAATATATGCACTTAGTTTTTAAAATACCGTATATAATATATTTTTAAATACAGCATTGTTACAACCTTCACCTTCCGAGACATTTCCTAGACCTTAACAATGTTATACAGTCCTTGTCTTGTATATTCCTACTGCATGTAATGGAAGAAGACAGTGAACAAAATCCCCCTCGCCTCCAGTCACGGATGCCACGAACTTTGGGAGAGAACATCCGCCCACAGGAATCATCGCAATCACGTGCCAAATTTTAGCTAGTAATTAAAAGAAACGTATTCCTACATTCCTACCACATACGATTGTACAAAGACAACGAACAGACCACACGTCCCCGTACCCCAGTCACGGGTGACCACCGACTGCAGGAGAGAACATCCATCATCGCAGTTACGTGCAATTACCTTCGTTAGTAATAAATCAAATACCAAACGCATTCTAACTTTAAAAATGTCACAACACATGATTATACTATAATTTACTACTGCAGTACACTATACCGTATAAACTTAGAATTTGAGGTACTGCCTAGACTTTTCAATCAATCAATCAATCAATCAATCAATCAATCAATCAATCAATCAATCAATACTGATCAGCATTAGGGCAGTCACCCAGGTGGCAGATTCCCTATCTGTTGTTTTCCTAGCCTTTTCTTAAATGATTTCAAAGAAATTGGAAATTTATTGAACATCTCCCTTGGTAAGTTATTCCAATCCCTAACTCCCCTTCCTATAAATGAATATTGGCCCCAATTTGTCCTCTTGAATTCCAACTTTTTCTTCATATTGTGATCTTTCCTACTTTTAAAGACGCCTCTCAAACTTATTCGTCTACTAATATCATTCCACTCCATCTCTCCGCTGACAGCTCGGAATATACGACTTAGTCGAGCAGCTCGTCTTCTTTCTCCCAAGTCTTCCCAGCCCAAACTTTGCAACATTTTTGTAACGTTACTCTTTTGTTGGAAATCACTCAGAACAAATCGAGCTGCTTTTCTTTGGATTTTTCCAGTTCTTGAATCAAGTAATCCTGGTGAGGGTCCCATACACTGGAACTATACTCTAGTTGGGGTCTTACCAGAGACTTATATGCCCTCTCCTTTACATCCTTACTACAACCCCTAAATACCCTCATAACCATGTGCAGAGATCTGTTCCCTTTATTTACAATCCCATTTATGTGATTACCCCATGTCATAGAGCCTAGGATACCTGCCCATACAAGTTCTTACTATTAAATACATGAATTTTCTGTTTTCATCCCCTTTTCATTTCTTTTCCCACATTCCTCTCATAATATTACATAGTTTTGCTGTTTTTCCTGATGCCTTCCGTTCTCTGTTTAGTAATTTATCAGAAGTATAATGTTCAGGTTCATTTTCGATTTCACTTATCTCCTAATTCTCTCTTTCTTCTTCCCTTACACTCTTTTAGTAGGTGAGCCACTTCCACGTCTTTATTGCATAAAAGGCATCGATTTTCTATGAGAGGAAATATGAAAGTGAAGAGCCCAGCAAAGTAAGTGGAAGCAGTGTTGAAAGTACTTAGGGGCCCCTTGGGTTACCAATTTAATTTCCCGAAGATGAGAGACAGACGGGTCCCACTTCTAGCCACTTCTAACGACAGGCGGGGAATAGCGTGGATATATTCTAACGCCCCCACACATAGGGAGTTAGTGAGTGCTTATCAGCGTTTCATTTTCGCTCCTTTCCCGACCTTCCACCTTCTTTGGCGGTACCTTTATCACACCTTTGTTTCGTATGGTTATGATTTTGTATTTCACTTTTAAAATGATCATCATCGCATTTTATTTTCTCCATATTCCAGGATCCTTCACTACGGTTTGATTCTTACGAATGTTGTGATTTTCTATAATAAATGGAAGACGTACAATATGGCGACGTATTGTTGGTTACCCAATTGCACTTCCTCTTAAAACAGTAATCACCACCACCACCTGTGTTAACAAGATGTAAACAAGTACAATATTACTAGGTTGCATTTGTAGCGCTACAAACTAAATTCACAATCGAAACAGACTTTCAACGTATTAGGTCGTGTTACGTACATGTAGTACGTGTTGAAGAGATGTTAAGTACAGAACAAAAATGGCCAGCCGGACACCAGTGGGATCCGAACCCACAACCGACGCGAAATCGGGAGGTTGTGGGTTCGGATCCCACTGGTGTCCGGCTGGCCATTTTTGTTCTGTACTTAACATCTCTTCAACACGTACTACATGTACGTAACACGACCTAATACGTTGAAAGTCTGTTTCGATTACAATGCGGTCGTGAAAATTCAATATTCATTAAATTCACAATATTTCAAGTACATTTTACTACATCAGTTGCCAAACCGTAGGATAAGATATATATAATCATCGGTCATCCTACTCGTTGCTGAGCTCGTGACTTCAAATTCTTTGCTCCCTTAGCATCCCTGACGACACTTCACCACCCAGAGCGGTCTTCAGCTCTTCGCAGTATAAAGTGGAGAGGAGGACTGGTGATCTTTCTTACTTGATCGAACCACCTACCTTCTGCGTTGTCTACTTTTTCTGCTTTTCCAAATGTTTCCATTCTCTCCTCAAATTGTGCCCAAGCTTCCATATGGAAGGGAAGATTGCCGTTTAGAGGTCATTTGGTTGTTCTATTATGGACACATTTCTTCTCCCCATTCATGATACTCGCAGCATCCTCCACCAACACCACATATCGAAAACGTATATTACCCTCTCGTCTGTAGCCATACGATTCAGGTCTCGCAATTGTACAAAAGGGCGGAGAGCACGTGAGGTTCAACCAGACGAATAGTAGTTCCTGCCAGATCTTAGTTATTTTATGTAGTTTTAGTAAGATTTTAGTTATCTTAGTTAGTTTTCGCATATTTCCATGTTATTGATGACTGACTACTTCCAAGTCCTTTAACCATCCTTTAAACATGAATGCAGTAAATTGTCAATTATTTTAAGAAAATATATTCTCCTTTGTAATGTTTTGAACACAATCAGTTATTTAAGGAAGTTATGTTTTAGTTCTGAACAAGTGATGTTTTAAATTCATTTTCTAAGGTAAACGTGTTACTGTATGATTACTTACATTAGATGATGAATGATATTGATTTCACTTCTAATACTCGTATTTTGATCATATTTTATGTCTTTCAGCAAAAATATCATCTTTTAAATACTGGTAATGTGCTATAAGATGAAGCATGAGGCATTTCTGAACAAATTCTATATTTAGTAAGAGAAAAGCACTACATTAATCACTGTCTAGATCGAGCTACTTGAAGGTTTCTAAATCAGTGAGATGACATTTTGTCATTCAAATCCGGGTTACTTAAATTTGTAATATTATGTGTCTGAAGTAAGGAAATTACATTTGCGTGACTATGTTAAACGAACCATAGTTACAGAATTTTAAGAGCAAGGATTCTGTTATGTTCTAGATGAGCTCTCAACAGCCATCACTCCTGCCAAAATGATCGCGAACATTGGTACACGGTAAATGATGCTTTCACCGATAAGCACTTCATCCTGACGATCTGCACTGAAATATATTCTTCCCGAATTTCTTTTGCCAGAAGATGAAATGACGTCAAAAAAAATAGAGATAAGTGATGCATACTAACATCACTATAATAGGTGATCCCATTTCTAATAGGATACAAATGTCACACATTATATTATCAAAGTTTGTAAGGCACTGGAGAATTTCATTCACTAACAAAACCACTATAGCTAAAAGAATGATTCCAAGAAATAAATGGTAAATTTTGGAAAATGCCATTGAGTTGGATTGTATACAAGTATTCTTCAGTACTCAGGAAATAACTGGCGGAAATTGCGTTATCTTGAAGACGTTATGTGTGTCACGTTATTTCACCATAAGTCTTAAAATTAGCCTATATATTTATCCAGTGACTGTTATTATTCCATAATCACTCCTTCCGGTGAAATTCGTTGATAAATTTTCTGTGCTGTGGTACAATTTCTCGTGAATTATATATGTGTTACTGTATATTTACATTGTCACTGCTCATTACACAATCTCAGTATTGGAAAGACTTCTTCGAATATACGGTGATATTTCTCATCCTTCCTTCACATGTGAAAGGCATGATAATGTTCCGTCGAATATTACTATAATCTGGAAGATATCATTGAAATGAGGAGAATTCCCTTGTTTCGTGATCCGAACTAGTAGGAACAATAGATATTCCTGGAGTAAACTGTTTCATGCGATAATATAATTAATATTTTTGTTTAAGAAAACTCTTCGTTTCAGTTTCAAAATAAATATGAACAAGAACTTAAATACAGAATTCGATGGCGAAGTTCTTCTCTCGAAGTGAAATGTCTTATACAGATGCTCAGAATTTCCTAAAATGGCAAGTAATAATTTCAAGTCTCTTGTAAGTTTTATTGAAGTATTTATATGAAAAGGAACATTATTTAAAGTGTTCGTTCGGCAAGATTGCTATTGTTTATACAAATTCGTGTGACCGCCATCGTGTGGCGTAAAGCATTGTATCCTAGTCCAGGAGCGTTGTGCTGTCAACAGCTTCATGTTAAGACAGGTTGCGAAGTACTGGCTTTCTTACAGACAGTTTTGTCCCATGTTCGGGTGCATTTTAATGAGAAAATGGCTACCTCAGTCAACAACGAAAAAGTGCTTATTGTTGCTATCTTCATTCATATTCGAGCTTTTAATTAAAACAGAGAGCAGTAGAAGTGATGTCAACACCTTCACTAAAATAGCAAGCCAGCATTAAGGCATATACATGTCATGTCACTACTTAAAGTAAGTAAATGATGGATTATTAGTTAATTCCTCTTTTCCAAGCTGATCCAACTGTACAAGCAATTAATACACTCAGTATAATAATGTGCATTATGTAGAAGGCTACTTCTGTAGCCATGCTATTTATATGTGGAACTTGGTACCAAATATACCTAAACATCAAAAATTAGGCACACTTTCCTTTTACTTTATTTCTTCTGGGATATATGTTTTAATGTAGACATATATTTTATTTCCAACTACATCGTTACGTAAAATTATTCTCAAGTCAGTACGTTTATTAATGATAGTTCATAAGCTTAACTTGTCCTTAGGAAACGTATTGTACTACCATCCTTTACAAAATGAAGATCTTTTTGAAGAAGTATGAATGGCTGAATAAATGTTGTAATCCATTTCATTCCTCGTTATGGTCAGATCGTTCAACAACAAAGATTCATTCTTTTATAGTCTTAATTGATGTACATATGACTATACATTTGCTTCTTTAGGCGGAACACTCGTATCTCACAGAGAACGCACTATCTTAGTTGAAAAATAACGTGGTGCAATGTAGAATTTCACACCGAACATAAACTTTGAAGAATATACGGTATGATGCTTGACGATCTTTATAGATAGTTACTTGGGAGAGCTGAATTTCTTGACGTCAGTACTGGCCATCGCAGAGCTAAGGGCATTTTATACGGCTAGAAGAAAGGTATTAACAGGCTCAAGGGTAAGGCATCAGAATCTGAGCTGTTGTACTGGGATATTAATTTTTAAGTAAGTGCAGAGTCATCACATTTCAATTCCCATGACTACAAGGGTTCAAACAATGATATTGTTGGCTTTAATAACATAAAATTAGCAAATTGATCTATAGATTTTAAAGTATTGGGCTCACCATCGTTAACATAACCCTTCGAGTGCTGCTTACTTGTGGCATTCCTGTTTGGACACACCACCAAAGAGGAGATATAATTCATAGAACGAAGTGCTCCACCACTGTCGCCAACCTCTTTGAGTAAGAAACTGGTAAAATGTCGATATGTTTCTGTCGTATGCTAATAATATTTCCAATACCGCAAACCGTGTAAGCTGTGTGAACTAGCTACAGGTGCAGAACCATATTACAGACTTCAGCCACAAGCTGTAACTAAAAGTTATCAAATATGGAACTCCTCAATCCTCTCTAAGAGGATAGTAGATGCTAACAAACTTGACCTTATGATAACATACAACCTGTGACAATAAAGTTCGGTGAATGAGGTCAGAACGGTTGCTGCCAACACTGGCGACATGCAACGCTGCACCTGCGTAGCAGCAGGATTGGACCACCTGCTCCTCAACGTTGTTCAGTTGAGCATCGTGTGTGTGCCATGTAAGACCTGTTTGACCCAGTGCGTGTTTAGTGCGTTGGTTCTGAACTGCGAACAGGAACATGAACGACCAAAATATCAATATACAGTTTTGTTTTAAGCTAGGCGAGACACCGAAAGAAACGCATGCGATGCTGGTACGTGTTTATGAAGATCAAGCACTGTTCTTGACGTGTGTGTACGAGTAGTTCGCCTGTTTTTGAGGAGGCCGGGAAAGTGTTTCTGACAACCCCCGTAGTGGAAGACCGGCGACCGCCGTCAGTGACGAAAACACTGAAAAGGTGAGGACATTAATCACGAACGATCAGCGATTAACTGTGCGTATAATAGCGGATGAACTGCAGATTAACCAAGAATCCTTGCGACAAATCGTTACCCAGAAGTTAGGGAAGAGGAAAACGTGTTCTCGTCTTGTGCCACATCACTTGACTGACGATCAGAAGCAGGCACGTTTAGAGGCTTCACAGGATTTTGTTGAAGAAACGGCGGATGCGACACCAAATTTCTTGAACTTTATCGTCACTGGGGATGAAACCTTGTGACTCAGATGAGTGGGTGTCTCATGGGGTGGTGCAAATTGAACATCCCCCATACTTACCAGATATCAATCCTCCAGACTTCTTCCTATTCCCACGACTCAAATTCGCTTTGAAAGAAAATAGATTTGACGATATTCCTGACATCCAACGAAACGTGACGAGGCTTTTGAACACCATCCCAAAGGATGCCTTCTTGCAAAGTTTCCAGGACATGTATCGCCGATCTCAGCAGTGCATAGTTATGGGAGGGGACTATTTCGAAGAACAGTAAGGTCGCTGCCGTGCATTGTTCATCTATGTTGATAGTACACTACTATCCACCTAACGTTATTGTCACAGGTTGTATAAACTGCTTAAGATCACATGGAGCTTAGACATTGTTATGCTAGAAGCCTGTAACATGAAAGCTAAGATCCAAGAAAAATCCAACTAAATATATGAACCTGGTACCTAAATTCAAATGATTCTCTAAACAGCGAATAGCTTGTTATTTCAGTTGCGATCTCAGCAACTGGAGTCATACCAATCGAACCCGGGACCCTCTGAACCGAAGGCCAGTACGCTGACCGTTCAGCCAACGAGTCGGACATTTGTTCCGTGATTATCAGAGACTAAGCACACTACATCCAAGTTAAGTTAATTCATGACTTTGAGAACATATTGCGCCGTCCCGGCTCCCTGAGAGGACGCATAATATCCAGGCTAGCTTAATTATGACCTTTCCGACTAATATAATTCTATCAACTGGGCTATGAGTTCCCAAACAAGAGAAAAATATACCATACGGAGCCAAATAAAACTTAAATCACATATAGAAACCACTCTCATATGTTGCTTATTCTAATTCTTATGCCATCAGGTTGTTACCGCATTTATCCATTTAAATCTAGGTCTCTTCGCTACGAAACACATTGAAAGTACTGTTTAAAATTTTTACATATTTGTTTATTACATAAATGTTTCAATCCAGAAATCAAATGTTAAGATATCCACCCATTAAAAAATCTGGTATAGGAAACTGCATGATTACCTGACCACTTGGCCTATTTCTAGTGAACATGGACTTAACCTCATAAGTCTACCTATTTCTCCATTCGATTATACAATTAATCATTTCCTTTCCTCTTCTAACTGCTCCATATCACTCTTTCATTCAGCACTTCCACATTTCTGGGTAAAAAGAAAGAAACAAAGAAATGACGGTATCGGGCAAAAATATCTGCAAGCAAAATCTATCGATAATCTGCCGGTATTTGATACATCTGGCACCCACTATACATTCTAAAGGAAATGTTGCTTGATTTCGTCTTCTTTACAATAAATCCACTGAAATCTATTGCACCAAGTGCTCAGATCTTGGTTGCTCAAATCAGGGACAGACTATAACATGCGGCAAATTATTGAATTCCGCATAAGCCATTATTCAGCTGAATACTATTATGATCCAGCTCATAATCATCAAATTAAAAATCATGAGTCCAAAAAAATATCAAATTCATCCTCTTAGGCCCTTAAAGAATTGATCAGATCGGACTAAAGTGTAAAATTAATGGATTGAAACGACGAAGTCAAATATGTTTGGACACTTAAACTAGTGAAATAGCTCATAACATAGGTGAGTAATTAAAATTCGTATAAGCAACTAAAAACTTACTTGGGTAACTAAAGAAAAACTTATCTGGGTAACTAAAAAACTTATCTGGGTAACTAAAGAAAAACTTTTTGGGTGCACCCTAGCAAAGGAAAAGAAAAATATTTACAACATGAATCCTAACAACATAAATAGACTGAGGGTGTCTTCTCATAGTATCTAGGACGCGTTTTGAGATTTAGAACCATATCTCATGAATTGGAATTTTTCTTCTATTGCATATCAGGTTTTATTTAATTATTAGCTCTCCTTCGGAGCTGATATTCATCTACTGCCATATAATCATTCCTATCTTTCTCAACATACTAATAAATACCTATGGATATTAACTTGGAAGGATAGTTCCCTAATACATTTACATAACAGGTTACAATGTTGAATATTCATGCTCCTTCTTTATGCTGTTTTTCTGCGTGAAGATTGATAAGTCCACTTTCAAATCAATGTAATTTTCATAAAAGGTTCAATCAGTACCAATAAGATACACATACTATTTTAAGTTTCGAATCCTCTCATCATTTTAAGTTAAACATACGTGCGATATTATACCTGCTAACGACTACTCTAATAGTCTCATCTGAAATATACTATCTAAAGTGGTGCATGGTGTGAAGACTTGACCGTCGAATATAATTCCTACATTTTCATTCAGTCATCAGTGATAGGATGTTGCCTAAGAAGTTACTACCTTTCCTCTCATCTGAGAATAGATTAGAATTAGAATACATCTGTGACAGTACATGTGTTTAGTATATCCTCCTAACTGAGATTTCGTTGACACTACCAAGTGTGCACGCTAACCAACAGGTGTCACTCTGATCTTATTTGAATTTCTTTATGCTTGCTCGTAAGATAAACAGTACATGAAACTGCTACATATTCATTTCCTTGTTAGCAAAACTCAACATGAAGTCCACTACTACCTCACCGTGCTCATCCTTACGAAGAATCAATAACTACCACTATTCTAACTTATCAATCACGTATTAACTTCTCTTAAAATATCGTTATTATACTTTCAAACATATATTCTGTCTCCTTTACTAAATACGGGTTCACTTCCTTCAATCGTGGCCCTTATTATTTTAATCACGGTTCATGGACATATTTCAAGATACTATGACCTTCATTCCGTCATAACCTCCAATTATCATAAACACATTTGTCTATTTAGCAAGCATATCTTACTGCTAGTTCGCAATTTGACATTCATTGGTCATAACCAATGTACACGCGTACCTACATCGCTCTTTAAAATATCATACAACTCACTGTTACCTTAACGAACTCAGTATTTCACACTACATGGATCACATTTCGAACGTAGGCTTTCATCACTGATTGACTATCTATCTAAGGAGTTGTCATACATATCTGAAGATTACCTATCCACCTTTGCTCTAACTCATCACACCACTCTTGTCACTTAATTATTTCGCACGGAAGAAATTAACAGGTCATATTACACTTACATTTGAATATAAACATTATTACACTAATTTAAAAGTAAGACTTATCTGAATTCAGCAGCTCCAGTCGTCGGCATATGTCCAGCTGACAGGACATATTGAAACATCGCCTCTTATTTCCCTAGGTGAACGGGAAATATTGACGAACTTCTCCTCTGGGCTTAGTCATCTCTCGGTAGGCAACGTCATCCGACGGCACCCATTTGGGCAGTCTGGCCTATCATCTTCTTAGAACATCTTGCTCATGTCTGGACTAGTTGGAATAGAATAGCAAATAATATTCATTAGCATTTCCATCGTGAACAGCTGTGAGAAATTGTCTAATGCAAAGATTGTTTCCTTTTGAAAGAGTTGATCTACTTGTCCAATATTCTCCAGGGGGTAAGGTAATTTTATGATTTGAAATGAACAAATTCTCTTTCTTCAATCTCTTCCTGGTTATTGTAGGATTCCCTTTCTGTAACTCCTTAACTTCGGTAATATCGTGATATACGTCAGCAGAGACTGCGGTGACGTAAGCTTGTTGCCGTTTATTTCAACTTCCACGTATCTTAGAATTCGCGGAATGAAATTACCAGTCTTCCACTTAATTCGCAACGTAGCTTCTAAAATCCGTTCTTTGTTCCCGCTGAGCTGATTTCTTGTTGGGCCGTCCTTAAAATTCTGATGTAGTTACTTCCGTCTTCGACAACAATCTTCCCGTTCGATCCTTTTCACTGCCTTCTAGATCTAAATTCTTTTTCTCTCCCGCCTGAGGTGAATACTTTCGCCTTCGCTTGCGGTATGATCAGACCTTTCGACGTTAATTATTCTAAGATACCTGGGTTCCATCTTTGCTCTTCTTACGGACGGAACTTCTTATAACAGTGAAATGGCACAATATACTGTTAGTTTCAGTACCGGAAGTGTCTCAGCATTCATATTTTTTACTGGGAAGAGACCTACGGCATCCTTGTACTTCGAATGTAAGGATGAACACATAAAAACCTGCAGACTCAGACTCAGACCCATTTTCAGCAATCCCTATTATCTTTCGTGCTTTATATGTCAGCTTGGCATTCACATAAATTTCATCCATCATAACTGTAACAACTTTATCCTCATCATTCAAAAGTTTGGACTTCTCCATTAAGAAACATTTTTGAGAAGATCCAATACCGCAGTCTTTTGGACCTATTCTACCTAATAATTGACGAAGATATACATGATGAGGTGGAGTCATAAGGTTAGTTTTACGAATGGACTGATAGGCTCCTGGATGTGAGTAAAAGCTCTGACGAATACCATACATGACTTACTACAGACAATTCCAACTGATCTAGAGCAAATTTAGTTTTTCTACGTCTTACTATATCCAGATCACTATCAAGAACCAAGGCCTCCTTTAAAAAAGTTCACTAGGACAGAAATTCTATCAGCTGTGGAAACATGTCCATCACTGTAATTTGAAAGATGACTCACCAAATTGTCCAGGTTACTCCACCTATTACACTTCAGGTCAATGTTTTCTTCATACTGCAGTATCCACTTAAACTTCTCACTAGGCACACACAGATTCTCATAAAATAGTTTTACATCTAAGGAACTCGATACTTTGAAACACACATTCATTGATAGTACATGGTCAAATTTATCACCATCATTTATCTTACTAAAAGGAACGCTATTTTCACTCATAATTACTGTGAACGGAGCCGCCTGTTTTTTGCCGAGAATTCTTCTGAAGTCTTAGAAAGATGGTAGTAAATCCTGCTCACACCACTTAGCAAAATTCTTCCCCTCTCTGTCGATCACTTGTTGTAATCGTTCTTCTGGATTTCTCCTACTTTTGGGTAGTCTAATTGTATGGTAAGAAGGTTGGTTTTTGGATAATTGTAGGAACTGTATCAGGAGTTAATTTAGGGATTTTACGGGGGATACGAATAGATTCACCATTTTCGGTTGGAAGGAGATCTTCCCTAACCACAAATTTTGGTTCGAAATGTTTCACACATACAACAGTTCGGCCTTTGACACCCAAATTTTCCCGATGAATATTCCTTATCCATTTCTCCCTTAAAGCTCTATCTTTAGGGAATTTTAAAGGTGAAGTATCCGCAACGGTATAGTTCGATCTACAACCAGGAACGCAGAAGGAACGACCCTTTTCGTGAAATGGTACACTACGGAAATATATACACTATTGTATACTAACAATACCATTATATACACTCATAACAATGCACCGTACTAATATACCGTTATAGATTACTATACCACCAAATACATATTTTATACTTCAATTACTCGATCGAAATAAGACTTTTAACACAATGTAAACACAATCATGAACCAACCACATGTCTAAAACGTTCGCCCACGCAAGCGCCATTTTTCTTTCAATCGATAGAAGTATTAAGGTCTGAGATATTACAGTCGGTCTACTATCGATTGGCGAGAAAATGGTGGAATTCGTAGTAGTCGTAAGGGATGTATGGTTCGAACATTGTTATGTTTGTTTACATTGCGTTTTGGGATAAGAAGTACTATTGCAACCACGTTATTGAAATACAAAGTATACGCGCAGTCTTTAACGAGTAATTCATATAGTGCAGTGTTAGGTGTAAATAATTGTTCATAATATAGTCTATTGTTCTGCTGTAACGGCTGTAGCAATTTTCAAAATGGGTCGTTCGTGTTGCGTACTAGGTTGTAGGTTTAAATTATACTCTTGCAGATACTTCAATTTTTTAATTTCCTGAATATAAATCTTTAAGGCAGATTTAGATAAGGAATATACACCGGGGAAATTAAGTCAAAAGCCAAACTGTTTAACGTATCCAACCAAGATTTGTGGTTAGGAAATATCTCTTTCCAACAGAAAGTGGTGAGTATTCTAGGAAGATCCCTATCTCTTCGGATCTAGAAATCTCATTCCTAGTTTCCCACATACCCACTCCATTGTCTCATTTAGATTCTCAATCACGTACATGTTATATCAACGGCGGTAATTTAACATGATAAATGTAACACCATAGGGAAAATCACTGTTGGACGTATGAAAACGCTTCGCAGACAACTACCCATCACAAATAACAAACTAGAATGACATATATTCTACTAGAATAAACAGGATGATTATTTAGAAATGTCACTTTAGTCATATAACGTTTTCCCTAAGATTTCACTTCACTGGATAGATGGAAATACATGATATAACCGTTAAAAGGATATTGACAACATCATTTTGAATGTTTAAAAATAATTTATGGTGCGAAAATCCTCATTGCATTCACTCGCTTGAGAACTATGAAACATAACCCGTTGCCTTAGTTTCGAATTGTGGACAATTATTACGGTAATGTTCACCGTAGGCAACGGTTCAGCACACAATGAAATGATTATGCTAACCAAATTAACGGTCCTAGTGATGGATGCGAACATATGTTGACATATCTCACACAATAATGGTAAACTTATTAATGAAATGTCCAGACATTAAAGATGTAATATGCTTTTAGCCGTTGAAGAATATGAGTGCAAAAACTCTATTGAATCTAAACATTGATGTCTTTAACGTACATGGTCGTGCTTCAGTTAGGTGTAGTCTGCTTGATAGCAGTTAATCACAGTATGAATCGGAAGGTATTGATAATATAAAACCCTGCATTACAAACGCAGCCAATCCCTCCAAGTCACTATTTCTTCTGTGTGACAGTGTACAGATTGCTCCATATTTCACGCTTATAGGTTTTGTTGTACTTCAAGATACAACAAAACTTTTCCTTAGGCAAGCACAGATTCTTGTAAAATACACTTTCATGTAAATCCTAAGACACTTTGAAGCACATAGACACTGACTGAACATCACCATATCGATTATCATCTATCTAATAAAAAACAATTTCGAGGAATACGAAAAGGTTCACCATTTATAATTAGAGAAGACGTCCCTAACGTCAGAATTATTCTCCAAATGATGTACGCAAGCTACTGTTTTGTCATCTATTTCGAAATAGTAACGATGTATATAACTAATTCACTTCTCTCTTAATGTTTTATTCCTTTGAAAACTTTAGAATAGTTGTATGAGAGGCTTTGCCGTACTTAGACTTAAATCCGGTTCACAACACGATCGAAGTCCGGCTACATGGCTAAATGGTTAGCGTGCTGGCCTTTGGCCACAGGAGTCCCGGGTTCGATTCCCGGCGGGGTCGGGAATTTTAACCATAATTGGTTAATTTCGTTGACACGGTGGCTGAGAGTTTGTGTTGTCTTCATCATCATTTCATCCTCATCACGATGCGCAGGTCGCCTACGGGATTCAAATCAAAAGACCTCCATCTGGCGAGCTGAACTTGTCCTCGGACATTCCCGGCACTAAAAGCCATACGTCATTTCATTTCAACACGATCAAAACACATTCTCATATTACTGCGCATGATTACAGGTGTCCGCCTCTGTGGTGTAGTGGTTAGCGTGATTAGCTGCCACCCCCGGAGGTCCGGGTTCGATTCCCGGCTCTGCCACGAAATTTGAAAAGTGGTACGAGGGCTGGAACGGGGTCCACTCAGCCTCGGGAGG
Source organism: Anabrus simplex (assembly GCF_040414725.1). Taxonomy (NCBI): domain Eukaryota; kingdom Metazoa; phylum Arthropoda; class Insecta; order Orthoptera; family Tettigoniidae; genus Anabrus; species Anabrus simplex. Next base: position 1,233,774,702 of record NC_090265.1, read on the forward strand.
TCAACTGAGTAGAGGTGGGTTCGATTCCCACCTCAGCCATCCTGGAAGTGGTTTTCCGTGGTTTCCCACTTCACCTCCAGGCGAATGCCGGGATGGTACCTAACTTAAGGCCACGGCCGCTTCCTTCCCTCATCCTTGCCTATCCCTTCCAATCTTCCCATCCCCCTACAAGGCCCCTGTTCACCATAGCAGGTGAGGCCGCCTGGGCGAGGTACTGGTCATACTCCCCAGTTGTATCCCCCGACCAAGAGTCTGAAGCTCCAGGACACTGCCCTTGAGGCGGTAGAGGTGGGATCCCTCGCTGAGTCCGAGGGAAAAGCCGAATCTGGAGGGTAAACAGATGATGATGATGATGATGACGATGATTACAGGTTCTGAGTGCCCTGTGACTCATACAAATACACTCACACCTTTATATTGCACAAGGAAATTAATATTTAACGACAACTTTCGTGAAATTACACCGACTGTATACAAAAACAACAAACCCACGTTTCCAACATTTCCGGCTAATCGATTCGCCATCTTGGATCGATCGAGAATTGCATTTAAGTTTGAGCCGAGGATTGGAGTCAGTCTTGCTCTTGATCAGGCACCATTTATGACTTCTGGTCTAGGCAACGCTTCTGACTAGCAAAGACTGACACGATCGACACTGAGTAGTAGCAGTGAAACGTTGCGTGGACTAGCATATCGTAACTTCTTAACCGTTCGTAGTTGCTTGGAATTGTCGTGAAATGTGGTTTAAAACCTGCAGTCTTGTTGCATTTTAATAGTTTGTACTGAAATGTATTTGTAAACATGCCTAAACGTAAATGCAAATTTACAGACGAAATGAAGAAACGTGTGGATGTTTTGGAAATATACGGAATGAATGATATGAGGCCAAGTGCACTGTTTGTAATGCAGGTACGTTTGTTTCTTTCACAAAGGATCGTATAGTATTTAGAAGCTCATGTTCAAGCTACGGAATACAAAAAGTGTGTCATCTTCGTACAACCAGAAGCCAGCGATGATGTTCATAGAGCAGAAGGAACGCTGACTTTCCACCGTGTGAAGCATTATAATAGCTACAAGCCAAGAGACTGTACTACCGATACTGCAGTAATGAAGAAAATATTCTAAAATTGCGAAGAACATCTCAAGTGCCCACACGATAATGGAAGCAATTGTTAATAAGATGATGTTTCCTTATTAATTGGAAACAGTGTTGAACACATTGAAAAGTATATCGCTTTGTGGTGTGGCTACTGTCACTAGCCATCACCTTGCAGAAACGTTACTTCCCGTTCTGGTTCAGTACTTTCATTGCAAAAATGGATGAATACCGTCTAAACTCTTAGACTTCCAAAGCAATCCAAATGAGACTGCACAAACTACTACAGATTATGTGAAAATATCTCTCGAAAAGTTTAATCTTACAGAAGAAACTATTGTCTTTCCCGGTGATATCTGTAATACGATGTTTGGGGTTTAGCTAGATCTTCTCACAATAACGTATACTCAAATTTGAAAACCTTAACTGGGGATAAATTAATATGTACTGGATGTCCTGCTCCTGTGCTAAATAACTGTCTACAACATGGTACTTATGCCCTTGAATTTGATATACAACCAATAATGCTGAAAATTTACAATGATTTCAGAACTGAATCGCTTAAAGACGTCTGTCAGTTTGTGGATATTGAATTCAAGCAATTACTCTACCACTGCGAGACGAAATGGTTGTCTATTTCTCCTGCAGTAGACAGGTTGCCTGAAATGTAGCCAGATCTTTCATTTTGACTTAGTCACAACAACAAAAAGTGACCATTTTTTTTCTTAAATAACTTTAGTGAGATGTACTAGTTACTCGTTCCATCTTTAATGGGGATGTATCAAATTAATGTTGATGCATTACAGAGAGAGGGAACATCTGTGATAGAGATGCAGTCAATACTTCGGAAATGTAAAAACATCAATTTTTCCACTTAAAATCAAAATGATGATGTCTCAGATGGAGGTAGAAGGTTATGAAGGTGAATGCAAGAAGTTCGGTATGCAAGCTGAGGAACTTTATATTTCCTGTATTAGTTATTTAAACACGTGGGTTGAGCAATACAGTGAATTCACTGCATTCAGTGCTGTGAGTTTAAATGGCTGAACTACATGGGAGAAATATGGAATTGCTGAGAAGTAGGTTGTATCAAGCGAGTAAATATTGATGGTAAAAAAGTGCTTTGATGATTTTTTTCATCTTGAGCAATATATAAAAGAAAATGAAACAAATTCTGAATTTCGTTCACTGCCATCACACGAAAAATGGGCCCGGTATTTTGGTGTTGGAAATAATGCTACAAAGCATCGTTAACTCTTAAAGCTAGAGCAGTTTTTCTATTCGATTCCGGCGCATAATGCCAATGTTGAGAGGGCATTTTCTCTTATGCGAAGTCAGTGGTCAAAAGAAAGGAATAGAATAGTTTCATGTTCTGTAAGGGCATATTAACTGTACAGTACAACTTTAGAGACATGACATGTGATCAGTTTCATTCACAATAAAGAGCTGTCCAAAACTGTTAAGCCGGGATGAGTGGCTCAGACGGTTGAGCCGCTGGCCTTCCGATCCCAACTTGGCAGGCTCGATCCTGGCTAAGTCCAGTGGTATTTCAAGGTGCTCAAATACCTCAGCCTCTTGTCGGTAAATTTACTGGTGCATAAAAGAACTCCTGCGGAACTACATTCCGGCACCTCGGATTCTCCGAAAACCGTAAAAACGTAGTTAGTGGCATGTAGAGCAAATAACATTATGATGATGATAATGATGATGATGATTATTATTATTCAAAACTGTTAAAACAATTTGATTCATCTGAGAAATATGTTTGGGCAAAGAGACAGATGAGTTGTTAAAGTATGTAGTGTAACGGTTTTTTTTTTTTTTTTTTTTGAAATTTATAGAATTTTTTGTAAGGTGTTCTCTTTCCTATCCTTCGGAGAATATGGTAACCCTGCTTACATTGATACACCAATAAAACAATAATATAAATAATAATAATATAATAATAATAATCACAATAATAATACGTTGTGATAAAATGCAGTGTGGAGGTGTGACATACGTACCATCACAATGCTGTGCTTTAGATGACAGACGACGATTTTGTGCGTGCTCTCTTATTGTGTTTGTAGAGACTGGATATGTGCTGTTTGTGATACAGTTATTTATCGACTGTCGGGTCGAATATTTGGATATTTGTGCTGTTCGGGATACATTATTGTTGACCGTCAAATCGAATGTTTTAATGTATATGCTGTTTTTGATACAGGCATTTTGAGCATTTATGTGAAGTTAACGAGAAAGCTGTTGGATTTCCTCGTGATATATTTCTGAGCACTTAATGAAAGACTAACTGTAGTGCCCGTCGTTGACGGGTCAATCACTTAGCTTGTGCATGATTACGTGTTTGTCCACCCATCATATTATTCCCCAATGGGGGCGTGATTAGCTTAGTGACTTAGCTGTTGCCTTCCCCGAATCACGTATCGTCAGGAAGGGCATGCGGTCTTAAATCCCCGTCCAAAACCAAAATGAGCCCCGGTGGCTCCAGCGACGCCGCAAATAACCGGGACACTCCTCTGTGGATCAGTGGTAGTGTGTCGACCTCCTCATCCCAAGATAGCGGGTTCAAAACCGGCAGAGGTAGTCGAATTTTTGAAGGGCGGAAAAGTCCATTCAACACTCCACGTCGTACGTTCTTGGCATGCAAAAGATCTCTGGTGACACAGTTGGTGTTCACCCGACACAATACAGTAAATCTCAGCCATAGACGCCCAAGAGAGTTTTGGTTTACTCGGTCTGCCATCTAGCAGGCCTTGGAGTAAAACGGAACGTCGAAATTGACGAGCAGACAGCCAGATGGCGTAAAATTGAAATGTCTGCACATGGTAGCTGAGGCCATACGATTATTATTATTAAGCTGAAGAAAGATCTTATCAGATTATTCCCCAGATTCTGAGGTGCGTAAGTGGCCATCCTCTTCCTGTCAGCGACTTGGCGTGATGCACTCGCTTCCTTGCTCTCTGTGGCCCTTAGCATTTCATATTTTTCTATTATTCCCGATCTTCCTGTATAAACAAAGCCAAATATCGGGTTAATATTCAAACAATACTGACAGATGTACAAAACCTTTAGAACGACTTCCATAGCAACTCGCTTTACATTTCGAAGAGTTAGTTACCTGCTCTTGGACTTAAACTATCATTCGAGTGCCAATTATATTTTCCTTATTTTTCACTTTGTCGGGAAAAGTACAGACCACAAATTCACCATGAGTTATTTTTGTATAAAACCAACCGTTAGAGAGAGACATGGAGTTTTATTCTTTAAGCCACTTCTGAAGCAATCTCCCTGCTGAAATGTTTGGAACAACTTATATGTAAGGTCCTACTCGACCTTATTCTAAACTGAAATACAAAGTTTCGCCAAAAATCACCCATGCATTTCCCCAAGATGTTTTAGTAGACAAGGACAAATATTGAACTGAACTCGACATAGATCATTGAATTAATTACAACGAAGTCACTATTTTTGCCAGAAATCAGTACTAATCGACTCGAATGTCGAGGTTGAAAGCAATGATATCTATCATATGAAGAACTTTAGCATATGAGAAACTGCACACTTTCACCACGCGGTTTTCATCTTAAGACAATCGCAACAAAACCATCACCTTCTCCAGTTAACACGATTGAACACTATTTTCATGTTAGCGAATCTCAGCGTTGACATGGACTATACAACAAAAGTCTAAACTCATGATTATATCTCTGCTATCATAACAGGTATGGTAAAACTGAACAAGATATAAATGATGGGAAATTGTAATATCTTTAACTTTTGTATATGGTATTTGTCGACGCGACCACTAATGACATAGATATTTGTGGACACAACCGATTCGGAAATACAGTACCATTCTTTCTGATGATGATGATGATTATGTTTGTTGTTTAAAAGGGCCTAACATCTAGGTAATCGGCCCGAGTATTCTTTCTTACTTCTGAGCAGTGTATACACAAAAGTCTTATTATAAGAGATTAAGGACATTACTAGGCACTTTTATGATGATTTAAAGGGATTATGCGACCAACGGGATATTGCTTTCTCATCGTGAATTCATATTTTTCGTCATTAGATCATCAGCATGTGTTTCTGATACTTCTAGGTATTCTGATACCAAGAGGAAATTTTCCAAGTGCTGTTGGTGGTGGTGGTGATTGTTTTAAGAGGAAGTACAACTGGGTAATCATCCTCTATTAACTTTAATGAGAGGGAAAATATGGAAGAGATGCGACAGTTCGGAAAATGAATGTATGCGCCAAAGAGAGCACAAGGGCCACGTAGGGTGTGACAATGAAAGACTCCTTAGGCCTCGAATGTTCGAATACCGTCAGAGTCGGAAAAGAATAACATTATTTGATAAAGGGAGTTCGGATAAGATAAATAAAAATGAGGAGCCTGGGACGAGTAAGTGGAAGCAATGTCGGAACTCCCCGTGATCATCAACCCATGTTCCCAAGATGAAAGCCCCTGGGACCCCTTTTAATCACCTCTTACGACAGGCAGGGATATCTTGGGTGTTATTCTACGGCCCACACCCACAGGATTATGATATTTATGACCATATGTGTCCTGTGATGGCTCAGACAAGTCGCCACATTGTTATAGTCAACGACCACTAATATTTGACATCAGATAATACATTCGTTTGTAGACGCACTGTGTAATCTTCTGAATAAGATAATCCCACGCCACGTTTATATAATTTACGGCATTTCATTAAATAATAAATTATTTAATGTGATGTAAAGAATATCGCGACAAATAAGATGGCTTGTAGTGATCACTGATCACAAACGAAAATATGTGTAAGGAACCAACAAGAAACCTATTACTGTAGAAAAAAGGAAAATAAAGTGCGGATGGATTGGACACATATAAAGGAAACATGACAGAGCAGTTGAAAAGTCGGTATTATAATGGAATGTAAAACGAAAGACCTAGGAACACTTGGAGGCGAACAGTTAGCGATTAACTGATTGGAACTGAAAAATCATGGGATAAAGTAAAACAACTGGTTGCAAAACGTACCGAATGGAGATCTTTCCCGGATACCCTTTGCTCCACAAGGAGAAGAAAGGAATTAGTCAATAGTATTAGAATTAATATCACGGAAACCTTTGCGTGTATTTGGTGATATTAAATATCAGAATAAATTTTATTCTCATGCATTTGTATATTTCGCTGGGCACAGTTATTTTGTGTTATTTGTACCGTGTTTATTTTACAGTCATGTGTAATATTTGTTTCGTTGCCATCCATGTCAGTGGTGGTGGTGGTGATTATTGTTTTCAAAGGAAGTACAACTGGTCAACCATCCTCTATATAACACTAATCAGAGAGAAAAAATGGAAAGGGTCCGACACTTCAAAAATGAAGGTATCAGCCAAAGGAAGACAAGAGCCACGAAGGGCGTGAAAATGAAAGAGACTCCCTAGGCCTCCATACGTTATACCGTCGGGATCGGAAAAGGACAAGAGTTGACGAAGAGAGGTCGGATAGGATAGATGAAAGTGAGGAGCCTGGCACAAGCAATTCCAGGACTCAGCTAAGGGCGCCATGGTCGGCAACCCACGCTCCAAACTTCAGAGCCCCTGGGGCCCCTTTGAGTCGCCTCTTACGACAGCCATGCGATACCGTGGGTGTTATTCTACCGCCCCCACCCACAGAGGGATCATCCATGTCAGGGATGATTGCTGTTTGTTGTTGCTGTTTATGTGGTTATTGCCAGCGTTGTTGAGAATTGGTCCAGCGTTGCTTTTTTAAGTTAAGAAATCGAGAGTCTATTTTGCACCAATGAGTTTAGAATGAATATTTTGAGAACAAACGTCAAACAATATGTCTCTCGTGGCATTCATAATTAATATGTATATTGTAGCATCACAACTAACTTAAATTTTTGCAAATCCCGATGGAGATACTTTTTCAATATATTAATTAAATTTCATTTAGAGATTTTTAACTTTTTACTTCAATATTTTCATTCTTGAGCATTTAAGTGTACAATCAAAGTTTAATTGATAAAATTCCGAACGTATGGAAATTTCTAGGGAATATTATGTATTTTATTTTCACATTTGTTTGCCAGTTTCGATGCAATTTCATTAGATTATCTACCGTAACGATGATTCCCGCGACGATAGTTAACTAGGATGGCCAACGTTATTAGAATACATTTGTTATCTATAAATATATAAAGTAACTTGTCCTGACTGACTGACTGATTCATCATCGCCGAGCCAAAACTACTGGACATAAAGAAATGAAATTTTGGACATATATTCATATTAAGATGTAGGTGCTCGCTAAGAGAGAGTTTTTGGATATTCCGTCGCTAAGGGGGTGAAAAGGGGGGTGAAATTGTAAAATGAGTGTGTCTATATCTCAAAACTTTAAAAGTTTACAGATGTGAAAATTGGTATTTAGAATCTTCTTTAAAAATAAGGAAACACGTATTTTTTTGTTTTGAGACAATCCCATTAGGAGGGGCGAAAAAGGGTGAAAAATGCGTTGAATGCCTTTAATCGGGATACCGGTACTTATATCTCAGAAACTGAAGATATTACAGATATGAAAATTGGTACTTTTGATCTATTTTAAAAATAAAGAAACACGTATTTTTTGTTTTGGGGAAAACCAATTAATGGGAGGGTGAAAAGGGGGTGAATTTTTAAAATGGGTGCATCAATATCTCAAAACTTTTAAAGTTTACAGATGTAAAAATTGGTACTTAGAATCTTCATTAAAAACAAAGAAACACGTATTTTTTTGTTTTCGGAAAATCCCAATAGGAGGGGTGAAAAGGGGTGAAAACGTGGTTGAATGATTTTAATGAGGATACTTATATCTCAGAAACTGAAGATATTACAGACCTGAAAATTGGTGTTTAGGATCTCCTTTAAAAATAAAGAAATACACATTTTTTGTTTTTGGAAAATCCATTTAATGGGTGGTGTGAAAAGGGGGTGAATTTTTAAAATGAGTCTATCTATTTCTCAAAACTTTTAGAGTTTAAAGATGTAAAAATTGGCATTTAGAATCTCCTTTAAAAATAAAGAAACACGTATTTTTTTTTGTTTTCGGAAAATCCCAATTGGAAGGATGGAAAAGGGTGAAAAAGCGGTTGAATGCCTTTAATGAGGCTACTTATATTTCAGAACCTGAAGATATTACAGACCTGAAAATTGGTATTTGGGATTTACTTTAAAAATAAAGAAACAGGTATTTTTTTGATTTTGGAAAATCCAAATAATGGAGGGTGAAAAGGGGGGTGAATTTTCAAAATGAGTGTGTCTACATCTTAAAACTTTAAAAGTTTACAGATGTAAAAAATGGTATTTAGAATCTTCCTTAAAAATACAAGAACACGTATTTTTTGCTTTCTTTAAATCCCAATAGGAGGGGTGTAAATGGGTGAATAATGGGATGAATGCCTTTAATGAGGATACATATATCTCAGAAACTGAAAATATTACAGAACTGAAAATTTGTATATGGGAGCTCCTTTAAAAATAAGGAAACACGTATTTTTTTTGTTTTTGGAAAATCCAATTAATGGCGGTTAAACAGGAGTGACAAACTGGGGTGAATTTTTTGAAAGACTATATCTACAGAATATCTGAGAAACGTAAAATGTTACAGACGTAAAAAGTGGGTATTTGGAATCTCCTGTAAATGTAAAGAAAGATAGGTGATTTGTTTTTGGAAACTCCACTTAAGGGGAAATAAAAAGGGGTGAAATATTAAAAAGCGAATTTCTACAGTATACCTCAAAAACTTAACATGTTACAGAAGTGAAAAATGGTATTTTTATCTCTATTAAAAATAAAGAAACGTGTATTTTCACCTTTCGGAAATACCACTTGGGTGGAAGGGGGGGGGGGTAAAAGTGACTGAAAATGGTGTTGAATTCTTTTAATTAGGCTACTGATATCTCAAAAATGAAGATATTACAGACGTGAAATTAGACATTTGGAATCTGCTTTAAAAGTAAAGAAACACGTATTCTGGAAAATCCAATGAAGGGGGGGGGGGTGTGGTGAAAGAATTGAAAAATTAATTGAATTAATTGTATGAGAATACATACATCTAATAGAAACTAAAGTTGTTACGGACGTGAAAATTGGTATTTGAATCTCCTTAAACAAAGAAAAACGCATTTGGGGGGCGGGAGTGAAAAGGAGTTGAATTCCTTTCATGAAGACACATAAATCAAAAACTGAAGAAGTTAGAGTCGTGATAATTACTATTTAGAAGATCCTTTACTATTAAGGAAACAAGTATATTTTGCCGGAAAATTCACTTACGGGGTGTGTGGGCGGGGAGAAGGGGAGTGTGAAAGGAAGTGAAAATAAAGTGAATTATTTTTATGGGGATACTTATATCTCAAAACTGAATGTAACAGGTGTGAACATTGGTGTTTGGAATATCCTTTAAACATAAAGAAACACGTCTTCTATTTTTTTTTGGGGGGGGGGGTGTAAATAAACTTAACGGCGGTGGGGTGTAAAAGGAGGTGAGATCAATTGATTTTACTGTTCATAATGTACTTAAGGAGCCTCCGTTTCTCAGGCGGCAGCGCGCCGGCCTCTCGCAGCTGGGTTCCGTGGTTCAAATCCCGGTCACTCCATGTGACATTCATGCTGGACAAAACGGAGGCGGGACAGGTTTTTCTCCGGATACTTCGATTTTCTCTGTCATCATTCATTCCAGCAACACTGTTCAATATTTCATTTCATTTATCATTCAACGATCATTGCCCCAGAGGTGTGCTTCGGCAGCCGGCACAATTCCTATTGTCGCCGCTAGATGGGGCTTTATTCATTCCATTCCTGACCCTCTCGAATGACTGAAAACAGGCTATATAGTTTCGATGTACTTATTCTGATCATAAACCGATCATTTTTAATCTTTCCTGGGTTCGTTCTCAACAGCCATCTTTTCCTTCGGAGAACGTTCTTAGATTACAGTAGATTCTCCTGGCATGTAAATAAAATTTTAAACACATTTGAAATAAACGATAGGAATGAGATGGACCGTCAAATTGTTCACCTCTATAATAAGGTCAACAATGCACGGATGTATGTCATTGGTATCGCCAGAAATCCCGCACACTTGCCTTCGCGCGGCGATGGTGCTGGTCACATTGTAACAATGACACTGGCAGCAGATGTAATTTACCGGCAAGTAGCGATCTTGCATCTTGCTGTGGGGTTCAGAACATCTTTTAATAATAATAATAATAATAATAATAATAATAATAATAATAATAATGTTCTGGACCGTTGTCAAATGTGCGGACCCCCCTGGAAACGGGTCCTGGATGGGTAATGACTAAGAATGCAGTCCGGCCGCGGGTTCAGTACCGCCAAGGCACCTAAGACGACACCACGCCGGATCTCCTGAAGGATTTGATCCATATTAAAAACGCTTATAGGAAAAGATGGCAAAGATTTAGGGACCCAACTGACGGGGTGGAATATCTGGACCTAGCCCGGGAAGTACGAAATCGATTGCTGGAAAGAAAGATTGAAAAATGTGAGGAAACATACCGTAATCTATTAGAAAACGAGTCAGATCGCGAATTTTGGCGGATTCTCGCAGAAAACGAGTCAGATCGCGAATTTCGGCGGATTATATATCTAAAACAATTAGCATTAAATTATAAATTTCAGTATAATACCGTAGCGAAGCACGGGTATCTTGCTAGTATTTTATATTTTAATTGCATGACCTTATCTTCATTTCTTTGGATCCATATTACTTCAGTAGCCTTTTGTATCTGTTAGTGTTCTGAGCACCTCTGGGATGTCTCAGAGCTCAACGAGTGAGTTACCCCTCTGGCAAACTAACGAATGTGTAAATTGTCGACAAAACAAAGTAGGAGAGCTGAAAGAAATTGTGATTACTCATGTCAAATCAATTTTTATATCTAATGATTGGTTTTATGTGTTATCCAAACAGAACGAGCTGCAGATGTGAGATTTTTCAGAGGGTAGACACAATAATTATAAATAATAACATATAGACCAAAACGTTATAACTTCAGGTTCCCTAGTTCGTCACTTTCGCTAGTTTACCATAGTGGGGTTAGAGGAGCATAGTAAAAATAAGTCATCCGTACATTTGTTTCTTTTCTTTCATATGAAATATCAGTGTATAATGTCGTGCGATTAATGATGATGATAAGTAGAAGAATAAACAGTAATATCAGTCTTATAATTAAGAAAGTAATAATAAATATTAAATGAAAAAATAATATTTGAATAGATTATCTACCGTAACGATCATTCCCACAACGGTATTGAAATTTAGAATTGACCAATTTTCCTTCAATGGGTATTTTTTCTTAAGCCCTTCATTTTCAAGCCTTTATGGCCCTTCACTTCCTTTGGCTGATTACGTAATTTTTCGAAATGTCGGATGTCTTCGTCTTCTCGTTCACCTCCGGGACTCTCTTAAGTTGGCAGCGTGGATTGGCGACTATGGTGTCCCTACGAAAATCTTGTTTTCTTTCGACTTGCCTGTGACATGATCCTTGCTTTCATCTTTCCTATCCTACCTCCCTTGGTAAACTTCTGTTCTCTTCCGATTGGGCCGTATATGGATGTCACGCATATCGCACAACGTGTAAATACCGGGAAAATATTATTTCCTGTTTGCGGTTGAACATATTTCGAAAGATTTTATTTCTTTGAAGATAAAATTATCTTATACAGATGTTCAGAATTTCTTAACTGTGCAAAAAATAATTATAATTCAAATTTATTGTATTGTTTTATTGAAGTATCTCTATTGAAAGTAACATTATTAAAAATAGACAGTTCCGTGAGACCATCATCGTGTGGCATTTCATTGTAATATGGTACGAGCGTGCTGTCACCAGCTTCATATCGTAGAATCACAAAATTCGTAAGACATTTTACTAACTACCTGATCTACATACAATTACATTCCATGTAAGGGTATATAGTAATAAGGAGGAAAGGATTATCTCAATTAAAATTAAAAGAGTGCGGGTAGTTGTTGGCTCGGAAGGCCAAAAATCTATATCAACATAGGAGAACATAACTACAGTAGCGGACAGCAGAACTGATACCACCACCGTCGCTGTCATAGCAAGATCGCACGTAGACAAATTCATGACAAATCATTTCGTAAACTTCATAACAGGTAAGTTATTGATGGGCGATTTGTTCATTCTTCTGGCAGAAAGCCGATACAACGGTACAACAAATTAATACACTCACTAGTACAATTTCGGTTATGTAGAACACTGTGCTGAGAAACATGACATTTACATGAAGAACTTAGCACTGGATACACTTAATATTCAAAGTATAGTGTCGTAAAATTTGTTTTTATCTCAGCATTGTAATATTGTAATATGGATTTTACATAAAAATGGCATTGCGGTCGATTAAACTTTTATTATGTTAATAGATGATACATTTAATTAGGATAAGCTTAACTTGTCTTTGTAAAATGTACTGTTCGTTTATCCTTTAAAGAATGAATACTGAAGATTTATTTGGTGTTATATATACTCAGTTTCTAGCAGATGCGGCTGAATATATCTTGCAATTCATTTCCTTTATGGTTATGCCCGGTTCTTTCATCAACAAGGTTTCACTTCGTTAGAACAACTACATATAAACAAGGGATTATACATATGCATCTTTAGACAGAACACAACATGTCCTACACAAACACATTTATCATCCTAGCTGCAAAATATTATGTTGGTATGTAGAATTCCATGCTGAAAATAAACGTTGATGTTTATTTGTATCTTGGATATTTGACGGTGTTACCTGAAGCCACTAAATCTAATCATCTTTCTATTGACTTTAGTTTGGCTACGAACATTTTGAAAAGTTAGAAGAAGAAACCGAATTATTAGGCACTGGGTGGAGACTTTATAATGTGAGCTGTTGTACTAAGACATTAATTTTATGTGTCGAGACGTTACATTTCAATTCCCATGACGACACGGGTTTAAACAATGATATTGTTGTCTTTCAAAAGAATAAAATTAACAAATTGATCTAAAACTATTGAAGTATTAGACTTCAATGTGAACATGACCTTTAGAACGGCATAGATGTTTAACGCAGCACTAAGGAAGAGAGAAAACCCCTCCGGTATTGCCAACCCCCTTCGAGAAAGAAATTGATAACATATCGGTAGGTTTTGGTAGCCAACGGGTGCCCAAGCGAAAATACGAAACTTAACTGAATTCGATATCTAACCAAACAGGCTATTATATGAATAAATATTCTGTTCGTGACTTCAAAAGTAGTTTATACCTAACAACAACACATATACACAGTGGGCTGAAAAAAAAGGAATAAAATTTGAAATGCTCTCTATGTTCTGAAATACCTAACATTTCATTATAATGCATATACTGCTGGGAAGAGTGGACTTTATAGATAAAATTTTTGTTATGTTCAGTCGAGACTCACTTACAATCTTTGAGAAGGTAATATAATGTTATACAAAAAATATGATTTTTAAGGGACAACCAATACCAATAGGAGAGGATACAATTCTTTCATCACGCCAGTCAAAAACTTCAAGAAGGCATTGTTTCATATTTTCCTATAGGGCCTATTACGAATTCTTTTTTCGAAGTAAACTGCCTCTTGCAGTCGACTCCTTACAAAATAGTCCTTAGGATTCAGATCTGGACTACAGTGTGGCCATAAATTAGGTTCTATAAAATTAGCGCAGTTCATCTGTACGTATTCCACTGTGAGTTTTGCTAGATGATACGGTACCTCATCTTGTATAAATCAATAATCCGGCTTACAATACATACACGGTTCAAAACGATTCCGGAATTTAATGATAATACACAACAATATACATACGAAAATATTACACAGCATTCCCTTCAAAACAATTCTCTTCTGCAACAACACACTTTTCCTAACGTATACAAAGTTCTTGGAAGCAGCCCTGGAAGCCATTTTGTGAAACCTGTTTTGGTACTCTTTTCGCTTTGACAGCAACCTCATCAGCATCAGTGAATATTCGTCCCTTCAGATGTCTTTTCAAGCGTGGAAACAGAAAGTAATAAGATGGTGAGAGATCAGGGCAGATGGTGCGTGCTCCAAAGCAGTTATGCTGTGTCTGGCAAGGAAATCTGTTACGATAGCTAATCGATGTTCAGGTGCATTTTCATGCAAAAGGAACCTATTGTTTTGCTCCCATTTTTCAGCACGTTTCCTTCTCACTGCGTTCGTGAGGCGACCCTGAGAGTCATATAAAACTTCCAACATAACTTTGCCTTTGCAAGTATCCCTAGAAAAAAATTGTTTCTGAGAAGATGATTTCGATTTCCACTCACGTGACTGTCGTTTAGGCACCGGATCGTACAAAATAACTCCATGTTTCATCACTAGCAATAATTTTGTTTAATAAATCATCATCTTCATCAGACATAGTGGTCAGATCCCCAGCAAGAGCCATACTTGTTTCTTTGTGTTCAGGCAACAACGTTTTTAGAACCAACTTCCGAGAAATGTGATGCATTTTTAGATGTTTGTGAAGAATTTCGTGGACACTTCCTACTGAGTTCTGACCTCTGATGCTTTGTCCTACACTTTTCCGTCCATCGTTCCTCACATCATTACGCACACGCTGAAAGTTTTCTTCATTTGTTGCATTTGACCCCAAGTAACTGCGGGGGTCACCAGAGAAACGTTTGTGCCACGAGTGAACCTGGGTCCTTTTCATTGCTTCTCTACCATTCTTCAAACAATCGTAATGTCTCTACAGGCGATTTGTGTAACAAAACAAAAAACTTGATATTTGAGTGTTGTTCTGCAGCCAGCACTATTAAATGGGACGAGCAAACATGCACAAAAAAGTGCATACGACTATAATGCAACAACAACAATTGCTATGATCGCTAGACAGCGAGAACTTAACAGCAACAACGTCATGATTCTTGATATGATTGTTGTGTGTGGAGGAAAGAGGACCAGGGTAGAGTGTTATCGGGGAATTAGGTTGAGGCAGATGTTGAAGACAGTAGAAGAGAAGGAGGAGGGAAAGGAGAAGGTGGTAGTTTTTCACACTGGTACCAACAAAGTAAAGCAAGCAGGTATAAGTACCAAAATAGTTGGGGATGGATGGGATCTGGTAAGTGCAGCACGGGTGTAGTTTAAGGAAGCGGAGATTGTTATCAATGGAATACTGTGTAGGAAATATACTGACTGGAGGGTGATTGGGGATTTAAATGATACTATAGAGTGGGTAAGTGCGAAACTGGGAGTAAGATATCTAGATCCTAATGGGGCGGGGGAGGGGGTTGAAGATGGGGGTCTGCGCTCAGCAGTGGTACGTACAAGTTAGGAAATGTATTTAGAAGGTTTATAGGGAGGTACATTCAGGGAAAAGGGAGGTCCAGGGAGCGGTGATAAGGGTACAGGGATCTGGAAGTCAAGTAGGGATGACATAAAAATGTTAGTGTTGAACTGTACCTGTATTGTAAAGAAAGGAATATAATTAAGTAATTCAATAGATATATACCTACCAGATATTGTAATAGGAGTTGAATCATGGCTGAGAAATGATATATGGTTGTAGAAATGTTTTCACAGAACTGGACTGTGTATTTTAGAGATAGGATAGGAATGATAGGAGGGGGAGTATTCATTCTGGCAAAAGATGAATTTGTAAGCTACGAAAAAGTTAAAGATGATAAAAACGAAATTCTATGTGTAAGTCTCATTTCTAAAGATAATAGGCAACTTGATATATTTGGAGTGTACTGACCGTGAAAGGGCAGCGCTGACGCTGATTCAGAATTATTTGATAAGATAATCATCTATGTCGGAAACGACGTGGAAAGGAATGTGAGTGTAGCGAAAGATCTGAATTTATCAAATGTCAATTGGGAAGGTAATGTGACAGAAAGCATGACCAACAAATGGCAAATATGTTAATATGGTAAGGACAGCTGATTCAGAAAGTGATGGAACCAACTAGAGGGAAGAATATCCTGGACGTGGTGCTGGTAAAACCAGATGAGCCCTAAAGGGAAACCGAAGTAATAGATGGTATTAGTGATCACGAAGCTGTTTCTGTCGTATTTAAAAATAATGATAGAAAGGAAGGTATTAAAATTAGTACTTTTAAGCAGTACCATATGGCTGATAAAACAGGCATGAGGGAGTTTTTAAAAAGTAACTATGATCGGTGGAAAACGGTAAATAAAAATGTAAACAGACTCTGGGTTGGGTTTAAAGCAATTGTTGAGGAGTGTGAAAACAGGTTTGTACCTTTAAAGGTGGTAAGGAATGGTAATGACCGCGTTATTATAACAGAGGAATGAAGAGACTAAGAAGGAGGTACAGACTGGAAAGAAATAGAGTTAGAATTGGCTGTGGAAGTAAGGAGAAATTGAAGGAACTTACTAGAAAAATGAATCTAGCAAAGAAGTCAGCTAAGGATAACATGATGGCAAGTATAATTGGCAGTCATATAAATTTTAGTGAAAAATTTAAGGGTATGTATAGGTACTTTAAGGCAGAAAAAGGTTCCAAGGAGGACATTCCAGGAATCATTAATGAACAAGGGGAGTGTGTATGTAAGGATCTTCAAAAGTCAGAAGTATTCAGTTAGCAGTATGTAAAGATTGTTGGTTACAAGGATAATGTCCACATAGAAGAAGTGATTAATGCTACAGAAATATTAAAAATTACATATGATATTTAGAATAAGATACAAAAATCAAAACTAGAAAAGCGGCTGGAATTGATAAGATTTCTGGAAATATACTAAAGACAATGTGTTGGGATATGGTACCACATCTGAAATACTTATCTGATTATTGTTTGCATGGAGGAGTTATACCAAATGAATGGAGAGTTGCTATAGTAGCTCCTGTGTAAAAAGAAAGGGTGATAGACATAAAGCTGAAAATTACAGGCCAGTCAGTTTGACATGCATTGCATGTAAGCTTTGGGAAAGCATTCTTTCTGATTATATTAGACATGATTGTGAAATTAATAACTGGTTCGATAGAAGGCAGTTCGGGTTTAGGAAAGTTTATTCCACTGAAGCTCAACTTGTACGATTCCAGCAAGACATAGCAGATATCTTGGATTTAGGAGGTAAAATGGACTGTATCGCGATTGATCTCTCTAAAGCATTTGATAGGTTGGATCATGGGAGACTACTGGCAAAAATGAATGCAGTTGGACTAGACAAAAGACTTACTGAACGGGTGGCTATATTTATAGAAAATAGATCTCAGAGAATTAGAGTAGGCGAAGCTTTATCTGATCCTGTAATAATTAAACGGAGAATTCCTCAAGGCAGTATTATTGGATTATATTTTCTTATATATATATATATATATATATATATATATATATAAATGATATGAGTAAAGAAGTGGAATCAGAGATAAGGCTGTCCGGCTCCATTGGCTAAATGGTTAGCGTGCTGACCTTTGGTCACAGGAATCCCGGGTTCGATTCCCGGCATTGTTAATTTCCCTGGCACGGGGGCTGGGTGTGTGTTTTGTCTTCATCACCATTTCATTCTCATCACGACGTGCAGGTCGCCTACTGGTGTCAAATCAAAAGACCTGCACCTGGCGAGCCGAACACTTCCGTAAATTTCCCGACACTAAAATACATACGCCATTTCATTCTTTTATTTCAGAGATAAGGCTATTTGCAGATGATGTTATCCTGTATTGAGTAATAAAAATGTTAAAATATTGTGAGCAACTGAAAATTGGCCACGATAATGTTTTAAGATGGACAGCAGGCAATTATATGATGATAAACGGGGTTAAAACTCAGGTTGTGAGTTTCACAAATAGGAAAAGTCCTCTTAGTTTTTATTACTGCGTTGATGGGGTGAAAGTTCCTTTTGGGGATCACTGTAAGTACCTAGATGTTAATATAAGGAAAGATCTTCATTGGGGTAAACACATAAATGGAATTGTAAAGAAAGGGTACAGATATATGCACATGGTTATTAGGGTATTTAGGGAATGTAGTAAGGATATAAAGGAGAGGGCATATAAGTCTCTGGTAAGATCCCAACTAGAGTATGGTTCCAGTGTATGGGAACCTCGCTAGGATTACTTGATTCAAGAACTGGAAAATATCCAAAGGAAAGCAACTCAATTTATTCTGTCTGATTTCCGACAAAAGAGTAGCGTAACAAAAATGCTGTAAAGTTTGGGCTGGGAAGACTTGGGAGAAAGAATACGAGCTGCTCGACTAAGTGGTATGTTCCGAAGAGGTGGCGTGGAATGACATTAGTAGACGAATAAGTTTGAGTGGTGTCTAAAAGAGATCACAATATGAAGACAAAGGAGGGATTCAAGAGGACAAATTGGGGCAAATATTTCTTTATAGGAAGGGGAGTTAGGGATTGGAATAACTTACCAAGGGAGATGTTCAATAAATTTCCAATTCCCTTGAAATCCTTTAAGAAAAGGCTAGGAAAACATAGGGAATCTGCCACCTGGGCGACTGTCCTAAATGCAGATCAGGATTGATTGATTGATTGATTGATTGATTGATTGATTGATTGATTGATTGATTGATTGATTGATTGATTGATTGATTGATTGATTGATTGATTGATTGATTGATTGATTGATTGATTGATTGATTGATTGATTGATTGATTGATTGATTGATTGATTGATTGATTGATTGATTGATTGATTGATTGATTGATTGATTGATTGATTGACAACAATAATATTCGTTGATATGTATAAATACCTACATACTTCGGAACCATTCCGGGAACCTTTTGAACCTAGTAATATATATGGAAACATCTGACACAGAGCATGTTTACTGTATGAATGTACAGTACATTGAGCTTAATTCCTTTTTCAATTAAAAGTAATTAGTTTTGCCTTTACTTGAAACACCATAGGTAACTATAACAGAATCTGAAAAATGTTACCTATCTTTCGTGCTATAATCCCTTTCATTAAATTTCTTTCTTTTTTTAGGCATATCAGTAAGAAATCTGTCATTCTGGGCGTTTTGAGGAGTTTTTCTTACAATGTTACTTTATATCACACAGACACAGATAGGTCTTATGGTGACGATGGGACAAGGAAAGGCTAGGATTGGGAAAGAAGAAACCGTGGCCTCAATTAAAGTACAACCCCAGCATTTGCCTGGTGTGAAAATAAGAAACCGAGGAAAACCACATTCAGGCTGCCAACAGTGGGGTCCGAACACAACATCTCCCGAATACTCTGATAGCTACGTGGCCCAGTCCACGCAGCCACTTGCTCGATTTGAGGAGTATTAATGGAATATGCTTCTCATTTGTGAACCATATCTTTTTATATCTGATCTCCTTGTAAATTTATTTAAGAGTCTCACGGCCCTAGTTATTTTCTTTCCTAGTGGGTGCTTTCAGAAGAGTTAAATTACTTCTCTTAAAATAGTTTAAGCCCATATCATTGAGAAGTGACTTATACTGTTATGTCGTGCTGTGTCTCGAAAACTTAAACTTGTGCATGAATCCTCATCTCCACTACACAGCAATTCATCCACTTTTGCGAAATGCTAATAGAGTGAGACCTTGTAATTCCGATTTTACGGTTGATGCTGCCGGTTGTCGGTATCATGCTAATAAAATGTTGTCGACTTGAGACGGCCCATTCTCGCTGAGTGTATTTCTTCAAAATTTGACGGACAAATAAGTTGTCACAATCTCGCAAATGAAACAATCCATCCTTGTGTGGATACCCTCACACTGAGGTATTCAAGGAAATTAATCTGCTGATCAGGCAGCTAAAGAAGCTACATACCTCCCGTTATGCGTTACTCCTCAAAAGTGACATTATTACCTATGTTAAAACGAAATTATACCAGCAGTGGAAGATAAATTGGCATCAAACTTCAAACAGTTAACTCCATGAAAAAACAACGGAATCTATAATACAACATTATCTTCACAACTTCCACAGGCAAGATCAAGTCCTGATATCTAGAACAGGGCCTTTCAAACCCCCAAAATCTCACGCGTGCAAAGTGTGGCCCAGAGCTCCTGTGCACAGTGCATCGGTCCCACTCGGCTCGGCTTGGCTCGGTCCAACGCTTCATCTCTGGGCTACTCGGCTAAGCTCGGCTGAACTCGGCTCGGATTTGGAGCGCTACGGAACAAGTGAGGAAGAGGGACAGAGGCGGAGCGAGCTAGACAGGCGAGGAGAAAGAGAGAGACTGCGCTATTGCTCCAAATCGAGGAGTGGGGTTCTGCACTCTGGTCAACCGAGCGAAGTCGTCTTTTGCACCGTGCATGCACCCTGAGAGGCCCTGATCTAGAATAAGGGTCAGTGACTCCATGATAAGCCACAGCGACCTCCTTGAGAGGGAACAGCCTCTCATCTGCACAACATGCAATAGTGTGCTGACTGTGAAGCACATCATTACAGACTGTTCACTGTACGACGAATGGCGCCAGTACCATGGTATACCTAAGAAAATTAAGGAGGCTCTCCCATCTCGTTCACTGTGCAATCAAATCCTTTTTTAAAAGACAGTGGGCTGTGTTTCAACTTAAAATAACGAAATCTTCTATATTTCTTCTATTCTTCATACCTCACCCATGATTGATACAGTAATTTAATGTAAAATCTAGAATTAAAAGTCATGATAAGAAATTAGGATTAAACTTACAAACTTAATAAAAAGTAATAATGAAAAATGTTCAATGAAAATCATATCTTCGTTTGTTAAGCGGCCATTATTCGCAAAATGAGAACTCAATACGGAAGAAACCATATGATGATTATACAATAAACGACAAAGTCTGCTAAGACCATAGAACACTATGATGTTCAAGCAAAGCATAGCAAAGTCATATCCGTATAAGCCATGAAGGCCCCTGGAGGGGTGGAAGGTAAAGTATTCCACTATCCGTGACCTCGGCACTTGATGGGGTAGAGTGGTTAGCTCTACGCCCGGCCGCCTTTGCCCCCAGGAATTAACCTCGTAATCATTTTTGGTGCAGGCTGAGTGAACGTCAGGGCCATGTGCACCTCCGGAAGTGGAAATCTCGTTTCTTAAATTTGACGAATTCCTGACGGGGATTCGAACCCACGTCCTTCCGGGCGAACCGAGCACGTCTTTACCGCCGCGGCCAGGCATCCCCTGCTATAATGTTCAGTTCAGCATAAACGTGCAATTTTAGCAAAAAGTATTTAATAAATTGCGAAAAATTAATATAATTTTACTTTCCCAGTCAATCAATCAGTAAATCAATCAATCGGCTGCATTTAGGGCTTCGCCCAGGTGGCAGATTCCCTATCAATCGTTTACCTAGCTTTTTTAACATTTTCAAAGAATATGGAAATTTATCGAACATTTCCCATGATAATTTGTTCCAATCCCCTACTCCTCGTCCTATAAATGAGCATGCGCCCCAATTTGTCCTTTTGAATTTCAACTTTATCATTATATTACGATCTTTCCTACTTTTAAGAGCTCCACTCAAGCTTATTCGTCTACTTATATCATTCCACGCGAACTCTTCACTGACAGTTCGAATCATACTACATAGTCGAGCATCTCTTCTCATCTCTCCAAGGTCTTCCGAGCCCAAAGTTTGAAACATTTTACTAACACTACTCCTGTGTCGGAAATCACCCAGAACAAATCGTGCTGATTTCCTTTGAATTTTTTCCACTTCTCGTATCAAGTAATCCTGGTGAGTGTCCCATACACTAGAGCCATAAACTAACTGCAGTTAGCAGAAATCTATACGCCCTCTTCTTTACATCTTTACTATAAACCCTAAATTCTCTCATAACCATATGAAGAGATCTGAAGCCTTTCTTAACAACCTTGTAAATATGATTACCCCAATGAAGGTCATCCCTTACCTCAACACCCATGAGGTACTATCATCCCACCAACACAATAATTAAACCTGAGAGGATTTTCTCTCTTAGTGAAACTTACAACTTGATTTTTCATCGCATATTCATACCATCGTCTGCTGTCCATCTCACAACATTAGATTACCTAGGTCTCCCTGCAGTCGCTCACAGTCTTGCAACTCATTTACTACTCTATACAGTGTGCCCTATAACAACCTGGTTACTATCAAGCTATCGCTGAGAACAAACCAGAAATACTATAGTGGAAACATTACTCACCTAAACGGTGCCTAAACCCTGGCACATAACTTACCTGAACTCCAGACTTCCTCTTCTACAGCTCCTGGTAGCTCAGCCGGTGAAAGTAGGGCGTCAGTGAATTAAATTGAGGAGGAAAGGATAGTTCAGGTTTAAACTACTTCAAGCCTATTCGAAAATAATATGAGTTGCAATGAAGTTTCAATAATCAAATAACAAAATTTTATTTACAAATTGAGAGATGAAATTCCACATATGTTTAACTGGCGATATAATTGAATTAATTCATCCTTTATATTAACAAGTTGAAAAGCTAAGAAATGGCATTTACGATAATTGTCAGTGCTCCCGCAAGGGAAGTCCTATATTTTCTTCTTCCGAGCTGTTTGCTGAATACGTTCTCTTACTGCTTCTTAAGGTGCAGACAGATCCTATGAAGGTCCTTGATATCTTAAATTTAAGATTAAAAAATATGAGTTAGAGATGGATCACTTCGCACAAATTAACCTAACAATTTCCCTATCGTAAAAAAATATTTACATTACACTGCAGGACATTTTAAACTATACAACAAGAGTTTGTCACTAGACATGCAAATCACGTCACTTCATGTCCGAAACATGAACCCATGACTCTACTTGGAGTCATGCAATACCTCAAATTAAATCACAAGCAAAAACAATATTTTGACAATGCGCAGAGTAGCCCAGGTATCTCCATATTCCTGTAATTTAAAATACAAAAATAATGGCGTATTTATTTCACTTCTAAAAGTGTGCAGAAACCAAGTTAAAACTTTTGACAGAGACAACGACCCTCTCATCTGCTCCGTGAAAGAACAGCTACCCCAACAAGTGACGTCAGTGCTCACCCTTCGGCAAGTCCAGACGGACGACCGAGTTTGTCTGGCGGCCAATATGCATTCCACAAGTGATTTACGGGTCTACCCGCTGCTAGGTGGTAGTCCAGCTGATGGCGAGACACCTTTCATACAATACAGGCTCTTGTTGTTGTTTGAGTCATCAGTCCATAGACTGGTTTGATGCAGCCCTCCATGCCACCCTATCCTGTGCTAACCCTTTCATTTCTACGTAACTATTGCATCCTACATCTGCTCTAATCTGCCTGTCATATTCATACCGTGGTCTACCCCTACCGTTCTTACCACCTACACTTCCTTCAAAAACCAACTGAACAAGTCCTGGGTGTCTTAAGATGTGTCCTATCATTCTATCTCTTCTTCTCGTCAAATTTAGCCAAATCGATCTCCTCTCACCAATTCGATTCAGTATCTCTTCATTCGTGATTCGATCTATCCATCTCACCTTCAGCATTCTTCTGTAACACCACATTTCAAAAGCTTCTATTCTCTTTCTTTCTGAGCTAGTTATCGTCCATGTTTCACTTCCATACAATGCCACGCTCCACACGAAAGTCTTCAAAAACATCTTTCTAATTCCGATATCAATGTTTGAAGTGAGCAAATTTCTTTTCTTAAGAAAGCTCTTCCTTGCTTGTGCTAGTCTGCATTTTATGTCCTCCTTACTTCTGCCATCGTTAGTTACTTTACTACCCAAGTAACAATATTCATCTACTTCCTTTAAGACTTCGTTTCCTAATCTAATATTTCCTACATCACCTGCCTTCGTTCGACTGCACTCCATTACTTTTGTTTTGGACTTATTTATTTTCATCTTGTACTCCTTACCCAAGACTTCATCCATACCATTCAGCAACTTCTCGAGATCTTCTGCAGTCTCAGGACAGAATAACAATATCATCGGCAAATCTCAAGGTTTTGATTTCCTCTCCTTGGACTGTGATTCCCTTTCCAAATTTCTCTTTGATTTCCTTTACTGCCTGTTCTATGTAAACATTGAAAAGGAGAGGGGACAAACTGCAGCCTTGCCTCACTCCTTTCTGGATTGCTGCTTCTTTTTCAAAGCCCTCGATTCTTATCACTGCAGACTGATTTTTATACAGGTTGTAGATAATTCTTCGTTCTCGGTATCTGATCCCTATCATCCTCAGAATCATAAATAGCTTTTTCCAATCAACATTATCGAATGCCTTTTCTAGATCTACGAATGGCATGTACGTGGGCTTGTCCTTCTTGATTCGATCCTCTAAGATCAGACGTAAAGTCAGGATTGCTTCACGTGTTCCTACATTTCTCCTGAAGCCAAATTGATCTTCTCCCAACTCAGCTTCAACTTGTTTTTCCATTCTTCTGTAAATAATACGTGTTAAAATTTTGCAGGCATGAGATACTAAACTAATGGTGCGGTAGTTTTCACACCTGTCAGCACCGGCTTTCTTGGGAATAGGTATAACAACATTCTGCCGAAAATCGGATGGGCCTTCTCCTGTCTCATACACAGGCTCTTACATAATAAATTAATTAGCTTGCCCTTTCATTACATTGTTTAACGTGAAACTGTCACCCTTATTCTCATTACTTATTGTGCGTATACCGGCACGCAAATTTATTCATAAATAGAGTTCAGTTCAGAGCATTCGTAACTATTTATTTCCTGTGCATTTCTCTGCACGCACATATTCCCATCCACAAAGCTTAATGCAAGCCATTATACATCATATTAAAACGCGTATACTTGCGTTACTCGCACAGATGAGGGCTCATTCTATCTTAGCCTCACTGGACTGATTATACATATTCTTATCGCCTGGGCCTGACTGTCTGCATGAATGTACTGCCGTTCGACTCCCGCTCATTGCCTGAAGATGCGTTAAAGGAAATCTTGTGATGAACTTACAGCTTCTATAGCTGGCAACCAAAGGAACTTTATTTCTAAACATGCTCATGCATTGCTAGCTAATAGCTAAGACACAAGGTCTGCCTATAAAATTTCTCTAGACTGCGCAAGTCTTTCTATTGACGATCTTACAAACAATTCCTTCTTCTACTGAATGGCACGTTTATATACAACGATAAAGAAACAACCTAACTATAATCAATGAAAATCAGCATGCAAATAAAGAAGCTACACTGATTGTACATGCCTGTCCTGAGCGTAAATGCTATTTAAATGTTCGCCTATTGTTGAGTATTCAGCCCGAAGGCTGGTTTCATCATCTACAGTTCCACCAACAGCTGTCACAGATAGCCTAGGTGTCACTGAAGAGGCATACGAAGGGCATTAATATTATATTTACATGTTCGCCTGAAGGGCATTAAAATTATATTTACTTTATTTGGCGAAGCTGCCCTACACTAGCCATGCTTATAAGTTAGAATCTGTCTGACCTTCGTTGGTGGTTACACGTAACGATCCTCCATAGCGGACATCAGCTTTAGAAACCCATGTTACTGTTGGTGGCAGAAGGCAGCATTCCTCGGCTCGATCCCAGCAACATCACCATGGTCTTCTCTCTTCTACTGGAATCTCGTACTGTTGACTCGAACGGATCGTGATGAGCAACACCACTCGGTTCTGGATCTTCGTCACCCAGTTGCTAATGATGTCTTGATGGGACGTGATGACCGACACCACTCGGTACTGGATCTTCTCGTTCAGCAGACACGCGCCGTGGTAGATTAGCACTGGCGGGCGAATACTTGTGATTTAAGGCAACTGTAAGGAAATGCAGTGTTATTATACGTAACTAGTTAGATTCGTGTGTCCTTATCTCGCATTCTAATGTACTCCTCGTAGCTATTTGCCTAACATTTAAACTGATACTCGTGTAAAACCGCATACAGACTTCACGTACAAATAAAATTCTGGCTTCAACTATCTTACACGTACGCCACATAAATTAAAATATTTATAGTTCACGGCGTTTATACCAGTTAAGCGCCTAATGTTTCTGTAACTATTTTCTGGCCACGTGAAATAGTTTTTCCTAAGGCAATTGAGTTTATTCTATTCACTCTGAGCCTACACCGACTTAGCAAAAGTTAGCGTCAGACTACTGTGAATTTAAGTATTCGTAGAGTAATTGTAGTAAAGAAATTATTTCTAACTGGTATCATCTTAATCAGCTCACTGTTCAAATCTAAAATGCACATTTACTATTTTATAGAGGGTGGAGGTCGTGGTTGAGCCTGGCGCTGTAGAGGATAATATAAAAATGTTAGAGCTGGCAATAGCAATCCGCAAAATGAAAATAGGGAAGACACCATTGATAGATGAAATTAGTGTGGAAATAATAGAGGCTGCTGGACCTGTTGGAATACAATGGATGCGCAGATCATTAAAGAGCATATGGAAACGGAAACGTATGCCAGGAGACTGGGAAAGGGAATAATAACACCAGTCTTTAAAGAAGGGGGACAAGAATGTGTTATAATTATAGATGAATCATCCTCTTGTCACAAATAGGCAAAACACTGCAAAGGATATTAGATAAGAGAATGAGAAATAAGGTAGAAGAAGAATTGCAAGAGGAACAGTATGGCTTTAGAAGTGGAAGATCTAATGTGGATCCAATCTTCAGCATGAACAAATTAATGGAAAAGAATTCTGAAAATGGAAAGGATCCGGTAATGGCATTCATAAATCTAACAAAGTCATACTAGTGTCCCCAAGGTGAAGGTTTGGGAAACGATGGTTAAATGAAACTGGGTACACAAACTGTACAAATGGTGCAAGCAACGTACAACAACTTCATCAGCAGCGTACAGGCTCCGATTGGAAAGACGAGAGGATGCAACAGGCCAATGCATTCTAGCAGAGTGTAAGAAACCTTGTCTGAAATAAGGAAGAATCAAGAAGTGTAAAGAGATAATGTACAAAATGCATTAGGCACCCATATCGACTTATGCAGCTGGGATCTGGACAGGGATGAAAGGAGATTCAATCCATCGAAATAAAATATCTAAAAGGTATGACAGGAAAGACAGAGTGAGAAACGAAGATGTTAGAAAGGAAGTCAGAATAGAAAATTTAAATGATACAATTGATAGGAATATGATTTAAATATGTAACGATGATAGATTAGAAAAGAATGCCAAAACAAATTATGGAAAAGAAGTTCGAGGAAAGAAGTCAAAGACGATCTGCGTACAAGAGAACTGAAAATTTACTTACAGTAACTTATATGCAATCTTTATGGATTTGTTGAGAGTGAATAAGAACTTCTCAAAGTATCCTCTAGTTCAAAGTGTATCCAGTATTTAAAACGTGACTTTCATTTCTAAAATCGTCCTGTTCTATGGCTGAATGGTTATCATACTGGCATTTGGTCCAAAGGGTCTCGGGGTCGATTCCGGTAGGGTCGGGAAGTTTAACCTTACTGCAGTTGGTTAATTCAAATGGTTCTGGGCTGTGCGCGTGTGTGTTAGTATTGTCTTTAGTAATCATCATACGTAGGTCCCCATCCTCACAGACACGCAGGTCGCATATAGCTGTCAACTCGAAAGACGACATTTAAAAAAGTCTAAATTCTAATTTTACGCCATTGACTAAAGTACAATTAATCTTCATTTGTTCTGATAATTATTAATGAGTATAAAGAGTAAATAACAGTTAATGGAAGTAGTTCTAGTAATAGAATTTACAATCCTGAGTAATTCATCGTTTTTTTTCATTGTGTAGGCTTTCCAACTACCCTTTATAAAACACTTTTTTCATGAACTTCAAACACCGTGTACCCAACTGCTCATGGGCCGTTCTGGTATCATAAAAAATTCTCGAGGGAGCTGTTGGTAATTACTTTTTTCAGAATTGGCATTTCTACTGAATACACATCTTCATTTAAGTACAACGCATCACACTGCCAACTACAAAAGAAATAGTCAATAATGAATACAGCTTTTTATAATATGGCTGGCGTCAGGAAGGCATCCAGCTCGCAAAACTGGGCTTTCTCCTCGACCCCAAGTAATTCAGAAACTGCGAGGAAGTGGACGTAGATTATATTTATTTATGAGTACACTGATAGTAAGGTGCAGAAATTAGTCATATTTCTTAAATTCATGTTATCATCTTATGTTTTAATGAATGTAAAAATCCCAATTTTATATCATTTACACACTTTCAATGAAATGTTTTGATCAGTGATATCAGAAGATGTCTGGATAAGTCAAAGCATCTATTGATGGGCATGAAAGTGAAGATTGCCATTACATTGACTTTAAATGAATTGGAAGTACGCTACTTCTCTTATTAGTTTTTACTCGAACTTCTTGAAAGATGAATCCAAACTACAGCAAGCTAACATCCAATTCTTTGGTGAGTTTTGGGCTATTCAAATAAATAGAAATAGGGAATATGTAACTTACCACTTCTCGATTATCCTTACTGCTGATGTCTCAGACGGGCTAAAAGACAACACTGTATTCATAGCTCATTCAGGTATAACCGTTGCCTACGCTATAATACAAGGCCTTGAAATGCACTCATGGAAATGGGTAGCATCCTAGTTCACCATTCAGCCGCTAGGATTGCGTTCTTGCCCCCTTACATTCGCATGGCCGTATATGTCAATAAGTAAATTATATCCTAAATACAAAGAGCTGAATGTTTTTGCGAGTGTTGACAGTACTTTATAGAGCGGTGCTGCATTGGCTTGGATATGTCACTGAAGTTTCAAAACTTTCCTTCTTATCAAGTTTCAAAACTTTCCCTCTTCTACTTGAGTGGCTCGAAGCAATGTTGTCTAATAGAGGTCTCAGAAATTTTCATTGTAGAAAAACTGCTGGTTTGTCGTATTTACAATTTCTACACTTAATTTCACTGTTGAAAATGTCTTTCGAAAAAAACCGTACACTTTTTAGTAACTCTCTTCAGGGCAAGTACTGTGTAGCGGAGGTGACAAATTCCGTCGTTCACTGCAGAAGTGCCACAGACGATGATTTTCGGTATGAGGGCTCCTCGATCTTGAAAACGAATAAGACCCATTGATGGACTTTGAATAGCTGGAGAAGAGATATGTTCTCAACAGCCTTTACAGTCTGTTTGTTCTTTCGCCACACGAACCATGTCATTGTATTCCGCTTGGCGTCTTAGGTAGCTGAAGAAGAGCTCGATGTCATCGCTTGTTAGGTTCCTCGTCAATGCATAATGCAAATGTATACTTATGAGGTATTTTACGCAGGCGACAGTGGATTGCCTGATACATTTCCCTCATGAATCTTTTTTACTTTCTCTGAATGCATTTGAATTTTCTTAATAAAATGCCAAACCAAAAACCAAACCCCATGGCACTACAGCCCTTGAAGGGCCTTGGCCTACCAAGCGACCGCTGCTCAGCCCGAAGGCCTGCAGATTACGAGGTGTCGCGTGATCAACACGACGAATCCTCCCTGCCGTTATTCTGGGCTTTCTAGACGGGGGCCGCCATCTCACCGTCAGATAGCTCCTCAATTCATATCACGTATGAGTGAACCTCGAACCAGCCCTCAGGTCCAAGTAAAAATCCCTGACCTGGCCGGGAATCGAACCCGGGTCCTCCGGGTAAGAGGCAGGCACGCTACCCCTACACCACGGGGCCGGCTCTTAATATAAGACAGGAAATCATTAATTAACCAACTGAGGCATTCATCTTCAGTACAAAAAGATGCTCGTTGGTTCTCATTCCTGGAATATGTCCCATGTGAGGTGTTGCAAACGTCATGCGCATCGAACAATTTCATAAAATGCTCCATAAAACAAATGATTTATTTTAAACTGTATTTAATGCTCTCGGGACAAACCACCTCCATACTTTTCAAACCAGAGATTGTTCCGGGGGGGATATACAATACGGTATTTTTAGCTCTTGCTACATTCATTTTCTCCAAATTTGTTGGGCAAATTATTTTCTGGTTGGTTTCCTAATTTAAAATTTCTAAGTTTGAAGAGGCCTCTCAAATGATCACCGATCACGGTAGCAATGTTTACAAAGAAGTCCAGTGACAAATTTTGGGATCGCCCGATTCTTATGACGTAACTCGGATCAAAACTTAGGAACCTAATTTCATCAGGTGGAAGTCGTATCTCATGCGTAATACTTCCTCTGTATAATGTTTCGAACATTGAACATTCACTGGAAACTTGTGAAACGAAATTCCACTACCTTTAATTTCTCGTGAATAAACCATGACTGGAACTACGAATGCTTAACATCAGACGAATGCATAACACATTCACAAACAACTCAGTTAATAAACACGTTTAAAGGCGCGAACCTCGTAGACAGGGGGCAAGAAAGCAACCCTAGCGGCCCGGCACTGAACTTCAGTGTGACCACTTCAATAGCGTTTTACGGGCTCTATTTCCAGGCCTTGTATTATAACGTAGGCAACGGATATAACCATTGTTTCACTTCATTTTGAGAATTATTTGGGGATTCCTGACTAATATGGATGCAAAGTCGCATAAAATGCGTGAATAAATAGTTTAGCAGAGACGATGTTGCAGACACTGAACAAGGAGATCACTTCCATCATTGCTGCCTGCAAATAATATCAAACAGCGAATGAACCAGACAGAACTTCACTATATGGACGTCAGGTATCAATGCCTTCTAATTTACAAAGCATGTTGTTCCTGGAGTTGAACCCACCGCCGAGTCCTGGCATTGCTTCCACTTACTTGTGTCAGGCTCCTCACTTTCATCTATCCTATCCGACCTCTCTTGGTCAACTCTTCTTCTTTTCCGACCCCGACGCTATTATGTAGGTTTGCGAGGGCTAGGGAGTCTTTCATTTTCACGCCCTTCGTGGCCCTTGTCTTTCTTTAACCGATATCTTCTTTTTTCGAAGTGTCGGATCCCTTTCCAATTTTCCCTCTGATTAGTGTTATATAGAGGATGGTTGCCTAGTTGTACTTCCTCTTAAAACAAGAATCACCACCACCACCACTCCTGGAGTTGACAATGTGCAATACGAGTTAGAAACGCCCGAAATATACGCCAACCGTCGTGCTTTGTGAATCAATCGTTCAATCAAACATCACTGATGTGCACTTAGGGCAGGCGACCAGGCGGCACATTCCCTATCTGTTGTTTACCTGGCCTTGTCATAAATAATTTCTAAGAATTCATAAGTAGACTGGTACTATTGTTTTAGCAGTGTTATGTCTTTGAAATATTTGGTCTCGTAATATCGCATACGGAACCGTTTACTGGTAAGATTCTACCCGTGAATCTCGACTGATGAATTCAGATACCAATTGAAATATTTTAATAATTGGTTTTAGATGTGGTAAATAAAATTCCTTCGAAAACCCACCATTATGAGTAAATACGTCTCTTTATTTTAGGTTAGTATTGGATTCTGTTAATTAAGCTACGAGCCTTCCTTTTATTATAAAACTTATAATGGGTTACTTATAAAATGTGTGATCTAGTAACTCTAACTCAGAAAACACAGAGGTCTTGAGAATACATAGAAAGAAATTGTTTCAAACCGAGTGTAAATTATGCCTTCTTGGAAAATTCTTATGAATTCAATTCGATTAGCACGATAGAAGCTAGAAGAAGGTATCCGTCACATATTAACAATATTTTACCGGTGTAATTAATCGAACTCTTTCACAGGTTGGGTTTTCATTTTTCCCATGGGAAGAAGACGATTATCCACCTCGATCGTCTGGCGCCGTATCTTGGAGAAACTCGGGTCGAGCAGCCTTAAGGAGGGTGCAATGTGACGGCGTCCTTCATTATTTTTCCTAAGCGAGGAAGAGCGAGTCAGTTTGGCCTTGTCCACTAGCCAAGCTAATAATAATAATAATAATAATAATAATAATAATAATAATAATAATAATAATAATAATAATAATATTTTCGCAATTTTAAGTAAGATTAACACAATTCAATATATCAGGGATATACGCACTGACATGTCACAACTGCAACCAAAGATACATTGGACAATCAGGTAGAAACTTAGCCGTTAGACATAAAGAACATATAAACGCCAAAAAGTACGGGAGATATTCAGTTATGTGCGAACATATGCACGAATACAACCACTCATTTACCAGCATAGAACAAGACATGAAATTAATACATTCAACAAATAAAGGGAGATATGTGGACGTCCTGGAGAAATTAGAAATTTACTTAGAACAGAAACAAAATATGGACAACAATTTAAATGAACACATTAACGAAGAAAACCCATTATTTAAGTTAGCTAACCAACATGTGAAAAGAAAGAAAAAAGATAATAGATGACACTAATCATAACCGTCCGGTCTCCTACCCTCCCCTTCCCTCCTCTTTGGCGATCAAGGTCACATGTAGCAGTATACATTCTAGTAAGTGTCTGGCTGGCAAGCGGATAGGCTTCCTCCGCTTTAACTATTTAAATAAGTGCTAATAATTTATACTTATATATAAATTTTAACATTTATTTCATCTGTTTAATATAGTTCTCTTCTTTTTGTAGTACTAGAAGAACAAATTCTTAGGACACACGGGAGGTTTCTTCCACTCTGTTAAAACATCAAGTCCTACAATAGCAAGCACGAAATCATCTGCCCTGATAGATTCATACATAACTAAATCTTAATATGCTACATAATTTTAATAATAAACCAGTGCATCCTATAAAGGATCTTAACATCAAACGTGTTTTTAAATTTGAAGGTTAGATGGATGATGCCTAGAGGCAACAATAATACAAACAGTGGCAAACAACATTTTATCAGTGGCCGTCTCGTCTAATAAACCCATCTAAGAGGATGATACGTATTTATAAATGTGTAAAATATAGGAAGAATAGTGAACTGTTGAAGAGTGTTCCAGTGACCCATAAAGTGTTACGTGCTACATTATAACAGACAATATCAAGAAAAGAACAGTCTATATATATCGAACAAATGTTTAATGTAAATATGATACGATGTTACTTCTCAGGATTTGGGGAAGGTTGATTTTGATGTACCGCTGATGAAGGGAGTTAAGGCTCCCGAAACATGTACGTATAAAACAAGGTAAAAATCAAATACTGTAATATATTGACAGGGCGGATAAACAATCACCCGTGTACATTATTATTGGAACAACAAACGCGCCTTCTCCTCAGGAAGGACGAGCAAACAGTAGGAGCGTCGGTGATCTCTGTTAGCGACACCTAGAGGACTGGAGGACCGAGAGTGTTCTGGGCGTATCCAGCTTCCGGACTGCTAAATTAGTGCTGAGAGCTGTGAGCGAGTATACTCTTGTGGAGCGCTGGGTGGAGTACTGAGTGCAAGTGTACTGTTGTAAAGCACTGAGCGAAGTACCGTGTGTGAGAGTATAGCAGTGGAGTTTCCAGTTCTCAGTTTTTAGTCAGAGTTGAGGATCAGTTGTGCAGTTCAGTGAGTCTTCTGTCCATGGAACTGAGCCTATAGTTCTATTTTATCTGTCGCGGAGGCGTTGAGTCTCTCACGTCCAGCGGCTGTGAAGTGAACATTTTGTCTCTGGCGCAGCGCAGGAGAGTTCGACAAGGGATCGGCAAGAGACAGTGTACGGACAGTGTACGATGTACAGAATTGTGAGACTGGATTGTGCGCAAGCTGTGAACTATCTGGCTGTGATAGTGTACAGCGAGTATAATTGTGGAGTATAAGTGACAGTAGTGGAACAGTGTGTAATGTGTACTGTGTAGCTACCGTGATTGTGTTAGTTTGGAAGCTGTAGAGTGAGCAACCAGTGTACTGTTTACATCCTTGTTCGTTTACGTGTCACGTTTAGCATGCCTTTTGATTTCGTTCCATAAGCGTTCAGTTGGGTTTCAGTTAGGGCTTTGACTAGGTTAGCCAAGAATTCTGACTTTGTTCTTGGTGAGGAACTTTTCGACATGGTTGGCGGTATGTTCACGATCATTATCATGTTGTTACAACTACCCACGGGACATGCTTTGTTGCGCGTACGGTATCTTATGTTGTTCAGTGATCCTGCCATATATAAATTGTTCATGTTGCATTCATGATGATGATGATGATGATGATGCTTGTTGTTTATAATATAATAGAATACTCCCTTCCCCCAGACCCGGATCACCCGAAACTGGGGAGGGAGTAACCATGTATTGTACTCCAATATAATTTGGCACGTGCATATACAACATTAAACATTTACAATTAAACTTATTCACTATTTCAGTCTATTTCTGGATTGTATTTTGTTTTTTTCTTTTCAGATTATTTTTTATTTCTTCCTAGACGTAAACCTCGTTATATAGTCTAGGACCTGCATGTATCTTATCCTCCCTAAGTTGTATTAGTGCTTAAATTACGTACCATTTGAATGAATTGAATAACTGGAAGAATGCCTGAGTGCCTATAATTAATTCACATGCAGTTTAATAGTTACCTTAAGAAAAAATGAATAGCGACGCTACAATACAACAATGTATCTATTGCTACATTTAATATTATCTTTACACCTATACGTAATTATGTATCTTCTACTTCGTTATTTCTTATTTCATCTTTTAATTTCTTTTTCCACATTCCTCTTATGATATTACAAAGTTTTGCTGTTTTTCCTGGTACCTTCCATTCTCTGTCTATTAACTTAGCAACGGTGTAAAATTTATGTTCATTATCGATTTTACTCATATCCTTATTTTTTTCTCTCTTACCTTCCTTGTTTCTCTACAGTATTTTATTAAGCGAGCAACTTCCATGTCCTTATTGCATAAAGTGCAGATATTTTCCTCATTTTTTGTCTTAGATCTTTATTCTTATATACTCCCATCAGCCAGCAAATTATCCCTCTCATTTCCCTTTTTGTTAACATTCCAGTCTTTACTGTCATATTTTCACTTATTTTAAAAAATCAGCCAGCGTGCTTTTGCTGTTACATTCTGACCTTATTGTTTGTCTTTCAATGTCTGTAACTCTTTGAACTACCGTTCTACACAATCCCTTGTCATTTCTTGATAAATTTCTTCCCCAATAGTATCCCATTCCTATGTCATCCAGTATCTTCTTCACTCTATCCACCCAGTAACCCCCATGTTGGTGTTTCATTTGGTGCTGGTATGCTATCTTTTAAATTTCGCCCCCTGCCCCCGTCTTTAGCCTCTACCAATATTTCATTATTCGGTTAACAATATCCGCCCGTACACTCATCCCTTCACGCGACTTTCTCACTCCACTATTTGCGGTGCAGCTTGGCAGTCCCATTATTATTTTGGTAAATTTACTTACAACTATATTGCACCCATAAGCGAATTTACCTAATTAATTTACAAATTAAAAAGTTGAATATTTCGCATATGGGATACTACAGGAGGCTGTGAGACTAGCAGTCACAAAGGAACTTTCTGGCGCCAGTGTGACGGCGAGTAGAATCCTCGAAACTCTTCTTAGAGCACGACCAACTCGTAAACCGCCCTGAGTACTCCTTCCAATAAATTTTATGATACCGCCTAGGAGTGGTGACTTTCTGTTAGTTCTCACGAGAAAATCACGCGTTGAGGCCTGACCTACTTAGCTAGGACAAAAGGGACAACGACAATACCCGCCAACTCTTGGGAGGAAATGGAAGCATCCACGCTACGAAGAGCGCGAAACTCTCAGCCAATCACAAAATTCTAAATTTGAATGAACTGTCATAGCGGGAATCTACAGTCAGTATTTCGCTATCTGAAGCCCGGTGTGGTGGTGAAAAAACAGTGTCCTGATTTCTTTATAATATTTGGAAATTTATCAGTGCGAATCTGTGGTTAATTAGTGCCTAATTAATAAAATTTAACTCCACACGGAGGGGTAATAGTGCCCAGAAGAATGAAGTGTCATGGCGGGATGGAGCCATTCACCGGAAGAAAATAACACCAGTGACGCGCGCCGTCGTGTGGATTATCCTGTGATCATTTCCCACGGCGCAATAGTACATGTAAGTCAGACAAAAATTAGGAAGTTTTGTACATAAATTTTGAAAACTTTAACCTACGGATGTACGATAAAGCGCTCCCGAGGGCTAGATCACTACGCCACATCCCTTCCGCAGAACTATTTTCAAGGTGGGGGGAGAACTCTTTACAAAACCCAGCGACCAGGGGGTTGAATTCTCAGTGTGATTCTTCGGAATTCTCAGTGTGTTTCTTCAGTCTCCTCAGTGATTCTTGAGTATTCTCAGTGAAACTTCAGTTTGACAGTGTGAATCAGAGCGACAGTGTGACAGAGTGTGACAGCTAATTCAGTTAGTCAGCTTTACTTTTGGCTGGTAAGAAAGCGAGTAGAGACACTTGTAGGCATTTTGAGAAAGCCTTGTATTATTTTACTT
This sequence comes from Anabrus simplex, assembly GCF_040414725.1. Lineage (NCBI taxonomy): Eukaryota > Metazoa > Arthropoda > Insecta > Orthoptera > Tettigoniidae > Anabrus > Anabrus simplex. The sequence continues at coordinate 1,233,811,115 of NC_090265.1, forward strand.
GGGAGAGTAACATTTCAGAAAATGAACACTTTAACGAACTTTTACTATTTATGCAGGCAAGAGCTACACTTCCAACACTTGGCTTAAATGAACTCACATTACGAGTCGAGAGGAACAAGTCCGTGTTTTCAGCACAATTACATAAAGCCTCTCTAACCCACGGGTAGTTTCACATGTGTTATCGGCATAAACTTCTCCACAACATTTGAAACTTTATTTTAGCTTGCTTTTACCACTTAATAAACTGTTTGGCAAGCGAGATGTTTACGGGGAGAAACTGGTAAAGGCAGACAGGGAGGAGAATGACTCTTCTTTAATGAAGCCCGCAGTGGTAGACCTTGAGCAAACAGTTATGTCCCGTTGGGGTTAATTTTCGGTAAACTCCATGTAAACAAAAGCTGAGAGACCGGAGGGCAGCCCAACAGGTGATTTTCAGGTAGATAGCGGAGACGACCGGCCAACTTCACGACAGGAGTCTGCAGTGGTATCGTCTAACCTTCACTGGAGTGCGAGAAATGCGAGTGTTTTATGCTAATGTAAGCGTGTGTAACGGCATGACAAAAATGTGTCAAATTTGCGTGTGTGAAAATTTGGAATACCGCAGCAGCTTCAAGATGGTATTCTAATTCACCATGACCGAGTCCGGAGGGTGAGCCAGCATGCCTCCATCACCAGGTATGAGCATCAATAAATAATGTAAATAAATATGTAGGACCGTGACTAATCGATGATCAAATGTAGCTTAGAGTATTAGGTAGGGTTGTAAATAATTCACAGTTTTATAATACTACTATAATAATAATAATAATAATAATAATAATAATAATAATGATAATGTCGCACTTTCAGCTAGGGTTATTTGTGCATTTCGTTGAGGTAGATGTTGTTTGCGGGTTGTCAAGGATTATTTCTGTAGTATGTCACTTTGACAGTTTAGGAAGCTATGATATTTGATCTATGAGTGTAATGCCGATTTATAATATAATTATTTTTCATCATGTTATTAGATCGTTGGAGTTTTGATCTTGTAGACGCCGCCTTGTTGTTTTTAATGTTTATTTTTGCTTTTTATGCGCATTCAGTTTGTTTATGTTGTGGGATCATCTTTCAGATGACCGTTTCTGGTAGTACTTATCCCGTGTATTTTGCGACGATTGTTGGTAGACGCGAGTATTTATTTCTGTGTAGTTGCGGTTACACATGTTTCAACAGCTGTGTTTTGAGAGGCAATCTCGTCATTTTTTTATATATAGAAACAGTGAGTGCCAGGAAGCCATTGATGAGTCAACTCTGATATTTTGTGATATGTGAAGCAGAGAATGATCAAGAGATCGAGCTAGATGAATAATATCCCTGATGATCTACGTTGATAATGGAAATGTGATATTTGGACCATGTCATGAACTGTCGTAAGAAATCGTAATGTGCACGACAGATATTTCGCCCGCCGGATACGAGCGAGGCCGTATTGCGAGAATAATGAATAATGATGACGTCGAGAATTAATGAGTAAATAGAATTGTGAAATGAATAATTTAACCAAGAGTGTCAAATGTGTTACGACATGGGTTATGATTGTAGGCAGAAGCCTGTATTTGTTTAAATAATTCCAGGGAAAGTAGATGCTCGGCAAATATGCTAGCCATTGTTCAATGTGAGCAGAGCGACGAGTCAATGTGTTTTTCGATAGTCATGTAAAGTCATGGATGACATGAAATAATAGTAATTATTGTCCATAAAGGTTAAATAGTATCATGTCCAGACATTTGTCGTCTGAGGTTAGAGATTGCCGTCAAATTCACAATATTTATAGTTTTGCTACTCGCAGCGGAGTATATTTTTCTGAAGACTCCAATTTTATTTTGCGCATTCCATCCTTATTAATTTCCGGTAGGCCGCGATGGTGGGATCTAGTTTTGCTTATTTGTTTTTCTTTCTGAGTGTACTTTATTACCGTTTGTTTGTAGGACGTAAGCGTATGTGAATTATTTATATTTGATCTGATGTAAATAGATAGGTGTAGATAGGCTAGTTTTGCTTTCTGTATTTTCTTTGTCGGGCAGTGTTTCTCCGTTAACAGATTTAATGATGTAAATAAGATTTCAGATGTTAGGTTAATGGATCATCGATTAAGTCACAGTCGAAACCATAGTAGTGGTATGCTCATACCAGATTTCAGTAATTACCAAACCTTTTAAAATCCACTACATTTTATTTAGAAAGTGAAGCGATCTTTAATAAACCAATTGTATAAAAACTGCCGCAATGAATTAGGTAAACAAGATGGCATCTGCCTCCATCTAGTGGTGGTACCACAAATAATGAGTTGATAATGAAATGCAGTTAGCGGCAAATTCAATAGAAATTTTAATGTACAAGGATCGCTGTCATTTTGAAATGTTAACGTGAGGCACTTGGCCTAATCTTTTGGATTATTTTTAAGAAGTCCAGTCTATCACAGGCATGCAAGTGAAGTTTAAAAATGAGATGAGTGGTAATGACACTCAGATTTATGTTTCAATAATTTATTTTGTTTAATCATGAGGTGTTTGAATAAGACAATGGTTATGTGGTAAATGAAGGGTGATGTTCATGGCTGTTTCTTCGAATTATTCCTTATGTGATACACTTGGTTAGTGCAGTCCATGATTATTTTAAAGTTGGGTGTTTTCCCAAATGAGCCACATGTGTTAATATTTGATAACTCCTTTGAGTCAGTGGATTGATGACGTAACTAATTACTTTATTGTGTTTCTACTACTTTAACTTTATTGGAGAGATATTTTTCTACGTAATATAATTCTGTAGTTCAAAGTAGGTGGTCTTTCTGACCCGAGTTTTAGATTGATTCACGTTATCAACTTGAAGACAGTGTCAACATAGTCTGGAATATTTAATTAATGTGATTGACCTTCAGTCAGTTTATTAGGCAGATTAATGGTGTTATTGTAAGGCAGAATCTCAATCTTTAATTTTCTTAATCTCATTTATTTCATTTTGTGTTCATTTCTCACTAGTTCAGTTTACGTTCATTTCTTTTTTTTTTGGCATTTTGCATTTTATTTAATAAATCAGTCTTTTATTTAAATTTTAATTCAGTCTTTGGGTACCGTCATTTATAGTTAGTTTACCCCTACTTTTCATTTCCTCACTCCTTGATCGACGGGTGGCCTCTCTTCGGGGATAGCGGACGGTCACGACTGAGGAAGAAGAGTCTACATGCAGCGGTGAGTATCATTTACATGTCATTTATTACAGGAGCAGCCGGCGCACAGAAGAAGGAAGAGTTCACCGCAGTTGTTGCCTTGAAAAGGGCACAATATCTAATGTGTATTAAAGTAAAATGGCCTTCCATAGGCTGTATCTAATAAATAAATGTTACAATTCCATCATCTACTCCCCATATTTCTGCTACATACATTAACATCGTTTTAACAATTGAATTAAATGCATTTTCTGAACTCTGTATTCATGTTCGACATCTTTTTATCCAATATTTGTATAGTAGCCAGAGCACTTAATCCCTTCATTTTAGCTCCTTTTATCTGTTCTGTCCACCTTCCATTGCTGCTCATGATCGTCCCTAGGTATTCGATTTTTTTATCAACTAATTTTGTCTTATCCATCCACCACCGTTCACGTTTTGAGAGTTTATCTCCTCTTTTACACACTATAACTTTGGTTTTCTTTGGATTGATTTTTAGATTCCACTTTTTACAGTAATTTACTACCCCATCAATACTGTTTTGCATTTTGACAGCATGCATTTTGCATATGAGCAGCAGGATATCGTCTGCGAAGATAAATCCGGAATATCTTGGTTCTCGAGACAAGGAAATGCTCCTTTCTCAAGGCCTTAGGAATGGAAAATATCATTAATAAATAATAAAAACAATATTGGTGATTTGCAACCTTGTTTGAGATCCAGTTTTGAAAAAATCTCTCCCACTACTACCCCATCTTTCACTTTGATCGAACATTTAAATTCCGCATACGTATTTTCAATTGCCCTTATCATCTTCCTTGATATTCCGAGATGGTTCAACTTATCGATGACAGCCCGTCTACTCACCGAGTCAAAAGCTATCTCTAAATCGATTGCCGTGATTTAGAATTTGCCTCTTTTCTTCTTCGTGTATTTATCATTCAATTTTTACCACCATTATTTTGTCACTAGTCCTCATATCCTTCCTAAATGCCGATTAGTGTCCCGACAGAACTGAGCACCCCCCTGCCCAATTCATTAGTCTTTTTGCCAATATACCTGTATAAATCTTACTGGAGAATCAAGTAATGTTGTCCCTCGATTGTTACCTGGATTTGATCTTTCACTCCGTTTCTTATACATAGGACAAATAACTCCCTCCTGCCATGATTTTGGTACTCTCGCTCCTTCAAATAACTTTTTCGAGGATAACGTTATTTTTACTTACTTCTTTCTAGAATTCATTATCAGTACTGTACCGTACCCAGGGGTAAATACCCTCTAGGACGATGCCTCTATTCCTGTATTAACATCCGACTAACTCAGGGTTGGGCAGATAGTGGGTTGGTCGTCAATTGGGTCAGGCTAAAAGTCGAAGTTCTACACTTAAATATAAGTAAATGACAGGAAAATGGAGGTATAACTCGAATGAGAAACAATAATATGGGGTAGGATGTGTTTATTCATAAATATACCCGAAGCATACTACTCGAAAATCAAATAAATCAAATAATAGAATGTCATTACAAAAATCTCAAAATTACAGAAATAACTGGACATTAACAACGTTAATTATTCAAAGAAACAAAAGTGAAACGAAGTATCAAGCACAACATTGAATACTTGCATACTTTCAGAAATAATCTTCTTCTGTTTGTCCATTGTTCATGATATATGGTAACATATGTACGCATACACTGATACGTAGTTATTTCGAATGGAGTCACCCTTGAAATCATCACAACGATACGGGATACGAATTTAATTTCGAGTGAGAGCTGTCACAAAATTAAACGTTAAAAGGAAAAGTTACGATGAAAAGGAAAACTAAGACGCAATGGGACATGATATGAATTATGAAAAATACTAGTGGCATTTCCCTACGCTATATTTACAATGAACAAAATAAGCAAAATATCACATCTATTTACATCGGATAAAGAGAAAAATCTTACATACTACACAGATTCTACGCAAATCGCGGTTCACCACAAAAATCTAGTGGGAACTAGATTGACCATCAACATAACTCAGCACTCGGGCTGTTCCCCATTAACAACAAGAAACATCATAAAACATCATCTTGTAATGGAAAAACATACAATTCTCCATCAATATCATGTAGAAAGCAATGGGCAACATTGCCTTCTTCTGCTGCATTTGAGCACTCAACAGCGCGGTCATCCGTCAAGTATTTCCTGGTGGGCTGTGAGCTGAAAGGAAATGTTGAACTCAACACTGTACTAAGGCTTGGATTCTGTCTCCCAAGATTGTAACACGGAAATACCATCTCATTCGCGCCGTCTATAAGAAACACGGCCAATATATCAGCTTGCAATGAGATATCATCTTTCATCGGCTATACGGAAACTCACGTATAATCGTATTCCTTCCTAGCACCCTTTAACAATTCAACACACATCAGACTCATTGGTCTGGAATCAGTTCCATCAATTCTGATAATTAACATTCTCTCAGAAGACAATAGCATGTACATATCCACTGCACATTATTCTTTCACATATCAGGCATGCAATCGACCTGCATAATCACTTTATAAGTCCGCATGCATCATAACTTCTCATATCTCTCACAGATCACATCAGCCTTTTACATTATGAGACCCGGTTCGTTTCCTGTGCAAATCATTGGGCAAAAACAGATTCTAACCTAAATTCGAAGATCCTATTCTTTCAACGACTTTATGCAGCTCCTTACGTACAGCTTCTGAAATACCATGCGTCATGCAATTAACTATTACTGTCTCTCTAAATGACCAAAATAAAATAACGTAGCAAGTATTTAACTTTGAACATGGATGAACTTGTCAATCTAATCCTCCTAGCACTAATATACCAGGAAAATCGGAATAAAACTAAACTAAATGATCATGCATAAATGAACAACAAAATAATCCTAACAAATCCCTCATTATCCCAACTATCTAGTCATAAATCAAAATCAAAATATAGAAAACATGTATTACTCTCTTATCCGTATATACAGCCACATCAAAGTGAAATAAACACATGCCGTCAGGCTTACTTTACGTTAAATAAAATCCCTATTCTAAAGTGCACTAGTATTTTAACATAACCCATGTAACATTCCATAATTAACACATGCGTCTTATCTTAATTTGGACGACTCTCTGGATACATGACAGCTGCTCACATCTCTGTCTTATTGGGTTACTACTCCTTGACGATCACTGCTTCAGCACGTAGAAATACACTTCCTTCTCCCATAGGCGAAGCCATCTTCTTGCTGAAAGTTATTTAAGACTAGAACACAGAAGGCTTTGGATGAATATCTCTTCACCGCTCAATTCTGCACGTGCCGAACTACCCATTGGTTACAAACTCAGCCAAACACACTGACACATAAATACTGTAAACTTTATATTTAAGGGTATATATACACCGTGTTTGAGAGCGGGACGCGGTACGGATCGAGAGTTCCTCGCGAAACGCGACCGACACGAAATTATGAGACAATGGCACGTCTCTGCTGCACTTGCTACACTGCGGCTAATTATCACCGTCTATATATTTGTAGCTAACTTTGCTATAATATAATCTGCAATTAAGTCTGCATCAGTTACTTTATCCAAATGCACGACTGAAACATTGTTTAAAACCATATACTGCTACTGATATAACACGTCATTACCCGCGATCAGATTTACACTTCTGCACTCTCCAAACTAGCCGATCAGAGTGACGCTCTCCAGAGCTTAAGGTGCTAAGGAAGCTTCGGTAACGCCGTTTCAACTATGGGGTTCCCGCTTGTCTAGACAAACAACCAATCAAAATGCTTGCCATATATAATGACACAATATTAATTATAATACATTAATAAAACACCGTTCAAACAATATCAAATCTCTTCCTATAATTTTTATATCGTATTCCTGATTATATTTCACTTATAGACCTGTGGAAATCCGACAAATGACAGAATTTAACTCAAGCATCTGTACACGTTGGTCAACCTGGGATTATGATTTCCCGCGATGTAGACTCCATGTTTGCCAAATCCTCACGTTCTCATTGGCTAATTATTTAGCTTGGTCAGCACCTTGTACACGTGCCGATCTTTGCCAACGCTTCGTAACGCTAAGCTATTCTCACGGTCACCAGGAAGTGTTGGGCAATACCCAGCGACTTAATGGCTCCATAGATTTCCGGTCTCAGCTATCTTGGGATTCTTTACTTTACCATATATGACTAATATTTGTATGAATAAAATTTATATATTATGTCAAATAATAATCTGAATATCTCATATGGGCCGGCAGGATACGGCTCAGTACCTGAATTGCTCCAGCTTTACATTTTCGCCCGTTCACTATTAAATCTTTTACTTCACTAATTGGAATCTCCTGGTCTAAGGTAGGAAGAATGTACTCTCGTCCCCGTGAGATCCCAGTCTTTTCCGTGTTGGGTTTCCAATTATCCTCCCCGTCTGAAATGCTTGATCCATTCCCCATTACTTATATTCACTTGCGTTGTACTATATCTATCTCTGCAGACTTGTTTTATTCTATTCCACACTTTATTGTGCTTTCTTTTGGAATCTCTATTTAGATTTTCAGCTTGTTTCTTCTGCCAAGATACTTTGTGTTTACTAATAGTTTTCTATACTCTTTTCGTTTGCTATAGAATGCAATTCTTGTTTCAAGACCCACTACATTCCAGCAGGATTTTAAAGCTTTCGTTACTTCCTCCATTTTCTCTCTGCATTCTTCGTTGTACCACCCAGTATTTCTTGGCAACCCTGTTCCCTTCACTCGCATCTTCTGACCTGCTGTCAATATAGTATTTTCTATAAGCTGAATTGACGCATCTATTTGATTATTTTCGATCGTAAGTCATATCCTTATCTTCATAATTTCGAAACTTTTCCCTTCAAAATAATCCTCAAAATCTTTTCTGAGGTATATTTTGGCACTAATCTCTTTTTAATATTTTCTTGATAACAAGCCACACTACGCTCTTCCCTACTGATCAATTGGATGATAATTAGTAAGTGGTTGGATTCTGCTCAGTCTTTAACTGTTATCCTTTCGACGAATGGTAATGCCTATTTTGAATCAAATACGAGGTCTATAACACTGCCTCGCGTTTCTGTTATATATGTATATCAAGTTACCCACTTCATCTCCTGGCCATCACCCATTCAGGACATACAGTTCTTCCGTACCACATAGTTTTAGTAATTTATTGCCGTACCTATTATACCCTTACTTGTTGTTTAAAGGGGCAAACATCTACGTCATCGTCCCCTGATCTTGCATGCAGTTCGTATGATTGGACCTTCCATAAAAGCAGCCGCCACTACTTGTTCATCTTATTTTCCTGTGAGTTGTTTCGGTATCTCGTATTATTGCGTGTGGTAACTTAACGTTTGACGAAGGAATTTCCGTCATATATGAACATGTTGAATTTACTTTCATCGCTCCAAAGCAATTTTCTCCACTCCATATTCGTCCAGATACCATACTTCTTAGCAAAGACGAGTTGAACCTTTTCTCTTTGGTGAAATGGAGGGCTTCTTACTTGGTCTTCGGCCCAGTAAACCTTCGGCATTGAGGTACCGTTTGAGAGTAGTTAGGCGAAGTTTGATCATTTAATTTTCTTCCAGATCATACCTTTTATCTACTGGCAAGGTAGGAGGATACACATTTTCTTCGAATGAGTCCCTCATTTAACGGGGTAAGAATTATAGTGCGACCAGATCGAGTCTTATTTAATTAGGTTTCTTGCTTGCTTTAAACTCCATTCCAAACATGTACAATTTATCTGTAAAGGGCATAGTCTCTTGCAACTTGTGCTTGGCTGTTGCCTCTCTTCAGTGCAGCAGTCACAGCTTGCCTAATGTCTAAGAACTTCCCCATTGTAATATCTGTTTCGTTGAAAGAACTGGAAATCATACCTATACCGAAGATAAATCTTCAGTCATCAAATCTTCTATGTCAAAATACTTTCGGTTTCCACGTGAACAGTTATTTCGCATTACTGACGTGTTCGCAACATAAACAATGCTGAACTATCTGCCCGAACACACAGGTAAGTAGAGTACTGATACGTTTTCCTGTTTGCCCTGCAGCATGAGTATGCATTACGCTATCTACGGTCGAACATATGAATGTCAATATGGACGGACTTGTAGTAACTAGGAAACCAGGAGCCTGTTCATCAAAAATACTATCTTTTCTCAATAGACTTAGGCTTTTTTCACAACTTTGTCAATGAAATCAGTTATAGGAATTCACTTACTTCCTTGATTACCACAAAGTAATAAGGAAATCACCAGTCTACAGAGGTATGTAACAATATTGTTGTAAAATACAGTACTATTCCAATTCACAAGACATTTGGAAACAGGATCACTGATATTCTTCCTCTGTCCTATTTTTCCAATTTCTTGTTGTCAGTATTTGTGCCAATTTGGCCCAATTTTACGACCGGATGGCCTTCTTGACGCCAACTCTGCGTGTCTCTATAGTAATCCCTAGGGTGATGTTGTGTATGTAAATGTGCATTAAAACCAGTAAAAGTACCCAGTCCCCAAGCTAGAGAAGTTAACCATATTCAAATAAAATTTCCAACCCGGTCGGAATCGAACTTAGTGCCCTTTGAACCGAAGATCACAACACTGACCATTCAGTCAAAGAACCCTGCAATAGAAAATCCTTCATGAGTTTATGATACAGACTGATATTATTAGTCTGCACTCGTACATTAGTAACTTATTATATTTTTATGGTTTTGAGAAACACCCACTTCTAAATCCAACTATAATTGGGGACTAGTTATTATTCTACTAGTTTTGAGAAACAAGTTCCTCTTTAGGACGTCTCCAACTGCTCTTGACAGGTTACCACACGCTGTCAAGAGCACGGGGACAGAGAGAAGAGGCATAGAAAAAATTCTGTGGTTCTCTGATATTTTATGACTCGCGTTGATATATTTACATGTACTGAAACCGTGACCTTTTTACCCTAAGAATTGTAAGTATGAAAGTTACTACATGAGGCCCCATGTCAATTGTGATGAGGAGCTTGAACATTTCTTGATATCATGGAATTGACACGTAGCAAGGAGGTGGCTACCTTCATTCCCACGCTATGATGCGTGATGTCATCTGCACGTGTCGAACATCGAAGGATACAGAAGAAAGTTTAGGCAGAATAAATATATTTAAATGAAAGAATTAGTGGTGAACGCAGTATAATGAACGTCCTGTATCTATCTATATGACAATTGGTCTTTAGTAAGACAGATTTGAGACTGCTAAACCATTTCTGTGGATATTTCAATGAGGGACGCGCGTGTCTAGTTTACCCACGCGAAGTCGACAGAAAATAGTGCCCATCAAATGAGGTCATTTAGCCGGTTAATTTAATAAGAATAAATTTTAAATGTTCAAGAACACTACTGCTAACGTGGTAACAAGTATGTGGTTACATCAAAAACTCTTTTAAATACAGTTCATTTAAGTCGGAAAAGTTACGCAAATTTTCTTGGCGGCAAAGAGAAAATGCCTGGAGAGAGGGGGTAGCATCTATAAATAAGAAGGGACGCCATGTTGAAACCCCTGCATTTGTATCATTGAGGCTTGAGAGTGAGAGGGTTGAACTGTTCTGTAAATCGATCGACAAGAAGTAGACAAAGTCCAACAAACAGATTTTTGGCCGATGTGACTGGGGTCTTGAAGCCATGTGGAGATAGTTTTTAGAGCATAAGTAATTTGATACAAAGGACGGTCAAGATACCGAAGAAGTATTTATAAAGTTGTAAAAATTTTGTGTTAGGACGTCTCCAACTGCTCTTGACAGGTTACCACACTCTGTCAAGAGCACGGGGACAGAGAGAAGAGGCATCGAAAAAATTCTGTGGTTCTCTGATATTTTATGACTCGTGTTGAACGCAGTATAATGAAGGTCCTGGATCTATCTATACGACAATTGGTCTTTAGTAAGACAGATTTGAGACTGCTAAGCCGTTTCTGTGGATATTTCAATGAGGGACGCGCGTGTCTAGTTTACCCACTCGAAATCGACAGAAAATAGTGCCTATCATGTATGTGGTGTTGAGTAATGCAGATCGGTGATTTTGTCACGAAGTGTAACGTTATTCTATGTCCGTTTAAACTGGGTCTATGTGACATTAAATAACAGTAAAATTTGTCAGTGATTCTTGTGAAAATCCAAGTGCGGGTAATAAATACAATCAGTCGAGTGCAATAAACGAAGACGCCGAGTGAAGGGCATATCTATTTTATGCTTTATTTTCAGGAAAAATGAATCAAACAAAATCCTATGTACAGCTAGAAATGTAAAAATGGCTAAATAAATGACAGAGGGTCAGTGGTGAGCCCAAAGATGGAAGCTGACGTGAAAATACTATATCTTGTTTTATGATGTCAAACTTATATGTACTTGTGATGGGTATTTATGACGCAGTTGGTCACCCATATGTTTTTGTGAATGTCAGAAATATGACGAAAGGTCATTTGTTTTATTTTCTGCTTGGAAAGATTTTTGAAGTATTTCGAGTGTCGTGTAACATCTTGTAAAAAGTTATTAATGAGGGTTTCGAAGTGATATCACGTACAAAGTAGATCGTCATTTCCGTGAATTTATTGCCCATATTGTGTCATGTCAAATTAAGATGTTTTATTCGACGTAAAATTTTTCTGTTTGCATTTTGATGGAATTGGTGCAAAAAGGATAAGTGATTACCCATTTTCAGTCGGGTGGAAGCGCTGTATGTGGTGTTGAGTTATGCAGATCGGTGATTTTGTCACGAAGTGTAACGTTATTCTATGTCCGTTGGGTCTATGTGACAATAAATAACAGAAAAATTTGTCAGTGATTTTTGTGAAAATCCAAGTTTTAAAATACGAGATCATCTTATGCGAAGTTGTTCATTATTAAAGTATGTGTCGTCGTGGATTCTAAGGATTTTTATTCCAGTTCTTTTGTCAGTGAGAGTCGTCGAGTTGAAGGCAAGAGGTTAGATTTGCCGTATGAGTTGAGATAGGATTTGTGAATCAGGTGATTGGAAGCCTGTAGTGAACCCGGGACTTTTATGTGAGCCCCAGGAAGATTTGTGTAATGTTTGGGATGGAAAGTAGAGCGAGAGAATCCACGCATGTATTAATTTGCGACGTGTACAATTATCGTAGGGCATTTAAAAGTAAAATCTATGTGCATATTTGTTGGGCAGAAATATCGTATTTTATTCTATTTTGCGAAGTCAAAGATTTCATTCTTAGAGGCCAGTCAAGTCTGACGAAAGACACGTGTTTCATGTCGAAACTGACAGCAGGAGGGTCGTTTGTTTCAATGCCGCCGGCTGATCGAGAGGGGACAGTTTAGAATAACGGGAATTGTGTAGTGTTTTACGTGTTGAATTGAGATTGCATTTCTTGGCAACAGAGATCATTATTTGCGAGAACTAGTTGAAAATATCATCCGGGAATAACTTGTAGGTTATTAGATACTGTGATTTTTTAAAAATTGAGATCGTAATGTATATTTGAAACCATAAAGTTAGAGTATAATTAGCGAGGTTAGCCATTTTCAGGGTTGTCCAAAATATAAAGTGATGGTAATGATGATTGATTTGTTCGTGAGGGGTGCACAAAGCTTTATGGAATGTTATGACAAGATATGACATCGTAATCGGCTTACATTGTACGGCGAGTTACTTATGGTTTTGTACTTAATTATTAGGGTTATCCAAGTATTAATAATGGTTAGTATTAGATTAAATTAAAGTGTGATATCATAAAACAAGACATAATACTGGTAATAAATGATGTAAATGTTTTCCAGCTGCACGATAACAACAGAAGATAAACATCAAAGGAATTAAAATTAGTTACATCAAAATTTGAGTAGGGACTTGTGAAAGAAACTATTCTTCCGTGGAGATAGAATTTGTTGTTCATTAAGATTTCATTAAATCATTTAAATGTATTTAATTATTAAATTCAGGGAAACCGTATTTGTGAAATAACTTTAAACCAAGCGAATAACTTGAAGATGCATTCTGGAAATATTAGCTTATTTTTCTGGGAATATTTAAATGTTAACGTAACGATTATGGGGACATATCCGAAGGTAATGGATTTTACTGCCACAAAGTATTGTGAGCGTTGTTGTTGTTGTTGTTGCATTATTTGACTTTGATTGATTGATTGATTGATTGATTGATTGATTGATTGATTGATTGATTGATTGATTGATTGATTGATTGATTGATTGATTGATTGATTGATTGATTGATTGATTGATTGATTGATTGATTGATTGATTGATTGAGCAGTAAATGTGCTTGGGTTAATAAGTGGAAACTTTAGTCATCAACCGATATAACTTAATTGTGTTTAGCCTTCAGCTTAGAAACTTGGATGGTCATGGGGTCATCATCCTCAGTGACTTAGATTAGGGCCATATGCCACTGTAGCATCATTTTCCTTGCGGTCATCATCCACAATGACTTTAAAGTAACTTAGAAGTTTAGAGGTCGGTCCATGACATAGTTGCAGGGCATTAAGTGCCGTGGGGTTTTGTTTTTTGGGCAGTTTCTTATAAAATGCATGGACATGAGTCTCAGCATGAATGATGTACAAAAGCTTATTAGGCGTTCTCCATTCTTATTAGTCCACCGATGTGCAGGATGAAGTCCTACGATTGATCTGTATGTCTTCTCTCTGCCAACCTGTGCACTGAAATCTCCTAATAAGACTTTAACGTGATGTTTAGGGATCTTGTTAGTAGTTTCTTCAAGCAGTTCCCAAAAGTCTTCTACTTTCTGTGAATTTTTCTTATTGTCTACGTTAATGGCAACATGGGTATTTATCAAGGCATATGCTTTGTTGCTTGATTTCACTGTAAGCAATGTCTTGAAGCGTGAGACTTTGGGTTGGAGGTGAAACTGGAGTGAGGACCAGTACCTCGCCCAAGCACCTTCACCTTGGAAGGGATGGGCAAGGAAGAGGAAAGGAAGTGGCCGTGGCCTTAAGTTAGATACCATCCCGGCATTTGACTGGAGAAGTGGGAACCACGTAAAACTACTTCGAGGACGGCTGAGGACGTGGTACTTTTAAATTTCGTGGCAGAGCCAGGAATCAAACCCGGGCCTCCAGGTGTAGCAGCTAATCACACTAACCACTACACCTCATACGCAAACTAAAATGTGCAAAACAATAATATATAAATCTTACTTAAACATATTTCTGGAGGGTTTGTTGAACTGCTGATCTAACAGAGCAGCACAGCGACTGCTGTCTTACCGTAGCAAGAGTAGGCTACCAGTCTTCTAATATGATGTTGCCACATGCTCAAATCTAACAGCCATTTTGATCCATAGAAACACTTGTCAAACTTTCAACTGAAATAATAATAATAATAATAATAATAATAATAATAATAATAATAATAATAATAATAATAATAATAATAATAATAATAATTGCTTTACGTGCCACTAAGTACTTTTACGGTCTTCGGAGACGTTAAGGTGCCGGAATTTAGCCCCGCGTGAGATCTTTCACGTGACAATAAATCTACCGACACGAGGCTGTCGTATTTGAGCACCTTCAAATACCAACGGACTGAGTCAGGATCGAACCTGTGAAGTGGGGGTCAGAAGGCCAGTGCCTCAACCGTCTGAGCCAATCATCCCGGCTAACCGAAATAAATGGTCTTCGAATTCACGTAATGGTCTTCTTAGATGGCAAATTCCGGACACCGCGTATATATATAGTCTACTGAGCAGTTTACTTAGGACAGCTGTCAAAACTTCCCAGTCTAAATAACTGTTTATTTAATTTGATTTAAACAAAAAACATGTCAATACGGTTCAGTGACGGCAGAGCCGTCCCTGGGTTCGATTCTCGGCCTGGTCGGTGATTTTAACCATGATTGGTTAATTCCGATGGCTCGGGGGGCTGGGTGTGTGTGCTGTGATCATCATTAGAATTCGTCATAGACGTGCAGATCGCCTGTACGGTGTCATCTCGAAAGACCTGCACGAGGCCTCTTCGGAAGCCACACGCCATTATTATTATTATTATTATTATTATTATTATTATTATTATTATTATTTAAAATGTTATGTATTTTCGGAAAATAGTTTATTTAAATATTGAAGGGGAAGTTCAAAACCAGGATTAATTGTATTTTACGTTTAAAATTCAGAGAGACACCCTTATATTTTGATACTTTTTTGAAAGAGCATTTATTTGTTAGTACATCTCATTCATTAGTTCTCTGCATTGTTTTTATATACGCAAGGTGATTGGAAACAAAATGAGCCAGGTGAATAAACGTTAGGGTAATCCTTTTTAGTATTTAGTATTTATTGAACATAGCAGGCGTTCGGCCCAAATACGTGTTCACAATGCAAACAACTTACAACAAAAAGGGAAAAAGAAAAGAACACAAGACTCCTTGGGCATGCCATGAGGTCCATCAGATACTCTGGAGACGTGACACTCCGTGTGGAGGGTCACCACAGCAGTCATCCTCAGTCCCTACATGCCACGTCCATCGTCCCCGCTGGATATTAAATAAAACGACCTACTACTACTACTGTCCAGCCGTGTCATCACCCCTGGTGAGAAAAAGGCCACCCTCCCACTGATGACACGACCGGCCCTATCCGTGGGGCCCAAAAGAAGACCCCAACAAACCCTACCAGATGACAGTGCAGTTTTCTCACCAACCATTCCTTTTGCGGCCGGCGAAATTATTAACTGCAAGTGACATATACATAGGACTGTTCTATTATGTTATATGTGAATAACAATACGAAATGAGCGCTAGGGTGTGACAGTTTGTACCTTGTTTTCTTTAAGATGAGCAGTTTAGTGCTACTGGTGAAGATCCTGCTTTAATAACAAGGAATGTAAGCATGAAGGTCCACCTCTGTGGTGTATTGGTTAGTGTGATTAGTTGCCACCCCCGGAGGCCCGGGTTCGATTCCCGGCTATGCCACGAAATTTGAAAAGTGGCACGTGGTCTGGAACGGGGTCCACTCAGCCTCGGGAGGTCAACTGAATAAAGGTGGGTTCATTTCCCACCTCAGTCATCCTAGAAGTGGTTTTGCGTGGATCCCCACTTCCCCTCCTGGCAAATGCTGGGATGGTACGTAACTTAAGGCCACGGCCGCTTCCTTCCCTCTTCCTTGTCTATCCCTTCCAATGTTCCTATCCGCCCGCAAGGCTCCTCTTCAGCTTTGCAGGTGAGGCCGCCAAGACGAGGTACTGGTCATCCTCCCTAGTTGTATCACCGACTCAGAGTCTGAAGCTCCACGACACTGCCATTGAAGCAGTAGAGGTGGGACGCGCACACCCGCTTTATTTTCTTTGCCTTTTGCGTGCTCTTTGGTACAGAGATGCTGCACCCTTGGCCATCTCGATACCTTCATTGCCTTCATGTAACTATTGTTCGCTCTACTCCGAGAGGCTGCGTTATCTTTTATCCTTGTGTTGGTCATTGTTGATGCTGTAATAATGATGGAGGTTTGAGTAATGTTTGGAAAATATAATGTGAACTGCTTCGCGGAAAGAAATGACCAAAATAAGTCTGTGAGGATCCTTCCTGTTGTAGGTGTTTAAAGATGTTGTGAAAATATCAATTAAGCCGTGAGCACGTCTCATGGTATTGTTTATCCATATATTTATGGTGTGTTGTGCTCGAACGGTTTTTATGCTAGCTTCTACTAACCTGAAGGACAAAAGCACGTATGTAATAATGTTTCAATTATTATTATTTTTTTGGGTGGCTTCTTTTTTGCATTTACGTTTTATCTTAATAAACCCTCATTTAATTTCATTTGATTTTTATTGCTGGTAGTTGGTTGTTTTTCCTTGTCATGAATTATTATTATTATTAATCAGCGTCTTCAGTTCGAGGCTGTTATCTGCCTCTCCTGATCGGAGTCCACGTCCTCGAATCTCCCGTCGGTTATATATGTGTTTTTACGTATTGGGTTCGGTCCAAGACAAAGGTTGAGTTTTGTATATCTTTCTGCACAGTAGTGCAAGGAATTCTTACCTAGTGTTAGCGAAGCTTCACCTGGAACTACAACAAGTTCTGTTCCGCTTATACGTTTATTTTGATTCCACCAGTGCGTTTCCTCTCCTCCGAGGATGCAGCCACTTTGCTCATATTATTTTTTGTACTCGCGTACCAGAAAATGAGCAAACCAATAGCAGGTCTCACGGAGGGGAATGCTCTGAGGAGAGGTAGCGATGACCTCGGCGACAAGTGAAACAAAAGCTTGCCACACCCCATAATTATGGAGCTACTGCCTTATGAACCTGTCCTGTACGGCATAAGAAACGACACAAGTGATGTCGAAGTTTCTGTATGAATAATTTGACAATTATGTACAACAGCAATAGAACTGGATAGAGCAAGTGGCTGCATGGTTATCACCATGCATTCGGGAGAAGGTTTTCCCATTTTCACACCAGGTAAATGCTGGGGCAATACCTTAATTAAGGCAACGGTCGCTAAATTCCCAATCCAGGCTCATACTGGCGTCACTACATACGTGCGTGTTACTGTGTCGTTAAACTACTTAAAAAGAAAATAAGACTTCCCTCAGTGTTAATGTCACAAAAGCCAGCACCTTTGTGAGGGGCACCGTACCTGTCTCCTGCTAGGAGGCTTCGGGTTCGATTCATGTGATTTTAATTCTGGACTGAGGGCTGGAATGCGGTTCGTTCACCCGCCTGAGACTAAATGAAGTGCTGTTTCGTATGAAGGTCAAGAAGGCCAACCAATACGGCTCTAAGGATGTCGTCACGTTAGGCAATGACACCCCAGTATGTGCAAGCAGTGTGGTTGTATAGCAGACCCCCATCTGGGCGAGGGCGGTAGAATAACACCCTCGGTATCCCCTGCCTCTCGTAACAGGCGACTAAACGGGGCCCTAGGAGCTCTCAACGTGGGAGCGTGGGTTGGTGACCACGGGGCCCTTAGCTGAGTCCTGGCATTGTTTCCACTTACTTGTGCCAGGCTCCTCAGTTTCATCTATCCTATCCTTTCTTGGTCAACTCTTGTTCTTTTCCGACCCGACGGTGTCAGATTTGTGAATCGTAGGGAGTCTTTCTTCTTGGCGAGGCCCCCATGTGTATGGGGGGCAGTAGAGTAACACCCTCGGTATCCCCTGCCTGTCGTAACAGGCGACTAAACGAGGCCCCAGGGGCTCTCAACTTGGGAGCGATGGTTGGTGACCACGGGACCCTTAACTGAGTCCTGGCATTGCTTCAACTTACCTGTGCCAGGCTCCTCACTTTCATCTGTCCTATCCGACATCCCTTGGTCAACTCTTATTATTTTCCGATCCGACGGTATTAGACCACTCGAGGCCTAGGGAGCCTTTCATTTTCACGCCCTTCCTTACCCTTTCCTTTCTTTGGCAGATACCTTCATTTTACGAAGTCCTGATCCCTTCCATTTTTCTCTCTGATTAGTGATAACAGACGATGGTTGTCCAGTTGTACGTCCTCTTAAAACAATAATCACCACCACCACGACCACCAAACGGGACTAGGAACGGAGTAGACTGACAAAGTGCCAGTTTATGTATTTTATTTACAATTTATTACATACAGTCTGATAAAGCAATTTTAACCTAATAATATAACACATTTAACTGCTAACAGTATACTTATGTTCGGCTCCACGGCTAAATGGTTAGCGTGCTGGCCTTTGGTCCAAAAGGTCCCGGGTTCGATACACGGTTGGGTCGGGTATTTTAACCTTCATTGGTGAATTCCGATGACTAGGGGGCTGGGTTTGTGTGCCGACTTCATTATTAGAATTCATCACAGCTTCCATCCTCATAGGCGCGCAGGTCGCCTAAACGATGTCAACTTGAAAGACCTGCACCCTGCCTCTTTGGAGGCCATACGCCATTATTATATTAGCATAATTATGAAAAGAAATAAACTGTAACAACAAAATCACAAAACAACATTTAACAAAAACAATAATAAATAACAATAATAAACAATGATGACAATGGTGCCGGTAGGCAGATAAAGTTGGTTTGGATGTATGAAGGAGAAAGTATCGTAAATGTATTCTCCAAAGGAAGTCTATCTTTCAAATAGAGTAAACAGGATAAGTACTGATGCTACCATCAAAGGGATCCACTGCACAGTTTTCAACTTTTAAACAGATCAGACATCTTCCTCACGCTGGGGTAAACCCTCAGTCAAGTTTCGTATTTCAGTTGCCGTATTGCAGAGATAGCTAAGCCTCCTACACACACATATATACAAACATTAAAAGTTAAGATCCTATTATGGCAAAAAATAAATTAAAGAGGATAAACATACCGTCGGCCCAGGTAAGAGTGGTAGAAACAGGTTAAATTCTTGACTTTGGTAGTTCGTGGCCCAAGCTGTACAAGAGGAATTGTCTCTTGCTGTGATTTCACAATATTCCACGTGACCAGAAGTTGGCCTTTTTTGTATCAAACTTTATGGAGTGTGATTATAATGAAGGAAATTGAAATCATGTGGATACCAAGGACGGTATAAATGGAGTTATTATTAACACCTTCAAGTTGGAATCAACACCACCAACTTCTCTACCAGATAACATGAAAGCTTATCCCACTGGAAGTAGTCCAATGAATGCCCAGAAACTCATTGACATAAAGCAGCTTACAAGTAACTAATCTCATTTTGTTCCGTATTGAAGATACAATAAATAAACTCTTTCAAGATTAAAATTATTGTGTCCACCTTTTCAATACAAATATTTGTATTGAAATTATTGTACCCACCTTTTCAATACAAATATTTGTATTGAAATTATTGTGTCCACCTTTTCAATACAAATATTTGTATAGAAATTATTGTGCCCACCTTTTCAATACAAATATTTGTATTGAAATTATTGTGTCCACCTTTTCAATACAAATATTTGTATTAAAATTATTGTGTCCACCTTTTCAATACAAATATTTGTATTAAAATTATTGTGTCCACCTTTTCAATACAAATATTTGTATTAAAATTATTGTGTCCACCTTTTCAATACAAATATTTGTATTAAAATTATTGTGTCCACCTTTTCAATACAAATATTTGTATTAAAATTATTGTGTCCACCTTTTCAATACAAATATTTGTATTGAAATTATTGTGTCCACCTTTTCAATACAAATATTTGTTTTGAAATTATTGTGTCCACCTTTTCAATACAAATATTTGTATTGAAATTATTGTGTCCACCTTTTCCGTTCTGGCTATCGCCGTTCACTGTAACTGTTACTTAGTGCAAGGTCAACTGTTACCTGGAGTTGTAGCGTTTAGTAAATATTGGTTTTCTCAGGAACTTTATTTAAATATTGTGTGGTGCCGTTTACAACCCCACAACGGCGTTTGTGTTACGAAGTTTGTCGTGACTTAAAATTTTGTAAGTGCTCATATTTCTTTCGAAGTGCATGTTTGGTACTTTTTCTTCGTGTAAGCCTTGCTGTCCGCCTCTGTGGTGTAGTGGTTAGCGTGATTAGCTGCCACCCCCGGAGGCCCGGGTTCGATTCCCGGCTCTGCCACGAAATTTGAAACGTGGTACGAGAGCTGGAACGGGGTCCACTCAGCCTCGGGAGGTCAACTGAGTAGAGGTGGGTTCGATTCCCACCTCAGCCATCCTGGAGGTGGTTTTCCGTGGTTTCCCACTTCTCCTCCAGGCGAATGCCGGGATGGTACCTAACTTAAGGCCACGGCCGCTTCCTTTCCTCTTCCTTGCCTATCCCTTCCAATCTTCCCATCCCTCCACAAGGCCCCTGTTCAGCATAGCAGGTGAGGCCGCCTGGGCGAGGTACTGGTCATACTCCCCAGTTGTATCCCCCGACCAAGAGTCTGAAGCTCCAGGACACTGCCCTTGCAGCGGTAGAGGTGGGATCCCTCGCTAAGTCCGAGGGAAAAACCGAACCTGGAGGGTAAACAGATGATGATGATGATGATGATGTAAGCCTTGCTATGGTTTCCACATCTCGCCCTGGCATGTCAGCGTGTGATCGTAGGATCGTAGTGTTTTAGAGGAAGATGCCGAAGGAAGTGACTACAGCGATCTATCAGATGAAAATGATCCCGATTACAATTCCGAGCACGACACGAATTCTGAACAAGAAGAAGGTGAGGAATACACAGAAGGAAGTTTCACGGAAAACCTAGACGTCCATAACCTGCCGTCATCTTTCCTCTGGTAGGAACAGATAGAAATGGTCAGGCAAGTGAGACGTCAAAGTCAGAACATTATTGTCAAACTTACAACCCTTAAGTGGTTGTGAAAATTACGTAAATGACTCTGAAATTCAAAAGTTTTATGAGTTTTGTATACTATAATATTTAAATGTACCTTTGAATTTGATTTGGAGCAATGAACATTTAAAAAATGTTTTCATTTAAGTTTAATTCATGGAAGTGCGATTTTTCTTTTAAAATCAGTGACGGTAAAAACTGTGCATTATTTCACAATCTATAATCAGTAAAGATATTAATTTCTCATAGTAGGTAATGCAAAAGTTATAAGGAAATATAATTGACATGTATTTATTTTTGAAACTTAAATAAGGGGTGTTTGAGGTCATCCATTTTATGGTATCATTTTCGACCCTACAACGCCATTTACGTACCAAAGTTTTCACAACGCAAGTGGAGGTTTAAAACAATAATCACCACCACTTATCACTATCATCACCAGAATCCTTCATTTTCGCTATCTTTTGGAGATACCCTTCTTTCAAAGGATGACCACGCCTGATCCCTTAATCATTCTACTGAATTTAAGAGGAAATGGTTATCTGGATGCAGACTATTTCTTCTTAAAACAACACTCACCCCCACTGTCTCCACCGAAGTCCTTCATTGTTATTGCCCTTCGTTGCCCCTCCCTTTCTTTTTTCCGGTGCGTTCATTTTTCGGGTGGTCAGACTTCTTCTTTTTCTCTTCTGGTTAGACATAAAATGTGATGATTATCTTGTATTTTCCCATAAAACAATAACTGTCACCACTGTAACTGGAACCGGCTTCATTCAAGCAGACTCTTGGGTAAACTATTTAATTCAGACTTAAAAGGAATCAATTTTAAATGTGCATATGTAAATATGAAGGAAATAGACCTGTATCATAATAGACCAGAAGATAAGTTCTTAATATCCTGAGCCGTTATCAGAGTTATGACTCATCAGTTTAATACTAAACAAACAATCCATCACTCGTAAAGCATATTCTAGTTACCAGTGCAGGTGACTTTTAACTGCAGCCTTATTTTATCTGCTCAAACAAGACCAGAAAAACTGCCTTGTAGTAGGGGGAAGGCTATCGTGAAGATATCGATCTATCAGTATAGGTACAACTCAATAATGCAAATGATGTTCTAATATTGTATTGACGATATTCAAAGATATACACTAATGAACTCGTAAACAATGCAGATAGATATTTACCCTCTATCTATGTCAGTCACATTCATTATCTACAACGACCGATAAATTATATTCCAAATTTATGCGTTTATTGAAACAACGAAATTAATGATTTGTCAAATTACTCTGTTTACTGATTAGACTCTAACAATATGTGATAGGTCTCGTCACTTTTATAGCCTAAATAATCAGATTCTTCCTTAAAAGTTATAATTGAAATGCAAAGAGTTAACAGTAAATTCCATTTACTTGTCTATTGCGCCCATTGCTGCATATGCAACTCCCACTACCAGTGTAGAAATAAAAATAAAATTGAAATAAGAGCCATCGTCATTAGAGGCCGTGTACCGAGGTTAAAAGCCAGAAGTTGATGTGCTAAAAAATGAAACATTTTATGAAATGAAATTCAAACTTTATATGGCAGTGTAAAATACATAACTGAATGTATTAACTTCAAACAGTAGGAACGTGTAGACAAACATATTATAAAACGCAATAAATATATTTTTACCCATAATTGAAAGAGTGTATCGAAACAAGGGCATACCTACATTGATATATCAAGTTCCGGCACATGAAGGCATGCGGTAGGCCTATATTTGACATATCAAGTTACTAATATATATTCTAAACAAATCCACGAAGCCCTATACATAATACAAACATAATAATCTTGACTGAATTTTTTTTCTCCATTAACATAAATTTCAAGATTTAAAACCACCAATTTTGACAGTATTGTCACTGAAAACATTGTAACTTTTGAATTTGAGTTTCTTTTCGTTTTCAAGTTGGTTGAGGGGAAACACTGGTTCAGTTCTCTTCTGATGATAATGTTAATGATGATGATGATGATGATGATGATGATGATGATGATGAATCTCAACATGGAAGAATATTATCTGATGCACAATGACTAGTGGCTAAATTATGATAGAAATTGTGGCATTCTGGACTAATGAGATATAGCAGTGACGAAAGGTCATTTTTTTTCTCTTGACTGATTGGAAGTGGCCCGGAATAAGTTTGAGGAATGTAGATACTTGACGCTCTACCTCTTTCATTCCACCTCAGGTCTTTAACCTGAAACTTTACCTCTGGATAAAGGGTGTATTTAAATTCTACAACTCCAAATTCCTTGTATCGCTATCATTTGATCCTCAACCACTCCACAGTATCACTCTCTGTATCCCTTGTCCATTTAATGAGGTTTATCTGTCACAAAATATGAATAATAAATAAAATATGAATCATTCTTTCCCATCTCAGTAACTTTCATTGGCACCTTTCCTCTCAAAGAACGTACAAAATTAAACCAGTTTCTGGGTACCATTATTTCAGATGGATTGTGCTTCTTTGCTCGTTCTGTCCGAGCATGGTCTACATCACACTCCAGATGGGTATGACCAGGTAATAGAAACTTTTATGTCCGGCTCCATGGCTAAATGGTTAGCTTGCTGGAGCGTGAGACTCTGGGTCGGGGGATACAGCTGGGGAGGATGACCAGTACCTCGCCCAGGCGGCCTCACCTGCTATGCTGAAAAGGGGCCTTGGTGGGGGATGGGAAGGTTGGAAGGTATAGACAAGGAAGAGGAAAGGAAGCGGCCGTGGCCTTAAGTTAGGTACCATCCCGGCATTTGCCTGGGGGAGAAACTGGAAACCACGGAAAACCACTTCCAGGATGGCTGAGGTGGGAATCGAACCCACCTCTACTCATTTGACCTCCCGAGGCTGAGTGGACCCCGTTCCAGCCCTCGTACCACTTTTCAAATTTCGTGGCAGAGCCGGGAATCGAACCCGGGCCTCCGGGGGTGGCAGCAAATCACACTAACCACTACACCACAGAGGCGGACAAAGGAGCTCATTCGGGACAAAATTCCGGCACCTCGACGCCTCCGAAAACTATCAACATGCTGTTACTGGGACGTAAAACAAATACCATTATTATTAGACAAGTAGGCCTATCTTCAGCTCAAAACTTGACGTACCGAGATGCATCAAATTAGAAACTTTCCTCTATTAATGTCAAGGAGTTTCCATTTATGAATAAAATAGTATTATTTAATTCCTAATCTACACAACAAGAAGACGTTCATTTATCAATCCTCGAGAATACTTTTAAAAATGTTTTTGTTATATCGAATGCTTATGGAAAAGAAATGGATTTTATAAGCTAGAATTACCGGGTAATAATGTCAAAAACAAATTCGTATTCATAAGAGACCTTTAACTGAATATAAATTGTATGAATAGAGATAGATAGATAGATAGATAGATAGATAGATAGATAGATAGATAGATAGATAGATAGATAGTAAGCAGCTACGGAGATGGGAAGATAAAGCAAATGTGTTGCATGCAAAATAATAATTCAGTTCCTAAACTCTGCTATTTCTTATAGACATTTTATGTGTACCCCCTTATCTCAGATCACGAAGAAAATTGAATACATAGCAGGACTTTAAAAAAGAGGAGTGTGTTATAATTACTGAGAAAGTGCATTTCCGTTTCGAAGTAGTGTTTGAGCTTCGTTGACGTGTAGTGATCATTAAGAAACAAAAACTGCTCCACGAACTACTGGAATTATGTTAGTCCTCTTTCTTTTCCTGTTAAATTATATTAACACACACGCACGTGAACATATGTACTAATAATTATAGTGGACTTGACATAATGGTAGTCTTCGTGCATGGATAGCATCTTGAGATGTCGCCGATAGGGATAACAAGGCAAGGCGATGGACGGAAGGTCTGCTCTGGAAGGAACCGTTTGGCCTACAGTAGTAATCCAGCCTTCAGGAAGAGAAGCCTTCAGGAAATGAGCGCTTCAGCTGTGATTCACCACCTGCAGGTGAGAATTAAGTCTGTTTCAAAGGTGCGCGTGCTGATAAATGAACAGTTCATTCACACATTATACCGCCAAACTCCAGCAATATTAAGGAAAGAAAGGTGGATACGGCCGTTTAAATAGTCCTTTATGTGATATTGGTATAGTCCAAGTTTTATGTCAGTCCTTTAAGGTTATATTAAAATTTCATTGTACTACTATGCAATTTTAATTAATATTACATTCACGAGAATGGGTTTTAGTTACTCAAATAATAATAATAATAATAATAATAATAATAATAATAATAATAATAATAATAATACAGTGCCACATCATTAGATGACCACCCCTCTAAGCCAACTGTCCCTATTCCCGAGAACGAAAAGATTACAATTCAAACCCATGATTTTGCAGGAGAAGAGTTTTTAAAGTTTTAGCCGTTTACATCATTGCCTCTCAAAAACACACGCATTACATATTATTTATTGAAAATGGTGTGTGCATAGTTCTTACACCAATTATTATAGTTGGCAAAAGAGTTACAACTCAAAATGACCCTTTGGAATTAAGCATAGCGACTAATGTCAGAACATTGAAAACCGTTAGAAGTGCTTCCTGGAGAAATATATTAGATGTTTCGCTGCAACATTTTCGGAGGTTGTAGAGGTCAAAATAAGCTATAGGCTACATTGGGTTAAAATCTTAAAAATTTATTTTTATTTTTTTAGTTGTAACCCTGTAGTTCTCAGACATCGATATATCCGACACGAAATTATATTTTCATAAAACCAATGTATCTTCACACTCTTTACGATGACCACCCCTTTCCCCTAATAGAGACCATTAATTTTGGTCATAAATCAACGATATATCAGGCGTCCAAAAACTGTGATAAGGAATATTTACCTTCCGGTATACCTTCCTGTAACACATGCACTATTCTTGGAATGTCTAATTCTCATCGTTACTAGACAACAGTGAGTGAGTGTGCGTAAGAAGAAATGAATGATCTTTCACTCTGGAAGAATGAATTTCTTTAACAAAGGAGAGTGACAAAGGAATATCTCAGCGTGATATAGCAAACCGCTTCAGGTGCAGAAAAAATCAAATGTGAAACTGTATTGCAAATCGTGTCCGTTACGGTACTTAAAGGAATGAGAAGAAAATTCAATACGGAGAAGTGAGCAATGCTTTTTTCGAGTGTAAATGGGCCAATGTTGCAGGAAAAAGCCCTCAAATATGCTTCTAAGTTAGAAGTAATTAGTGTAATTTCTCCGCAAGTAACGAATGGCTGGATATATTTCGTCTCCAACACAATAACGACTTGCGATCCGTTATAAAATATTGCTATGTGTGATGTAGTAGAAGTAGCAGTAGTAGTAGAGTAGTCATTAGTCCAATATTCCATTTAAGAAGATCACCCCTCCAAAAGGCCGCTTTTCTAGAGAATCAATCACCACTGATCTGCATTTGGGCCAGTCATCCATGTGGCAGATTCCCTATCAGTTGTTTACCTAGGCTTCTCTAAAATAATTTAAAAGAAGTTGGAAATTTGTCGAACATTTCCCTTGGTAAATTATTTCTCTTCCTATAAACGAATATTTGCCCCAGTTTGTCCCCTTGAATTCAAATTTTATCTTCATATTGTGATCATTCTTAACTTTAAAAACACCAGTCACCCTTATTCGTTTACTAATGTCATTCCACGCCGTCCCACTGACAGCTCGGAACATATCGCTTAGTCGAGCAGCTCGTCTCCTTTCTCCCAAGTCTTCCCACTACAAAGATTGCAGCCATTTTCGTAACACTACTCTTTTGTCGGAAATCACCCAGAACAAATCATGCTGCTTTTATTTGGAATTTTTCCAGTTCTCAAATCAAGTAAACTTGTGAGGCCCCATACATTGCAACCAAACTATAATTGGGGTTTCACCAGAGAATAATGTGCCCTCTCCTTTACATCCTTATGAAGAGATCTGAAACCTTCATTTACAATCCCCCTTGTGTGATTGTCCCAATGGAGAGCTATCCTTAGAAAATAATAAAATAACACAGTTTCATTATGTAGTATTAGGCCTATTCTTTATTTATCGTCTGGTCGGTTTAAGGAGATAGATTTATTTGTACGCGCAACTACAGCTACTATTACTTACTACTGTATTATATATAATTCACAATTTTACAATTGGGTTTATGAGCTTCTTCGGTACAATGTACAGTACATGGAAGAAGAACTATTTAGTACATATGCACATACGCTCCATACATACCGGTATACCGTATACTTACATTGTTGACAAATAAATTTGACAGATATTTATTAGGATATTTACTATACATCAATGGTCAAAATTATTAATGAACGATTTTCATTAGCCCTCTGTATATGGTGGATGGTTCATGCCAATAAACTTCCTTACTATATGGCAAGTGGCCAAGATTGCTGCTTTTTTTGTAATTTTCTGTAAGTGAGACGGTGGAAATTAAGTGCTTCAGCGCTGCTGTATTATTATTAAATCACAGAAGACGCAAAACCATATCCGTATAAGTCATGAAGGATCTTGGAGGCTCTCGAAGGAGTGGAAGGTAAAAGCTTCTACTTCCCTTAACCTCGCCACTATGTTCTTCCCCCGCCAGTGTAGTACCAGAGACTCTTCCGACTCATCGGCACTCTCAGAATCAGATGAGTAGAGTGGCATACTTTACGCCCCGGGACTCTCATGGTCATGCCCTCAGCACGAATATATATATATGTAGGACGGTTTGTTCTCTGCCTGGCTGATTTTGCCCCTCCACTTCCATCCCTAGGGTTTAATATGATGCTCACTTTTGGTGTAGGATGAGCGAATCTAAGGTCTATGTACAGTACCTCTGCAGAAGAGAAAAGGTCGTTTTTATTTCTTTTTCGACTTCCTAGCGGACAATTGAGGCGACATTCTTTCAGATGAACCGAGCACGCCTTTACTGCCCTGACTAGGCAGCTCATAAATAATAATAGTGCTAATAATAAAATAATAATAATGATAATAATAATAATAATAATAATAATAATAATAATAATAATAAAACTTAGTGTTCGACATATTCATCAATTTTATCACTTTCCATGTTCAGTCCCGCTTAGAACACAACCAGGAATAAGATATTAGTTGTTGGTTTTAATTACGATGATTGTGGTTGTTTACGTTACTGTACCTTTACGACAGGAATCACTACAACCACATTAAGGGAATTTGAGATTTATCTCCTCGGGTAAACAACAATTGTGTCTTTCGGTTGACTTACAAACCGGCGTGTTCGCAAGAGAAAGATTTTATCATCTTTAAAATAGGCTTATTTGGAATTTGGCCGTTAACCTTGGGTGTATGTTTATCGACCTAATACTACATAAACCAAATGTGTTGTTTTACTATTTTAGTAATGTCTTGAATTAGACGAATTTGGTTTAAAATTTACTCCCTTATCAGTGACCTAACTAGAGTTACAGGCTCCATATTAAAAGAAATTATTTACTGATCATCATCATCTAGCAATTTGAAGTGCTAAAATACGCCTTGTAGCTGTAACTATTCTTTCCTATTCCCCATCGCTCTCATCAGTTCTTCGTAACTTGTGAAACCGATCCTTCTCTTTATGTCGTCCAATACTTCTTTCTTGATCTTTCACTTCCTTTCTTTCCCAGGATCTTTCCTACAATTATCTCTTCCAAAACCTTGCCGTGTCTTAATACGTTACCTACGAACTTGGCTTTTCCATTTCTTCCAAACGTCATCGCCTTCTTCACTTTATTTAAGACTTGTACGTTGGTTTTCTTCTCTGTCCACCTTGTTTTGGTCATCTTCCTCCATGTCTCAGTTGTCTCCTCTCCCATTCGTCTAGTATTCAGCTCTCGCAGCCGTGTAATTTACTCATGGATAGCAAATGCACTGCTGTGTTGATGGTCTATGGCAAACTTTTACCGACTAGCGCGTCAATTAAGGTCTTGTTTATTACTTTTCACTGTTTAGTGTGCCATCGGTTAATTTTCTTTAAAATCATCATGAAACCCCTCATTTGACTTCATGTAGATATTAGATTGCATTAGGCTACCTATAAATCCCTTCGATTGAAGTTTTATTTTGCAAACATCACTGAAGTTTACATTTTTTAAATCAACTAATTATTAAGAAAGGATTATTTTTATTTAACCTAATGAAATTTATAAAAATATGGCCATAGAATTCATCGAGACATACTTCTTAATTAAAACGTAATGTTAAAATATGCTACATTGCTATATTTTGGATCTATGTATTACATGTTAAAAGCATTAAAATTTGGTAGTATGTAGTCTGACGTACCAAAGGTGTCGTGTTCGAGTGTTACCTAGTGGCACGCGTGTCATAGGTTCGCCATTCTTGGTCCAGGATGTTCTCACATGAGAGAAGCGCTTTCTAATTTTACTACTACATTTTCATAGACCAGTCCTTCAAATTACGCTCTACTGTCTTGAAATCATCATTAGCGTCTCTCGTTGATTGCCTATACTCGTATCCCGGTCAATGCATGTGAAATTAATGAAAAATCACGCAGCATCTATGATCATGATTTCATCAGTGACAGAAAACTACACGGTTTTTGAGACCTTAGAATAATAATAATAATCATCATCATCATCATCATCATAGAACTTCCCCCTAATCTTGATAGTTTTATATCCGTGGAAAGGTTATAATTATTTTTAAATCGTGATTCCGATTCTGTGTGTGTGTCTAAAACCTATTTATATATGATTGGTTATTCTGTGTGTTTTATTTTAGTTGTAGACTTTCTGTTTTAATGTAAAAATTCATAGACGTTGCGCCCGACATTTCCTGATCGAATCCTCACTGAAATATCGTATTATCTCCGATCTCAACGTTATTAGGTTTACGGGAACTATAATATCCGTTACTTATCTACCATGTATGTGCCTCAGTTTATTTATTTCACGAATATTCTTTATTATTATTATTATTATTATTATTATTATTATTATTATTATTATTATTACCAAACCGACAAACATTATTGTGTCGTTTGTACAAAAATGTACCGAACGGTGAAACTATATGTACTGTTGCTATTTGATATAAATTAAGGGGATTAGAAATAAGCTTTACCGTTTATCTTAATAATTCTGAACTAATACAGAAAGACACGTTTCTTGAGTACCGCTGTTAGAATAGGATTTTTATGCATATCAAGGACATGAACAAGTGAGCTGCTATTCAGCTATGTGCAGGCGAGGAGAAGTGTTCGTGAAGCAGTACGAATATAAACCTGGAATAATGTCCTGATGAAGAACAACTGCAGCGGTCGGGAGAAGTAGATTAGATTCGGAGCATGCAAAAGGAGGCAAGTACTCCTGACGTGTTGTACACCACGGTTAGGAAAACCCACGAGTGAGCTTCAGGTATGTGGCCCGTGATCATTGTATACGCATTTTGCTAATGTTCGTGCGAACCACCTTTATCTCCATTACCTATGAAGTGTTCAGGGTCTATTACTAGTTAATATTCCGCTTGTATCACTATTTCTAGCAACAGACCACTACCAGTGTGACTTGCAACCATCTAATTTCTTCATGAATTAAGAAATCTTTGGTTGGGTTAGCAATATCAGTCGAGATTTTCTTCTGATGACGCAGAGCACAGTTCTCTGCGAAACGTAGAGAATTTCACCTTATTTTCTTGACACGGCATAAGCCCAAAAGCCTATATCATGTCTATAAGTACGGGCCTTGAAAGCATCAATGTCATCATATTGAGACCCTTGTAGCTATTCAAACATTCTGCACGCAGAGGACTGTAACAGTGTTTTCAAGTACGCTGGTGACGGTAATATGAGCTACAAGAAGTAATTTCATATCTAAATGAGTGTTATTCTCTTGTGACCTTGAATAAGACTGCACCTATGGGACTGTCTATTTAAACTAGCTCATTACTGCACTCATGAACATTCGTCTGCCTAAGTAGTGCAAGTGGTAAGGCACACCCCCTACAAGACCGAAATCGGGCGCTTAAGTCGGCATTTAAGGGTTTAAGGCTGGCTTCACGCATTCTATGAAGCAACCACACCACAACCACAAAGCGACGGTTAGCTGTGGGTGGTTTCAAGTTTGTATGGAAGTACAACAGTCGATCGCAACCACTGTCACAATTTGACTCACTAAAATAGGGTGGCGGTGGTCGAATGCAATGCATATCAGCGACACGCTAGCAACCGACGAATAACACGCCACGGAGTAAACACAAACACAAATCTTACACCTCATCTCGTTTATTCCCGTTGTTTCAAGACTGTTATTCGTATAGTCTCTCTCTAATGTTGCTGTAAAATGGCTAACGAAAGTTACCGAACATATGGGACTTAAAGCAATCGAATAAAAAAAGGGAATGTATGGCGGCACGTTTGTCAAACGTCAGTATTTTGCATGGATGTCGTATTTTAATTTGTGTGTCCGTAGCGGATACATACATTATCATTATAGACTGTTATGCCTTTCAGCGTTCAGTCTGCAAGCCTCTGTGAGTTTACTAAACGTCGCCACAATCCTCGATTTGCAACTAGTGCTGTGGCCTCATTTAGTTCTATACCTTACCAAGGGAGATGTTCAATAAATTTCCAATTTCTTTGAAATCATTTCGGAAAAGGCTAGGAAAGCAACAGATAGGGAATCTGCCACCTGGGCGACTGCCCTAAATGCAGATCAGTATTGATTGATAAAAAATATATACCTCTTATCTTTAAATCGTTAGAAAACGAGTCTAATCATCGTCGTCTTGGTCTCCCTCTACTTCTCTTACCCTCCATAGCAGAGTCCATTATTCTCCTAGGTAACCTATCCTCCTCCATTCGCCTCACATGACCCCACCACCGAAGCCGGTTTATGCGTAGAGCTTCATCCATCGAGTTCATTCCTACATTAGCCTTTATCTCCTCATTCCGAGTACCCTATTGCCATTGTTCCCACCTGTTTGTACCAGCAATCATTCTTGCTACTTACGAAGAAATCTGAAAATGCGTAGGCCTAACCAGCTCTGTTATGAACGGTACATTTTCTTTCATTTGTATTATCCGATTATTTTTTATGTAATAGGACGCGATTCAACTGAGACAATTTATTCAACCACGAAGTACGTAATTGTTGTCAAGTTGCCGACAATGGCTATTTCAGATCAAATATTCAGCGCTGGTTGCAGGTTTTCCAGCGCTGAAGTCTTGCTCTGTTTTCATAACCATCAGAAGTAAGTTTCATATTTTCTGCCATTCCTACTCACGTGCGGTTAATACTCTGATTCAATCAAAGCTAACACTTTTTGAGAGTTACACCATCTTCTGGAAAATATGGTCGGCATGAAGAATGGACACCTGCGATATCATAACAACAATTTCGCTAAGCTGATGGTGATTTAGTTGTTATTTGGACTTCAGTTTAAGTATTCAGTGCTATTTCTTACCCAGTTTTTTATTTATTTTTTCATTGGAGATTCAGTTTGCTCAGTTTCTGATTCCGGGAAAAATATCCGTAGACATATTTTTCTTTCTCTCAAAGTCAACCCTACCACTTCTGCTAATTTAGCTCCTTTGCTCCGTGGCTAAGTTGTTAGCATACTGGCCTTTTGTCCATAGGTACCCGGGGTTGAATTCCGGCGGGGTTGGGGACTTTAACATTCATTGCTTAAATCGTCTAGCTTCCAGGCAGTGTTCCATAGTCACAGACACGCAGCTCGCCCATGGGGGCAAACTCGAAAGACCTGTACCTAATTTCTCCGGAGGTCATATATTATTATTATTATTATTATTATTATTATTATTATTATTATTATTATCTACGGAAAGAAGGATTCTTCTGTAGCTCATATTTACAAAAGTAAAAATAAAGATGGCCCAAAATTCGTTGTTATATGTATGAGTTCTAATAATTATTAGCCTAACGGTGTATTAATATTTTATACTCTCGATAACATCCGCGTGTCACCGATTTTAAACTAGAAGATCAACACATAGGTTGGTTTTTACTGATAGGCCTACTGCTGTACATATTGAAACTAAATTTGGTATGATTCTCTTCCATCATATTTTATAAATACATTCAGCAACTTTTGTGCCTCCAGATAGCTGTAGTATTGTGTTCAGAGCGGGAGGCGGAAGACTTTAGAACGCCGTCCGGATGCACGGACCATGAGCTCGCCGACCTGGCCCCTATATTTATTATGAAACACATCACTCAGCCTTTAAAAAACTAGATAAGGTCAGAACTGGTAGCGTGCGAGGGGGCGTGTCTTTATGCTGTTACTACGAGCCAATCGCCGGAGACCATTTTCTTTGCGTGCCCTTGCGTGACATGCCGTGTACAATTGTAGTAAACAATGTGTTTTGTAGGCGGAGCTTATAGAACTGTCAAAGGCGAGATATATTATTATTACCACCACTTTCAATGAGAAATACAGCATAATAAGCCTAGGGAGCACTTGATAGCCAGAGCAATGGCTGAAGGAATTGATTCCTTTCATAGCTTACACAATATCAAAAAGGTTTTAACTTTTTACCACACACAGCTCAGTTTACTCTCTGTTACAAGTAGTTTAATGTTTTTATCACTGAGTGACAGACAGTTGAGCGAAGTAACTTAGCCATAAAAAAGAGAGAGAGGCAGGATGAGTATTACTTGTTTAATTAATTCAAAGTTCTTGCGATAGTGAAATATCAGCTGAAGATAAACTGACCATCTCTCCTTCAATCCTGGTCTACTTAATTCAACAAGTCAGATTCTTAGTTAAGCTTCCACTCTAAGAATACGAGACTTAAAAAGAAATGTAGACTCCATTTTGATTTACCAAACCAAACCCCATGGCACTACAGCCCTTGAAGGGCCTTGGCCTACCAAGCGACCGCTGCTCAGCCCGAAGGCCTGCAGATTACGAGGTGCCGTGTGGTCAGCACGACGGATTCTCTCGGTCGTTATTCTTGGCTTTCTAGACCGGGGCCGCCATCTCACCGTCAGATAGCTCCTCAGTTCTAATCACGTAGGCTTAGTGGACCTCAAACCAGCCCTCAGGTCCAGGTAAAAATCCATGACCTGGCCGGGAATCGAACCCGGGCCTCCGGCTAAGAGGCAGGCACGCTTCCCCTACACCACGGGGCCGGCTTTGATTTACCCAAATCGATTTATATTTGTATTTCCTTTTACATATCTATTGAAGCCAAACAGCAAAGTGAAAATAACCTGTCAGGTTAATCTCTCGACGTTCGTTTCCACCTTCACTCCCGTAGATATCACTGAATTCATTTTCATCATATAAAGATTATTCTCGCCCTGATTTACTTCATTATTTTGTAAACATATAATCCCTTTCAATGAGCCTCCGTGGTTCAGACGGCAGCGTGCCAGCCTCTCACCACTGGGTTCCGTGGTTCAAACCCCGGTCACTCCATGTGAGGCGGGACAGGATTTTCTCCGGGTACTCTGGTTTTCTCTGTCGTCTTTAAATCCAGCGAGACTCTCCTATATCATTTGATTTCATCTGTCAGTCATTAATCACTGCCCCAGAGGAGTGAGGCAGGCTTCGGCAACCGACAGAATTCCTTCCTCGCCGCTGACCCGGTTGAATGACTGTGAACAGGCTGTAGATTTTCGTTTTTATAATCCCTTTCACTCGATCATGGCAAGAGTCTGATTCCTTGGCTGAATGGTCAGCGTAGTAGTCTTCGGTTCAGCGGCTCCTGAATTCGATTCCCGGGGATTTTAACCGTGTTTGATTAATTCCTCTAGTTCGAGGACTGTATGCTTGTGATAATCTTAGTAGGCTTACTCATATTCATTTATATTCAACATAACGCACTACTATCAACTACAGATCTACGCACTCTCGGATACTTGCGATGTTCAGTAGCACATATTGCGTGGTTATCATTAAATTTTCTCTATTTTATATAATTACTCGATTTTGCTCGTTGGGAAACCCCCACTTGCTCTGCCTTAGAAGTGGTCATTCGAAAAATACTGTGGCGAAACTGTATGTCGCATCGACAAAAGGACTGCGCAACCTGACCGCCCTTTTAGTGGCCTAAATTTTTGGCACTTGGATATTTTCTCGTATATTGACGATGTATAGTTTAGATAGAAGTAAACGTTTCGATCTGCGGCAAATTGCGTATGTTTTTCACAAGTTGAGAAATTATTTTAGTCACATAATAGACAGACACTTTGGAGGCGTATCAAGGATGAAACGATATACATTGGTTCTTTCACGTTTTGTCGTATCTACATCGGGTACACCTTAGATTAGTTCAGAAACTTAAATGAGCCTGAAATTTGAGTACAGTTGCCTCGTATACCTATTGTTCATCCATACTTACACAACAGTTAGAATCATGTAATTTGGCTTGAGATTTGCCTACGGGTGTGTCAATTACCGTGCCGAATTTCGTGATTCTATCAGTCTTATAAGTGTGCCAAACAGTACAATTAATAAAGGAAAATATTCAAAATTGTCGTAAAATCGAAAAATGCAGCTCTACCTCTACAGCACAAGCGATCGAGATAGGACGAAAAGTCATAGGGACAAATTTTGTAGATATCATCGCCGAATGTGTTGTCCGTTTCGCGAAACGACTTACCGTTTAGTCACAAAATACCTTGAAATGATAGTCTGCACCGTCAGGAAAATACCGCCACGTTTCGAAAAGTTAAACATCGAAACTTTTGGAATTTCTCCACCTGTTGCAGGCTAAAAGCTATGATAAAATTGTTAATTAAGGAATGGATCACACCGGGTAAGACAGCAAAATTTTCGAGATAGTAACAAATAAGTGGCAAAAGAGAATCAAGAAAGCAAGCACAAAATCAACGTTTAGTATTATGGTATTATGTATTGTTGCTGTCATTGTTGTTTACATTAAATTAACTATGTGTTAATTGCATGTGAACTTGCTTAGATTACAATAAATTAAATGTTCTTTCCTCAGCTGCTGGAGTCCCGTAGCTCTAGGCTGACAGCATTCATTCATTGATTCATCCATCCATTCATGCATTCATTCATTCATTCCCCAATAACAGCTCTCTATTCAGTTGGTGGTTATTCGTGACTGGGAGACAGACTTTTTTCATGCATGCATGCATGAATTCAGTTCATTCATTCATTCAATAATAATTGATTAATTCATTTAGTAGGCCTAATCATTGATTCATTCATTCAGTCATGCATTCATTCCCATGGAATGTTCTCACCTTATCTGCTGGAGTTCCGTAGATGTAAGCTGAGAGCATTCAATTAATTCAATCAATCATTCAATCCCTCATTCATTAACGAATGTTTTTTCGTAGTTGGTGGCTATCCGTGATTGGGAGGGTGTTCATCCATTCATGCATGCATGAATACAATACAGTTAGGCAATCCATTCATTCAGTTAATTCATAATATCTGCTGTACACTAAGGATAACACTGTTCAGACTCGTGACATAAATAAATACTTGCACTAACACGAATTAATAGAGGTAAGATACATATCCTAGACCTAGACGATATAACAATGTTAACGTCTAGCACAAAAATAAAAATTAAAAATATTAGGAACTACGTTTTAGAGATCGGGTGAAAACAGTGAGTAGGCGTAATTGTAATATTTAAAGTAGTAATAGATAAATTGTAGTCTAACAAAATTATGCTTGTATCAAAATGCGTTTTTATGCGTTGCAATTTCATACATTATCTCTGTTTTTATTTTTACATGGAGTCCGTCATACTACAAAGTGTTCATATGATTGTGTCCAGGACAGTCTGAAAGCGTAGGACAGCTTGCTGCTCGGCTGTACGAAGGAGGGGCGACTCTTAACGCATGCAACCCGTGTCCTCGCATGTGGTGCCACTCTCATTGTGGCGGTAAATGTAAGGTTGGAAAAAACATTTCTCCGAAAGTAATTTTTTGTTACCTCAGGCTATACATATTTTCAATATACAAAAACAAAAATTGAAAACATTTAAACTCTTCACGCTTTTTCAGTCTGAAATTACCAGCGTTTCGCCCTATTAGTACAGTGGGCTCACCATTTCTATTGCTATACCTTTCCAAGACGCTGGCAGCTAGTGCGCCGTTGAGACACCACTGCAAGACTCTTATGTAAAACAATGCAGTGATGGTGCACTAGGGGAAGCATGTGCCTCCACTTGTATACATGCCTGCCTTTGGCCTACATCAAAAATAACGTTCCTAGAAGGAAACCATACGTAATTTCATCGATTGCAAATGTTAAAAACATTTAAGCTCTTTTAGGCTTTTTCAAACATGAAATTAGCAGCGTTTCGCCCCAGTGTAGCAGTGGGCTCATCATTTCAGTGTACATCATTTCAGTGTAGCGGTGGCTCATCAGTTCAGTGTAGCGGTGGGTTCATCGGTTCAGTGCAACAGTGGGCTCATCAGTTCAGTGTAGCGGTGGGCTCATCAGTTCACTGGGGCGAAACCCTGCTGAT
Source organism: Anabrus simplex (assembly GCF_040414725.1). Lineage (NCBI taxonomy): Eukaryota > Metazoa > Arthropoda > Insecta > Orthoptera > Tettigoniidae > Anabrus > Anabrus simplex. Next base: position 1,233,849,119 of record NC_090265.1, read on the forward strand.
ATCACGATTGGAAACGTCTAAAGATCTTACATGTTTTTAATATTTGCAAGCGATGAAATTAAATTATGGTTTCCTTCCAGGAACCTTAATTTTGATAAGAAAATTGAACACTATTGAACTTGGATAGTGTGCCACCACTAAGTTACCAGTCTATATTACCGTATCGGTTGACGCAACGGTGCTACAGAGTTGGTATTTCTACCTTCATTTGTATAGCTGTGTTTTTCGCTTCTATGAAGATGATATTTCCTTCCTCCTCTACTCTTTCAAGAAATGGTAACGGACTCGCCCAAGTCGTTGGCGCGAGGTGCATCCCGTTCCTCACACCTCTGGAATATAGTTTGTAAGTAGCGCACATTCTGAAATTAAAATTATAGGCTCGTTTTGAAAATATTTTTATTTGCACTATCTTAATTTGATTTAACTTCAAATAAATCCAAGATCGAAATTTTGATTTGATCAAATTTTGAGAAGTGATGGCAGTCTTCCAGTACAAGGTAATTATGTTGTCTCACATAGTGGTGGTGGCGGTTGTTGTTTTGGACAACCATCTCCTCCTAACACAGACGCGACACTAGAAAGAATTATGATATCGAGAAAAGAAAGCAAAGGACAACGAATGGTGTTAAAATGAAGGACTCCCTAGGGCTCGCAAACCTAATACCGTCGGGGTCGGAAAGTAGCAAGAGCTGAAGGGAGGTCGAATAGGAAATATGAAACTGAGGAGCCTGGCATAAGTAAATGGATGCAATGCCAGTCTCAGCTAGGGAACTATGATCGCCAACCCATGCTCCCAAGTTGAGATTTCTCGGTTCCTTTGGTATTTGTACAATCTACCAAAATATTTTGAGAGAAATAGACATACATGGAAAATGAAAATACACAACCTGTTTCCAGTCATTCGAGTGGGTCAGGAATGGAATTAATGAAGCCCCCATCTACCGACCAGGATAGGAATTGTGCCGGATGTCGAAACTGTCGCACTCCTCTGGGGCAATGATTAATGACTGAAAGATGAAATTATATTGGGGAGTGTTGCTGGAATGAAACATGACAGGGAAACCGGAGTACTCGGAGAAAAACCTGCCCCGCCTCCGCTTTGTCCAGCACAAATCTCACATGGAGTGAATGGCATTTGAACCACGGAACCCAGCGGTGAGAGCCTGGCGTGTTGTCGCCTGAACCACGGATGATTTCGCGTAGACCTGCATATCTTATCATACGTTATCTTCCCGAATTAGAAGTATTTTGTGTCCGGCTCCATGGCTAAATGGTTAGCGTGCTGACCTTTGGTCACAGGTGTCACGGGTTCGATTCCCAGCAGGGTCGGGAATTTTAACCATCATTGGTTAATTTCTCTGGCATGGGGGCTGGGTGTATGTGTCGTCTTCATCATCATTTCATCTTCATCATGACGCGCAGGTCGCCTAAGGACGTCAAATCGAAAGACCTGCACCTAGCGAGCCGAACATGTCCTCGGACACTCCCGGCACTAAAAGCCATACGCCATTTCATTATTTAAGAAGTATTTTGTGAGTATCATTAAGCTGACGTATCTTCTTAAAGATTCCGAAAAACTCTTGGTGCCGGGCTGAGTGGCACAGACGGTTAAGGCGCTGGCCTTCTAACCCCAACTTGGCAGGTTCGATCCTGGCTCAGTCCGGTGGTATTTGAAGGTGCTCAAATACGACAGCCCCGTGTCGGGAGATTTACTGGCACGTAAAAGAACTCCTGCTGGACTAAATTCCAGCACCTCGGCGTCTCCGAAGACCTTAAAAAAGTAGTTAGTGGGACGTAAAGCAAACAACATTATTATTATTATTATTATTATTATTATTATTATTATTATTATTATTATTATTATTATTATTATTATTAAACTCTTGGTCACTGGAATCCCGACCAATGTATGAGAACTGTACTTGGATCTTTAAATATTATCTATGGATACACGTACCAGACAATGAAGAAAATAAATAAGCAACAAGCAATTTGGTTATTAAGTTTTTACGTAGTAATAACAATATCAAAATGTGCGCAGTACGTATTGTAAGTGTATGAAATTAATGATACAAATTTATATCAGTAATTGTATTGAAACTAAACATATGGGTCGTCAAAAATATTCAGTCTCTACTACTTATTATAAACTATTTACTCTGTTTTTGCCAATCAGTAAGCGCTAGATCGATTTTCTTCACAGACATGTCAGATATCGTCCACATCTGATCAAACATAATCATTTTAGTGGTGTAATCGTGAAAGAAGTGTTTTGAGCAGGACAATAGTGGGCATAGCCGACCCCTTCTTCAGTTTTAGATCCGTCTGTGTCAGTGTATATTTGAGTATAACTGGCCCGATATACATCAATGAGACTTGTTACTTTTTCTTTGATATTGCAAATTATGAACTCTGGTATATGATATAATGTGATGGTTGGGATACTGAAAGTTCATACCTCTGTCGGAATACGGGAAGTGATGAGCCTGGAAGAGTAATGGGCATAATGTATTGCAATTCATTGATGCATTTAGCCAATAGGGGTGTCTGTAGCCATATATTTATTCTGTTTATTCTTTCTCGACACATTGTGGTCGAGCGTTGGGCGACTTCGCTGTAGGAAAGGGCTATGCTAGGGAAGGAAGCCGTGGCCTTAATCAAAATACATCAGCAATTATAAGGAAAGCCTGTGTACGATGAAACCAACAACGACGAGCAGCAAAATTGGTCATAAAAATTAAAGTTGCAGATCATTACGTTTATTTTCAGTCCCGAACTACGAAATACGGAGAAGTATTTAGAGTCTTATAGAACTAATGATATGTTACTCATATAACGTAAAGTCGTCCGATTATGTGTGTAGGCGTGCATAGAATCTAATCTACAATCTATATTGTAACGCAGTATCGTTTATTTCAATCATATATATCCCTTTAAACATTAATTTCGCTCTGTTTATCTGCATGAATCTTATCTTATCTTATGATAGTAAGGGCAATTTCAAGTATAGCCTATTTCCCACATGTATTCTGTTAAATCATATAAACGGAGTTACAATGTCGAGATTATTTTGACGGAACAAAAAAGCCACACAGCCCTGACAGGCTTTGTCCCACCAAGCGACCGCTGCTCAGCCTGAAAGCTTGCATATTAGGAGGTGATGTGTTGTCAGCGCAACGAATCCTATTAGCCAATATTCTTGGCTTTCTAGACCGGGGTTGCCATCTCACCGTCATACAAATCCTCAATTGTTCTCACGTAGGCTGAGTGGACCTCGAACCAGCCCTCAGATCTATGTAAAAATCCCTTATCTAGCCGAGAATCAAATCAGGTGCTTTCCTTTAAGAAATAGGCTCGCTACCCAAAGATCGCGGGGCCAACCCAGTAAAATCAAGAACACTAAGTATTGATCATAAAACGTAAAAGAAAGTTAAACATTATCTGGCAGGCAGAGGTGGAAATATGGGATATAGACGTGCGTGCTTAAGACAACTGTGAAAATAGAGATGGGATTGTCGAATGTGCGGTGAATAGCAGAGATGTAAGAATGAAACAATATTTGTTACATATTCATCAAGTAACAAAAATATGTTTAACGTTGATGATTCACATAAATCGCTCTTCACTAAAGAGTGTTCAATGCAACATTACCGTAGGCAATTATTCGCTGGTGAATAAAGAATTAGTATTCGATGTTATAAATTGTATGGTCATAGATCATTGAAGTGACTAATTCTAGAATCGCAATCTCTGCTGCAATGCTGGCACATCAGATCTACCAAAGATCCTTCTTCTTTTAGAACCAGGTGGTCACTTATTCTCTGGTTATACTCGTTTCTCTTCTATGATCAGTTTCATCCAGTGATTAATTTGTAGCCAAAAGAGATGGGAGAACTCTTCCAAAATAAAAGATGCGTGTTAACATAGCATCGATAAATATGCCTATCTACAGTATAGACAACTTGGATTACGGAGGTTGTAAAACAAACAGATGAATTTAACGTAGGTATTCTATTTAGTTTCATAACTACATGTTCACATCCACCAGTTTCATCTTGATAAACTGGACCATTCATATTAAATTAATTTAATATTATATATTTTGTTCTTTCTTGAATGAAAAATCTATATTCTATATCAATATACTTCCAGAAATTACCTTTTTTTTTAAATTTTTATGTAGATCAATAGTTACAAATAAATATACAGTACAACATACGAAACTCGCAAAAATTTAAAATGACTCCTATTATGGCTGGGAAGAGTGTCTTAGTCCCGGTGGCACCCCTTACAACTTGTATCCGTTGCCAAACTTTCCCCCACATTCCCCAAGAAATTAAATACTGATTTTATAATATTAGTGCCTTCGACGTCGTTGATTTGTAGGTCATCATATACAACACTTCGCTTCATCTGCCAATCAGGAGCTGTATCCTCCAACCTGCCGATGTCAGTTTGGCGCCTCTTCATATTCGGACCTTAGAATGTTCGTGTATGGTTCTGTCGTTGTCTCAGTTCACATTGCCCATTCTTCATTTTACGATACATCACTTACTAGAGGAAACACTGAGACAAATTTTCGTTTATATGTGGATGAATAAGGGACTGGAATAATTTATTAAAGGAGATGCTCAATAAATTTCCAACGTCTTTGAAATGATTTAAGACAAGGCTAGGTTATCAACTGATAGGATATTTGCCACCTGGTCGACGTCCCTAAATGCAAATCAGTGATAACTGATAGGCATGTGCGCATCGCGGCCGATCCATCGAAGTTCATGTGTCATAATAGCCTCAAGCCAACGGCCGTAGCCGTGTTGAAACACCGGATCCCGTGAGATCTCCGAAGTTAAGCAACATTGGGCGTGGTCAGGAGTTGGATGGGTTGCCACGCGCTGTTGGTGGGGGTAAGGGAATGGAGGAGCGTAAAGGAAATGGCCACCCTACCGCACGTAAACTTCGGCTCAGGAACACCTCTGCGGAGGTTCGTACCTGCCTTCGGGCAGAATACACCCTTACCTACCTAATAGCCTCAATCGTGGTAATGACCTGTTTGTTCGATCGTCCTGCAATTTTACTCTTTCTTTTAAAACATTCCTGTTTTATGTTCGACCATCTGTATGTGAAGTCCCGTCCAAGCTTCAGTGTTATTCTACTGAATTTAATGCACGATAATCATCTCTTGTCACGGTACCCTCTGTATCCGTGACAGCCGGCATCAGGGCTGTCAACCGTAGGGAAATGTCCGCACGCGTTGGGATATTTGACACATTTCGTTATAAAGTAGGGATGTTGGGACGGATTTCTCAATTCGTCGCTCCTATGCCAAAACCGCGAATGTGACAATGCACTTCCTAACCCTTACAACTGGTCACGCCTCCGGGCCACACATGGATATGCACTCCATCAGAACAATTTTCGTTGAGTTTACTTTCCTCTGCGAGTGTGTAAAGAAAAATGAACCTTAAATTCATCATACTCTAGGAGTGGGTAAATGTGTCATGCAAACTTACATTCCCACAGTACGAAACAGTAAGGTTCATTTTTCCTTTACGGTGCCGCATAGGAAAATGAACCCAACGAAATTTCTTCTGATGGACTGTATATCAATATGTGGCTGGGAGGCGTGACCAGTCTTAAGGGAAATAATGGATAGGAAGAGTATTGTCACAATCGCGGTTTTGGCATAGGAGTGACGAATTAACTTCCAAACGTAGGAATTTTTCAGTCACATACCGAGACAAAAAATAATGAAATAAAAATAAAATATTTGTCACTGTGAAAGATAATCTCTCTACTGTGTTTGTTCTGATAGGTTGGTAGGCATGTTCCCATCATTACAGAGATGAGTGTTAGGTGAATCACCTCGATTTTTGCCTCCCGCACTATTTTACGTCGTGCACTCCAGCACTGAATTCAGTTAGCTCTATGATTAAATAGTGAGATAAGCTATTCATGTGATATAGCTTTGCTGTTACAATTTATCCTACAGTACGTCCCACCGACAGATAGGTCTTATGTCAACGACGGGATTGGAAAGGGCTTGGAATAGGAAGGAAGCATCTGTGGCCTTGATTAAGGTACAGCGCCTGCATTTGCCTCGTGTGAAAATGGAAAACAACGGAAAACCATCTTCAGATATGCCGACAATGGAGCTCGAACCCACTATGTCCAAAATATAAGCTGACAACTACGTGACCCAAACCACGCAGCCACTCACTTGGTGGTATAGTTTTAAGTCGGCATGTAAGAGTTTAAAAAGATATTGGTATGATAACAGTAATAAGCCTTTTTTGTGAGGTGTCAATGCCGAAAAGCAAACGGGAATTACGAGAACTTGAAAGAACTGATTAGGGTTCTGTATGGACGTGATATAAAATTCGGCAACATTGATCGGCATTTGATGTCCGGCTACATAGCGAAATGGTTAGCGTGCTGGCGTTTGGTCACAGGGGTCCCGGGTTTGATTCCCGGCAGGGTCTGGAATTGTTACCATAATTGGTTAATTCCGTTCGCTCGGGGGCTGGGTGTGTGTGTCGTCTTAATCATTTCATCCTCATCACGACGCTCAGGTCGCCTACAGGAGTCAAATCGACAGACCTGCATCTGGCGAGCCGAACTTGTCCTCGGACACTCCCGGTACTAAAAGCCATACGCCATTTTTGTATTTTATCGGCATTTGATATAGGAAAAATTCAAAACAACATAAAATAAAATGCTGGACAGACATAACAAATAGATTAGGGATATCAGTAACAAGGAACAATACGATGCCGATTTTGTCGGCAATCATCAATGGCAACAGAAAAAATATAGACATTTTGTTCTAAACTGGTAAATACCAAGGAACATGAGAAATATATTTATTTAAGTGACGAAGCTGCATGATGTAACGATAATTAATATTAATAATTAATAATTATTAATATAAAGGTGAGGAATACACAAAGATTTTTTTACACCAAGAAGTGAAAATCTCCACACTCATGGCATTTGATTTCTCTCTTGGCGAAGAAGAATTGAACTTTAGTTTTGAAACTTGAAGACCTTTCTTCAACGTGGCCATATTTAAACTATGCTTTTTTAAACATGTATACAAATCTAGGAGAAGAAATCTGGTTATTTACAAGGTATTGCAGTTTGTGTTGCGTTAATGACTGTTAACATGCACGTAAGAAAATTAAAATATTCTATATCAGTACACACTGACACAATGCTAATCAATAATTAATGCTATTTGGTTTACGTCCCACTAACTACATTTATGGTTTTCGGAGACGCCGAGGTACCGAAATTTAGTCCCACAGGAGATCTTTTACGTGCCAGTAAATCTACCGACACGAGGCTGACGTATTTGAGCACCTTCAAATACCACCGGACTGAGCCAGGATCGAACCTGTTAAGTTGGGGTCAGAAGGCCAGCGCCTCAACCGTCTGAGCCACTCAGCCCGCCAAACACACAATGTTAACATCCTGTTTTTCCTTTAGGACACGATCAGAAAAATTTTCGGACTAAATCGATGAGCATGATTGATAATATAAATAGATTTTTTCAACTATCTTCACAATTAAAATCTTTGCTAGTTAGTGGATGGGCGTGTTATGATCAATATTTGAAGTCTGGATCTCAATATGGATGTCAGTGTAAATAGTAACAAAACATATGACTTTCTTTAGAAGATCAGTGTTAAGATGCCCAATAAACTGTAATACTAGTCAATTAAAATACGTTCAATGATGAGTTACATTTAAGCAAAATATTTTACTCAACAAGAGAATTTAGGTTTCGCTATTCATAACTTTGAAAGTATTTTCAGTGTGACTAGATTTTTCAAACAGTTTTCACTCTGAGCAGTGTACCTTATAAGTAAAGTAGCGCGGTTCTAATCTGATAAATGATTTTTAATAGCAATAGTCCTATTAAATTCCTTAATAAATGTACCGCGCAAAAAATCATCCATTGGATTTATCACCAGTGGAAACAAAACGATAGAGACTCTACGTTATGGAGAATTGGTTAGTTTCCTAGGGGTGTAATGGCTTCTCATCAAGGCGACCAAAGTTCGAATCCCGGCCAATAAATGTGAGATCGATGAGAAAATTCTGGTCATTGTAGTTCGGTTTCTACGTAAAGCTGAGGTTTTTGTGACTATCAACAACGATATTAACAATCAAGTTCAACAATAAGCTTGGTGTGTTTCATCCATCACATTCCGTAAAACATTTCTTTCGTAAATATATCAGTCGGTTTATTCTGCTTCCAACTAGGAATGAAAGTGTTGCCTGGAAGTAGAATATAGAAAACAAGTTCGTAAGAAACCATCTGTTTTGTTCTGAAAGCCATTCTGGGATATTCTCTAATTTCCAGTTTAAAAGGACTTCGAGTTCCTTTCATCGTTTCAAATCCATTGTGAGTCTATAAGTGTCATAGAAATTAAAATGCAAAATATATACAATGTTTCATATTTACATGAAGCGACACTGACAACATTAATCATTGCAAACCAACTGCAAACCTGTTCATTGCCAGAGTAAGACGATATTCCGCTATAGAAGAGGGAAGAGAGAAAGTACATGGTTGTCTTCCTTTCCTGAAAGATTTAGTGTGAAACCTAATTATCATAACTTCCCAAATGTTATGTCTTCTTTCTTTCTTAATCATATTATTGTTCTGATTCCACTAACTAATTTTACGGTTTCCGGAGGCGCCGAGGTGCTGGAATTTTTCCTAGAAGAGTTTCTTAACGTAGTGGTAAATCTACCGTCACGAGGTTGCCGTGTTTTAGAAGTGAAAAGGATGAATTGCACGTTTCACCTAAAACATGGAATTTCTGTAGACAAACAACTATTACAACTCACACAGTTATCTATATCTATACTTAATATATAAAGTGGTAAACTTTGTTTGTATGCAATGGCTAATCTCAGGAATTATCTGGCCGATTCTAAAAATTATTTTACTAATGTAAATATACATTATCCCTGAGGGACATGGGCTGTATTTTACTTTCAAAACAATGCGTGGTGGGGGGGGGGGCGACCGGATGGGGATGGATAAAAATAACAGGCTAATATAGGCGAAATGTCTAATTTGTCGTACAAAGACGAGACAAAGCTCATTTTAAGCCCCTTGGCGCAAAGAACAAAACTCGGTAAGCCCAACGGGCCCGAAAACCATGTTTTCAGGCCCTAAAACCAGCCGTTATGGAGATATTGGCACCACACTACCCCTGATCTAGGATAAAGAAATCGGATAAAGAAATGAACTGCCGTAACCATGGCAAAAGCCAGCTCCAGGATTCTGCCGCAGCGAGATTATGCATATACATTTGGACATAGCTGCCGACCAAAATTGGTACACATACGACTTACTAACTGGAAAAAATATACTGTTATGTAAGACACTCATAGGACTCCTTTGGGTGAGAATGGAAAGGGGGTGAAGTATAAAATTAATAGAAAATGACCCGTATTAATGTAGAATCCATAGTTCTTGGGGTCGCTGAGGTGAATAGTCACACTGCAGATACAATTCAAGTTCAAGATCAGCCCCATTGGCACGGCGATGAGAAGGGATGGAAAAGAGTATACACCCCTAGCACCAAGATAATGTCGAGCCCATAGTTTTCAAGGTCCCCGAGAGGAACTGTGACAATCTGAATGCCGTTTAAGTCATAGTTCATCCCCAGTCGGAATGTCCAATAACACCACGATTATGGATGTATCCGTGTATGTTCAAGCATAGCTCTCAAGCAAATTTGGTACACATACGACTTACTCTCTGGGGAGGGGATTACATGTAAAAAATGGGTATTGGTCCTGTCGAAAAGTACTGTACTACATAACAAAAGTTATAGAGAAAACAATTTCCGATCATGTAAGTCTTATACAGTTTTACCGTACCGACTGTGATAATAGAATTCATGGATTTGGACTTCTGTTGCTTAGTCCATATCAACGCCGAGCATTGCTGACATGGAAATATGGTTCAGTCATGTTCACTGGCAATGATTTTCGTCATGATTGTTTTAAGGTGTAAAAACCGCATGGTCATCGGTCCATATCGACAAGGAAAAGTGTGAAGATGATTTTTAAAATTTTAAAAATCGTAAAGGAATGATCTCTTGAAGAATAAGACAAGAGGGAGTGATGACTGAAGAGAATTTAATGAAAATCGGTATGTTAAGTCGGGAAATGAGGCACTACGATCTAGACTATAAATAATTTTATTCACGCTAAATAAAATGGTACTTTAGGGGAAGGCCTAACGTTTAATTCTTAAATATCTGGGTAATTACCTGCCAAGTTGGGCTCAGAAGGCCAGCACTCTACCGTCTGAGCTACTCAGCCCGGCACGTATTTGTTTTCGGAAAATCCACTTAATGGTGTCGATAAATCAGCTAAGCGGAATTCAGTAGACCGGTTGAACCAGCTTTCCTATTCGAAGAAAATATCAGTACCACCACCGACCATCAACGTACCAAACCTACAAAGGAACCGCACAAAGGAAGCACTGACCAGATCGTCACCATATCAAGACGCATGGTTCATCTTCTTTCACGTTCCCATGAAAATCGCGCGAAAGAAGCAGCGGGTAACAGCTAGCTGTGTATAACCCCCTCGTGTGTAACCATGACTTCCAATTATAAACACGTTTTGACGTCTAGTGAAATATCATGTGTTACCAGTGTTTCTTTACGGTGGCGAAGAATAAGCACTGTCTTCCTTGATGAACCGACTTTTAAAATGTGAATATCCTGAAGAAGATGTCAAGAGTGGCCCACGTCACCAAGAAGGAGGTATTTTGTCGTGCCGGGCAATCATGTGAAGTATTAATCTCCGCAAAATACAATAAAGCAGCCTATTTTGGTCACATCCTCCAAAGTGACAAATTCAACCGGATACAACTGATCGTAGAAGGCAAGAGAGAAAAAATGTGGACGTGGGTGAAGAAGACCATCAACTTCCTACAGTGGTTCGACATCCACGTTCCATCTGTCTCTTGACACAGGCCAGAGCAAACTGAAGCTTTCTTCAAAGTCTCAATCCCTTTTATGGCTATGACAGTATGGAAGTTGCAGAAGTATGGGTGGTGCTGAGCAAGAGTTGTAAAAGCGCTGATCGTGCTGGAATAGCATTTTCTGGACAAGCTAGAAATCAATGACAAACTTTGTCACTGTTCATCATTCCTTGTACGCGTCATTATGACACCACTTTCATATTTGCTTGTTTACCCAAAACCGCAAAACCTTTGGTGGTGTTTCTTGAGAACCCAACCCACCTCCAGGCTGGAGATTTAACAGACAGGTTGCTTGTGAAACAAGGAGTGAAGGTGAGGGGACTTAGTCCATCCACTTGGCTTCGAACCTGCGTGTCCTCCAATTTAGGTCCAATTTACAGTAGAACTAACGCATGGCAACTAAAAGGGCATCTGGTCTTAAACACCCGGTCCAGACCCCCAAGCCCACACACACTAGGGGAATATGACGTTAAAATAAATACAAATACCTGAGAAATCTGGTATTAATATCAGAGTATCGCACTGCAGTTCTTGTCAAATCAGGGTAAACACCACGCGCAGGTACTGGAGACTAATTCGTCGCAGTGCGGGCAAAATGCTCTTCCTATCAATTATACCAACACAACGAATATTGTTCTGATGGCTAGCATATCCATATGTGGCTGGAAGGCGTAACCAGTCTTAAGGAGAATAAGGGATAGGAAGAGCACTGTGAGATATGACCTTTTGCCCGATCAGCGATGAATTCATCATGTAGAGGTCTCAGAGTAGTCCCTATCCAGTTCTGTGTCAGAAATGTGTCTTCTTCATTTGCCACATCAAAGAAAAATACTGAGGTAACAATGAAGTTTAAACTTTGAATTTGATGAGAAAAAGGAATATATTGTGAAGACTTTTTCTTTCACTACAAATTATTGTCCACACTTTCGATATTTCTTGAACACCGAACTCAAATCTCGTAGTAATTCAGTCGTCCTTCTGTATCCGAAATAGTTGGTTCGATCTCGACTGAGGGGTTTGATGTCTGGCATATTACACAACTCCTGTAGATCAAAATGTAAACACTCAGCGTCCCATGCAATTTACACCAATCTGAGGAATATTAGAGCACCGGTAACATTAGTATATTCATAATCTGGTACGAAATTTAAGTTGCAGACATCCGCTGTGAATGACGAAGGCCATGATTTAATAATATATCGCCTGATAGACTACTCTCGTATCTAAGTAACTTGCATTTTACACTCTATCCTTCCATGTTCTCATTATTTCTGAGTTTCTTTCTTTCTTTCTTTCTTTCTTTCTTTCTTTCTTACTTACTTACTTACTTACTTTCCCATTACTTATTTACTTACTTACTATCTTCCTTTCTGTCTACCGTGTTTCTTCCTCCGTTGTTTACAGGCAGTCATTTTCTGGTGCTGACATTTTCGTTCCTCAACGAGATAGAGAAATATTTCTGATGACTTTTAAGTTGGAAAGCTGCGCCGGGCTGAGTGGCTCAGACGGTTAAGGCGCTGGCCTTCTGACCCCAACTTGGCAGGTTCGATCCTGGCTCAGTCCGGTAGTATTTGAAGGTGCTCAAATACGTCAGCCTCGTGTCGGTAGATTTGGTGGCACGTAAAAGAACTCCTGCGGGACTAAATTCCGGCACCTCGGCGTCTCCGAAAACCGTAAAAGAGTAGTTAGTGGGACGTAAAATAAATAACATTATTATTATTATTATTGGAGCGCTGCATTGTTCAGAAGTGAAAAATGGACAATACAAGTCCAGAAATAAATAGAAGTGTTTAATACATTCGTGTTACTGAAGGATGTTGAAGTTTATTAGGGAATAATTTGGCGAAGAGGAGAGATCTATTAATAGGGCACATCTCAAGATATCCAAGACCTCATCAGTTAGTTTTGTAGAGGGAAGTGTTAACGGTAGCAACGATAGGAGGTGACGAATACGTGAATATGAAAACTAGATTCGAGTTAGATGTTGGCTACAATATTTACGCGTGAATCAAAATCCTGGTAGAGTGTAGAGTGGCGCGGAGGACTGTGTCCAATCAGTCTATGCACTGGTAACACAAACCACAATGTAACAATAATAATGATAATAATAATAATATCATTCGCTTTCCTAAATACGAGTTTAAGTGTGATAAGTGATCCAGACAGAACTGTAAGAAAGCGGTAAATGATCTTCCAGTTCGATCCGAAGTAATTCTTGTCAAAATGTCAGTGTTTTGTCTTTTATGGTTTCTTGTCTTAGTAGATCTATGTACATAGCTCTTCTGCCACAGCAGTTCACAAAGACACCTTTTACCATCCATTCCCTTTCTCCCAGTATTTGAAATAACCTGTCCATGTACGACCGCTCAGAGATGAAACTATACAGGTCTACAACATGCAGTAATACGTGTTCACGAAACAAACCAGGAAATCACCAATATAATAATGCTCCTCAGGACCTTCTGACCTTATGAGTTAAAGCGAACACTGTCCCTGCACCGTATGAGGCCATACCCGTTGGGGATTTACAAGGCTATTTTTATTTTATTTATTTTATTTATCCATGAATGATTAGTAAACATTTAGTAATCCGATGAACTGAGCCATGATCTGCACAAAAGAAAGGATTCCAACACCAACAATACAACTCATAAATATAACAACTGCATCATTTTACGATGCCGAAACCCCACTTCTCAAGACAAAAGATGAAACACTAGAAAGTTGAATAAGTAATTTCCTTTTACTGTGCGATTATTAGAGTCTCACACCCTGTTATTGTTACTTAATGACCTGTGTCCTAACAGCTTTTGTCTTTGCCTCCAGTTCTCATACTGCGAGTGTTAATATCATCATAAAATTCCGACCCCGGCGGAGATCCACTTCCTCAATGTGTGGTAAATTATTTCATCAAGGCAAGATATGGGCACATTATTTTATACATTAGAGGAGACAATTTTATGTTGTATGAAATTAATGTCGCTGTATTTAGTTATTATAAATATGTCATAAATATGCAAATAGTAGTACTTATTCTGATCATATCATTACAATAACTAGTATAATAACAGTATGATGAAGGATAAAACGGATGCACCAGGTCAGAAAATTACTGCACATGTAATGTAGTTGTAGGTTGTGTTTATTTCGAGAGAATAACCAGAAAATGAACTTATGAGCTTCATTCATATTACCTTTCTTCTCTTCAACGCCACCTTCTTAAAGTTGTTTAGGTCGGGGAGTATACAGATTCAGTTAGGACATCTAAAGACTTAAGACGGTATGCCGTTCCTGTCATCATGTACTGATTTTAGTGAAAATTCCACCGGAAGTCAGCGATATTAGAAACCAAGACTGACTCATTTTAGGTTCTGACGGGGTTTCAAGGACTGATGGCTTCCTCAAAATACATGATTTTGCAGGTGAAAATTCCAACCCTACATCCTTCGGGATTCGAAATTGTACAGGCTCATTTCCAAGAAAAGTATGTATTTATTTACTTAATATTTATCCTTCCGGGGTGTGTGTATGTTGTGTTTGATGGTGGTGCAGGGTTATAGAACATATCCAGCGTGGATGACCTAAGTGGCCTATATAGTACAGCACTAGCTTTCTGAGCTCAAGTTTCTTGGTTCGATCCCGCCTCTGTACGTTGCTGAAATCCACCGGTTTCTTGTCGGTAAGTTTACAAGCACGTACCAGCCCCTCACCGCTGGGTTCCGTGGTTAAAACCCCGGTAAATCCATGTGAGATTTGTGCTTGACAAAGCGGAGGCGGGACAGGTTTTTCTCCGGGTACTCCGGTTTTCCCTGTCATCTTTCATTCCAGCAGCACTCTCCAATATCATTTCATCTGTCAGTCATTAATCATTGTCCCAGAGAAGTGCGACAGGTTTCGGCAGTCGGCAGAATTCCTATCCTCGCGGCTAGATGGGGGCTTCATTCATTCCATTTCTGACCCGGTCGAATGACTGGAAACAGGCTGTGGATGTTGTATTATATCCAGAGAAACCCTGACTGCCCTTATGCGTGATTAAAATGGGTGACTCTTTAGGGGCACTCAATTAAGTGGGCGACGGCAAGACCTCTAGCTGATTCTGGCCTTACTTCCACTGTATGTGCCAGACTCCTTGCTTTAAACATTTGTTATCATTCGTGAACATTCTTTGGTCCACCATGGTACTGGTACGCCCTTAGATGTGTTAGTTGTCTTCGCTGTGGTATTGCTATTGAGGCAGCTTGATTGATTAAATTTATAAAGGATTCGTACTTCTTCAGTGAATTTGTGTAATTTTTCAGTGTGTGTAAATTAGTATTTAACTCAGTCCGCACTCTGAACATCCTATATAGTCGCTCCTTTGCCAAAACCACGAATGTGTCAATGCTCTTCCTATCCATTATTTCCCTGAAGACTGGTCACGCCTCCCAGCCACATTTTGATATACAGTCCACTAGAACAATTTTCGTTAATATTCCTATGCGCATCGGTAAAGGAAAATGAACCTTACTGTGCCCTACTGTAGGGATGTATGCTTGATTGACATATTTACCCACTCCTAGAGTATGATGTATTAAGGTTAATTTTCCTTTACACATGCACATAGGAAAATGAAGTCAATGAAAATTGTTCTGATGGATTGCATATCAATATATGGCTGTAAGGCGTGATCAGTCTTAAGAGAAATGATGGATTGGAAGAGAATTGTCACATTCGTGGTTTTGGCATACTTTACTTACTTAATTCCCTTCACTCCGGTGTGGAGCACAGGGCGCGTGTTAGAGCTCTCCATCTGACCTTATTCGTTGCCATCTTCTTGATGTTAGTCCAGGAGTACCTAAGGCTGTCACCTCTGCTTCAATGGCCTTGCGCCAGGTCGTCCTCGGTCTGCCAATCCGCCTTGCTCCTTGAGGGCTCCATTCCAGTGCCTGCTTTGGAATTTGCTGTAGGCCTCTTCTCAAAGTGTGTCTGATCCATCTCCCTTTCCTTTCTTTAAGACTACTTCAGCTTTCCGTTGTTGGGTGCGCTGCCAAAGTTCTTCATTGGAGATAACTTCAGGCCAGCGTACTCCCACTATAGTCCTCAAGCATTTATTGATGAAGGTTTGGACTCTTTTTGTAATCTCTACTGTCACTTTCCACGTCTCACACCCATAAAGTAGAAATGATTTCGCGTTTGAGTCAAAGATCCTAAGCTTCGTCTTCAATGATGTTTCACAAGATGTCCACACTGGTCGCAGCTGAGCGAGATTTCCTTTTGCCTTTTTGATCCTATTTACAACATCCTCTGTCGCCCCTCCATTCTTGGAAACAATACTTATCAAGTAACAAAAGCTTTACACCTGATCAATCTCTTCTTCTTTCACGGCCAATACATTCTTGTTTTGCTGCTCAGTCTTAGCTCTTTAATCTTGGCTGTATTTTTAATCCTACTCTATCTTCTGCTTCCAATTCCTTAAGTTTCTCACTCATATCCTTCAAAGTGTGGGTCAGAAGGCAGATGTTATCCGCAAAATTCACATCCTCCAGGCAGTCAGAGTCCATTGTATACTTCTCCTTTTATGTCGAGTCACCGTGATCTTGACCCCATCTAACGTCAACAAAAACGACAGTGGTGAGAGCAGATATCCCTGCCATACCGTACTCCAGAGTCTATATTAAATGGTTCTGAGATGTTGCCATCATGTTTCACTTGGCAAGTATATTCTCTGTACATCATCTTCACAATACTGATGATATTTGAAGGTACTCTGTAGCTCTGCATTGTTTTCCAGATGGCTTCTCGCTGCACTCTGTAAAAGGCTCTTTCAATGTCGACAAAGTGAGGACCAGTATTCCGTGGATAGCTCAGTAATAATCCTCAAGGAGTTGATTTGATCCGAGCATGATCTGCTTTCTCTGAAACCAGCCTGCTCCCTCCTCACCTTACCATCTATTGGCACTCTAAGACGGTTGAGATTAACTCTTGAGAATACTTTACTAGGTATTGACAAAAGCGTGATGCTACGCTATTGCTACGCTATTGCATTTCGTTAGGTCTCCTTTCTTGGGCAACTTGATAACGATTCCCTTCCTCCAAACTTCCGGGATGGTTTCTGTGTTCCAAATTTCTTGGGGCAATGGCAGTAACATTTCTGCCGTTACTTCTAATCTGCCTTGAGCATGTCCGCCACCACATTATCCATATCAAGTGCTTTGTTAGTCTTACAGCTTTGAAGAGCCTTGATAATTTCACTCTTGCTGGAAAGGCGACTATTGATTTGCAATGTGGGCATTTCCTGTTGATCAAATTCCTCCTGCTGTTATTCCTGTTGTTGGACCAAGGTCCTGTTGAATACTTCAATGAAATATTCCCTCCATCGCTTCAACTGTTCCTCACTGTTAGTCAACTGCTCATCCGCTTTAGACTTCACCGGCTTACGTTCATTATAAAGTTTCCGGGACAGCTGTTTGGTGATACCATACAACTCTTTCGAGTTACCCCTTTCTGCTGCCTTTTGAGCCCTTTCTGCAAGCTGTTCCACCTGATTTCTTCTATCAGCTCTTGCGCATCTCTTTACTTACCGCTGAACTTCGTTATACCTTTCCCTAAGCGTTGTTTCTCTTTTCGTCTCTGCATTGGTTGACCAAGGCCTTTACCCCTCCTCCCTCTTCAATCTTCTGCCATGTATGGTCAGATATCCATGGCTTTCTTCTGATGTCTTGAAATCCTAATATTTTCTCACTGGCATTTAAGAACGTTTTCTTGATTTTATTCCACCTTTCTGTACGTGTGTATTACCTTCTTCTTCTCTTTGATATTCTATTTCCGATTGACTGTACTGATTTTTCAACTCTAGCACAAATTCTTTTCTGATGCCGTTGTTTTTCAGTTTTCTTATATCGAATCTTCTCTGACGTCGTTTTGCACCCTGATGGCTTTTGACAGCAATCTTCACCCGTAATTCAGCTAATATAAGGTGGTGATCGCTTCCACAATCGGGATATCTTTTGTTCCGGCATCAAGAAGGTAACTCCTCCACATCTGACTAATTACAAAATGGTCGGTTTGATTTTGTGTATTCCCATCTGGTGAGAACCATATAATTTTATGGCAGAGTTTGTGTGAGAACATTGATTCTCCAATAACCAGCCTGTTATTTAAGCACATTTCTATAGAACGCTCACCGTTGTCATTTTGGACCCCAGTCCGATATTTTCCCATTACTCGCTCTAATCCTTCATTTTCACTACCGATCTTGGCATTAAGGTCTCCCAGCACAATTTCTATATCTTTCTTTTTAATACTAGCTAGTACTTCTGCCTCCAGTTGTCCATAGAAGTTGTCCTTGTCTAGAGCATCTGCTTGTTCCGTAGGTACATAACACTGCACAAGGTACATATTTCTTACTCGGGTCTTGAATCGTGCTATAATGATCCGATCTGAGATCGGCTTCCAATCTAATAGGCATCTCCTTGCTTCTCTTGTCAATAGTGTACCCACTCCATTTCCATGGTCTTCTTCTTCTTTCCCAGAGTACAAAAGTGTCTTGCCATCTCTCAATCTGTATTTTCCGAAACCATTCCACCGTGTTTCGCCCAGTCCAAGTATCACCAGCTTCATGGAGACTTGTTCCAATTTTCCTGACTCGATCATCGTTCTTACATTCCAAAAGCCCACTGTTGTCTTTGTTTTCAAGCCAAAGGTCGTCAACGAGGTATCCGTCCGGTTTACCCTATTAAGTGTTTCAGTAACTGTGCAAATGTTTTCTACGGTGGAGTTGTTAGCCCTACGCCCAATCCCCTACTTGGAAGACCAAGCCATTTGATTTTGGGGTTTCCTTCCCTTAGGTCAGTTGCTTCCACAACAGCTAAAGAGCCTGACCTACCCCCGATTTGGTATCAAGGTTATCTCATCTAGAAGAGCCGACTTCATCACGTCTATGAGCCTCTTCTGCCCAATACCAAGATGGCAGCCGCTCTATTTGGGAACCGTTGCTGCACCTTGGGTTGCTTCTTCCGCCGTTTCCGCCGTGCTAATGGGTTTCATATCCGCCTTCGACGGCATTGAGGTCTTCACCGTAACCCTGCCAAGGGTCGCTCACAAGGCGAATCAAGATTTTTCAACGAAACGTTACTGCTCCCTCTCCTCCTTTCTCATACGGGCTTGGTACCGTCAATGGCGGAGTTGGTTTTGGCATATGAAGGTTGGCTTGTACGATCTGGGTACATCTTATGGTCCGATATGTAATGTTTTATGGGGTAATGGCCAGATCTAATTTTATACGGATGCACTTCCTACTAATTATGCGGAAATTGATGCAGAACACAAAGCTGTCGCGGAACTCGTTGTCCGGATAACGATGTTGAGATTGGGGATCCTTCATTTGTAACAAAAATAATGATTTTCAATTATATCTAGGAGAGCTGTCTCGTGTCCGTCAGTTATTTCGAATCTCCACACTGTGTTGTGTGCATTAAAATATCCACTAAATAAGGTTGCTCCAGTTACGAGGCTGTTCCATTCTCTTGCCCGAATGAGTATCCTTGGAGGAGAGTATATTGAAACTACTGTGATATACCTGTTAAAAACGGCAACTCTCAACCTCAGCTACTTGGAGTCCTTCAATTTCTCCATAGCTTACTGAGATCTCAACATGCAGTAGTGTGTTACGTATCAGTATTGCTACGTCCTCTTTCTGCCCTCTCTGTCTTAACGTATAACATGATAACTTTTATAGCGAACTGGGTACTCCCTGGCGCTGATACGTGCAATTTGTATATTCCGAGTGTAGCGTCCTCTTTGTAGTGATTCCTGGTTTCCGTCGGCAGACCTTGCGTTCCACTGTAAAAATCTAAGTGTTATCTTTGGGTTTAAGGACGTTTGCTATCATTTGTCGTATCGAATCTGAACGTAGCATGCTCCGTTAATTAGACCGGAACTGATTTAGAATGATCATGATGATGGTAAATATCTTCTGTATTAGAGGATATTATTGTTGTGAACAGGAGTAGCTTGCAAATCCATTTGCAGCGTGCATGGGGAACTGTCTTCAACTGAGATGCCTTGCGGTCACAATGCAAGAAAACCGACCGGGACGACAACAAGTGTTGCTATTGCAAGATAATCCACGCCCGAATGTCCCTAACGAGACAAAAGCAGTTAATCAGATGCTTGGTTGGGAGGTTCTTCCACACCCCTCTTATTTCCCGGATATGCCACCACCGATTTTCATCTCTTCCTTTCTTTATCGAACAATTTGCAATTTTCGTTATAAAAAGGATCTTCGAACTTGGCTTGTAGACTTCTTCAACGCCAGACCAGTATTTTTAATGGGGCGTAAACCCAATAAAATAATATTAGGTCTTAAAGAAGACCGAGAGTAGAATCTGAACCCACTTATCTTCACCGTTTTCGTCATAAAGTTGGGTTCAAGCCATTCTATCATTTATGCTATTCGAAACCGACTTTCAACCTATTAGGTCGAGTTAGGTATATTTAGTACGTGTTGAAGAGATGTTAAGTACGGAACCCACTGGTGTCTGGTTGGCCATTTTTGTTCTGTACTTAACATCTCTTCAACACGTACTAAATGTACGTAACACGACCTAATAGGTTGAAAGTCGGTTTCGATTACAATGCGGTCGTGAAAATTCAATATTCATTGACTTTGAACTCAACGGGCAACTTAAACGCACTCTACAGTATGATAGTAGTAGTAGTACCAGACCTTTAGCTTAGATCCTTTCGAACAGAACAAAAGTGGCCTAGGCCACCATAGCTCAATTGGTAGAGCAACCGACGCGAAATCGGGAGGTTGTAGGTTCGGATCCCACTGGTGTCTGGTTGGCCATTTTTGTTCTGTACTTAACATCCCTTCAACACGTACTAAATGTACATAACACGACCTAATAGGTTGAAAGTCGGTTTCGATTACAATGCGGTCGTGAAAATTCAATATTCATTCACACTATTGTTAGAGCCAAGTTAGATTCGAGATCCAATTCGGCCGACCGGGTAGCAAACTAGCCTGTGTACCATAGTGGTACGAGCGCATCTGACCTAACTGTCGCAACTAATATTCTCAAGTTCACCACTAAAATGTGATGGTACTGGACACAGCTTGATTTCACTTGTGACATGAAACATTCAATCTGATATTCAGAAGGGACTGTTAGAGAATCATTCTTACCCGCCACCAAAAATTAAGTATAGAATGGAAACATGTCCTTGTTACGTAATTACTGCCTCACGGAGAAAGATTTTTATTTATTTATTTATTTATTTATTTATTTATTTATTTATTTATTTATTTATTTATTTATTTATTTATTTATTTATTTATTTATTTATTTATTTATTTATCTTTTGGTAATGGCTCAACGTCGCAGTAACTCGGAAGAGTTTTCGGCGAAAATGGGATGGAAAAAGGGCTGCAACTGGAAACGAAGCTACGTGGCTTTAATTAAGGGTCGTACCAGTCGACGTAAGTGAAAATGGTATACCACGGTAAACCATATTTAGGGCTGCCAATAGTGGTTTCGAACCCAACATTCCTCGAACGCAAGCTTACAGCTGCATGACTCCCGCCACGCAGCCAACTCGCTTGGACGAAGAAAAGTCTAGCTCTAAATCAACGGTTACCTTTCATAAAATTCGTTCATCAAAATTCATTCTTAAACGCTCAGACATTGTTTTGGATAGTTTCCCAGTGGGCTGACAACCTTGGGCGGACAATGGCAGGTGCTAGGTCGATTGAAAGATAATATCGATATATTTAGTTTTTAATGTAAGCCTATAATTTAGGACCCGGAAACCAGACCAGCGCGAGACAACTCCATCGCTGGACGACACTGGCAGGACCGGCCAGGCTGTCAGTACAGCTGTCTACTGCACCTGATGATCTGCCGTATCGATGAGTCATAATATCTGCTCTCCAGGATCAAGTTACAGCAGAATATTACCATGAGCATATAAATGAGTACTAATATTTACTACAGTTATTTCTGAGGCCACTGGAGCCACCACAACTTAAACTTATTTTCGGTTTTGGACAGGAATTTAAAACCGAACGCTCTTCCAATAAAACCATTGATTGTTCTAATGGATCCACCGGGATTTAAAACTGTATCGAATTTTTTTTTTTTTTTTTTTACAAACCTTGCAGCTAATCTTCTTCTTGCAGGCCTTTTTCCGATTGCAGTAAAACCTCGATAACTGGAACCTTCATTACTCGATTTTTCAGTATCTCGAAGTAACTTCAATTTCCCAGCCATTTGTCCTATTCTTCACGTGTCTTTATTTCTCTATTTCCCGAAATTCGGTTACACGAATTTCTCGATTTTTCGAAGCAAACGTTTCCTCCTTTGAAGCAAAAAATACTCTGTAACTAGAATTTTGTACAACATTAACTATGCAATACGGCATTTGCAGTTTGTGAGGAACAGTTAACAAATAAAGAAAGGGTTACAGTGATGCTGGGAGCTAATATGACGGGAACCAAAAAACAAACTTCTAGTGATCGGAAAATCGGCGAAGCCTCGATGGTTTTCGGGTGTGAGTGGTGATGATGGTGATGATTATTGTTTTAAGAGGAAGTACAACTAGGCAACCATCCTCTATATAACACTAATCAGAGAGAAAAAATGGAAGGGATCTGACATTTCGAAAAATGAAGCTATCGGCCAAAGGAAGTCAAGGGCCACGAAGGGCGTGAAAATGAAAGACTCCCTAGTCCTCGCAAACCTAATAGTGTCGGGGTCGGAAAAGAACAAGAGTGACCAAGGGAGGTCGGATAGGATAGATGAAAGTGAGGAGCCTGGCACAAGTGTAAGCAAAGACAGGACTCAGCTGAGGGCCCCGTGGTCGCCAAGCCACGCTCCAAAGTTTAGAGCCCCTGAGGCCCCTTTTAGTCGCCTCTTACGACAGGCAGGGGATACCGTGGTTGTTATTCTACCGCCCCCACTCACAGGGGGTTCCGGGTGTGAATTCATTACCGGTCACGTACGAAAGCAACCGCAGAAGTCGCGGATGACAAGCTCCATTTACGAATGTTGGCTGCGTGCTTTAGAACCTACATACAGAGTCAGTCGAATACCAATTACATTGTTTCTCACAGCAACAAATGTTATTGAAAAGTATGTGGAAGAAAAGAAGGTTAACAGTAAAAAACAGAAGAGACTAACAAATTCTTTCCAAAGGTGTTAGCAGAGGTATGTTTCTTGTTTCACTACTGTATGCACTGTATCCTATCTTCTAAAAGGTCACTTTAATAAGGGTCATAATGAAAGCGATGCCGTAAAATACGAACTTGTTAGTATATTTTTGAATACTGTAAAACATACTGTATTCATTATAAGCCCGTAGATTCATTATTCAATTATGGGCTACATATGCTCAAAAACTGTATTTTTATATCGTCGCTGGAAAGGTAAAAGGTTGTATTCCACAAAGCTCTTCCTATCAATTATTCTCCTTAAGACTGGTCACGCCTCCCAGCCACGTATGGATATGCAGTCCATCAGAACAAATTTTGTTGTGTTCATTTTCCTATGCCCACGTGTAAAGGAAAATGAACCTTACAGTACCGTACTGTAGGAATGTACGTTTGCATTACGTATTTACGCACTCCTAGTGTACAATGTATGTAAGGTTCATTTTCGTTTCATCGTCGACATAGGAAAACGAACACAACGGACATTGTTCTGATGGACTGCGTATCCATATGTGGCTGGGAGGCGTGACCAGTCTTAAGGAGAATAATTGATAGGAAGAGCTTTGTGGAATACAACTTTTACCTTTCCAGCGACGATATCTCGAAATTTCTATAACTCGATATCACATTTAGCTCCCTTTGTGATTCGACATTATTATTATTATTATTATTATTATTATTATTATTATTATTATTATTATTATTATTATTATCATCGTATGGCATTTACGAGCATAATCTGTAAAAGTATACAATGATTTGAGATATCGAAGTTCCCCTGTACTTACTTTCAGCACAATATATGGATTAAGTTGTCAGCCACCTTTACAGCCAGATGCGATACTTTTCCTGAAGCAAACACCATGTAGACGGATGTGTTCACTATTATGTGTTTCTGTAGTGATGAGTAGTGTAGCGTGCTGTGCGTGTAAATTAAGATGGGAGGATTTAACTATTTCGCTCCTAGCGTATATACGGACGTTTCGTAAATAATTTTTGAAAATATAATACACTCTCAAATACACACACAACATACACCAAATTAATCTGGAAGAAATGTTCTACTCATATCAACCGCTTAAACAAAATTTAGTGAAAAATGAAAACCTACAACCTGTTTTCCAGTCAGTGACCGGGTCAGGGATGTAATGAATGAATCATATATAGGCTGTTATTACGATGGGGTCGCCACTCCCAAAGTGATATATATTAATGAATGATAGATGCTACTAAATGAGAATGGAGAGTGTTGCTGGAATGAAAGACGACAGGGAAAACCGGAGAACCCGGAGAAAAACCTGTCCCGCCTCCGCTTTGTCCAGCACAAATCTAGCATGGAATGACCGGGATTTGAACCACGTTATCCAGCGGTGAGAGACCGACGCGCTGCCGTCTGAGCCACGGAGGTTCCGCTAAACAAAATTTAGTATAGGCTAGTATACAGTGCCGAAAGAAGCGAGCAAAATCTAGAAGGTATTGAACTTGTGCGCCAGCTGACTGCTTCGTTGGAGGGAAGTGAACGGTGTTGTTTGTAGTTCTACACGAGGTTAGTTGTGTGTTTTGCTTTGTGTTCACGTGATTCTTTTTGTTGTTTTGATAAAATGAAACGCTGTAGATCACCCATGAGTGAAAATGGTATTAGGAGGATTGTGGGAGATGACTTTTCAAGTGACGAGTGTGCCGAAAGTGATTCAGAGGAAGAATTTACAAGAGATGGCAGTGTAAGTTCATTTGTTGACGACATGGATGAAGATCCTACATAAAATCCAACAGAAGGTGTACCTGGTCCTTCTGGGGTAATGGATGTACATATCACTAGGCCTCTACTGTCACCTAGTAGTTCTGATAGTGAACTGTCGTCAGGTAATAGGCCCAGCAAAGTAGTTGAGCCTGCTACTCACCACCTTGATAGCCCACATAGGCCTAGGCCTAGGGGTCGGCCTAGGAATAATGCCAACAGTACTATATCCTCCAGTGAGGAAAGTGATGACGAATGGAACGATATAACAGCTGAAAATGATCCAGGCTTCGCCCATGCATTTTCGTATCAGTAAATGCAAGGAGTAAAACATTGTCCACGTAAAGATTCGCCCTTAATGGCCTACTTTAGACATTTCTTTGCAGCTAACTTATTACAGATATACGTAAAATATACTAACAAGTATGCAGAAAAAGTAACATCAGATTTCAATGCTAAAAGAGGATCTGACAACAGTTTTAGAATTTGGCAACCTGAAACCATTGAAGAAATTCAAGCCTTCATTCGTGTACTTATAGACATGGGCCTTACTAAAAAGCCAACAATGGCTAGCTAATGGTGGACAACTGCAAGTCAGAGTTGCACTTGGTACAGTAGAATGTTCAATAGGAATAGGTTCCTGGACATTCTACGTTTTATTCATTTAGTTGACACCACGTAGCCTACTTGCCGATGCCTAAAGAGCCTAATTATGATCCATGTGCTCGTTTCTTCCCTCTCATTGATCACATAAACCGGGAGTCAAAAACATAAGCATATTTTACTCCAGAACAATTTTTGGCTATTGATGAGAGCATGATTGCCACCAAATGTCACAATCCATTGATGCAGTATAAGCCAAATAAGGGCATCGATTTCGCATAAAGCTTTGGTCTTTCTGTGATGCTGTTCCACATTACTGCTTGCACTATTTTGTTTGTCGTGGGAAAAAACATCAGGATGCTCAAAACGTAAGGAAAATGGCCTAGGACATACAGTAATAATGAAACTGATGGAACTTGGTGGCTACTTATACAAAGGTTACCATATTTTTATAAATATTCTTTTACTTCCATAAAACTAGCTAAAGATTTGTATCAGAGACTGACATTTATTACAGGTACAATAAGAAGTAACAGGTAAGGTTTGTCTAATGATATTTAGGCAAACTACGGAGTTGGGGAAAGGAAATATTAAAGGAATGGCTCTATGACGCTGTGTGGCTACAAGCAAAGAAAGTTTAAACCAAAACCTGTATTATTGTTGTCAACCAACGCCAAAGCTGGTGACAAACAAAGATAAAAAAAGAGGGGATAAAATCTTTATTAGCAAAAAGCCTAAAATAATCAGGGAGATTAATGACTACATAGGGGCTGCCTGGCCGAGGCGGTAAAGGCGTGCTCGGTTCACCCGGAAGGACGTGGGTTCGAATCCCCGTCAGGAAGTCGTAAAATTTAAGAAACAAGATTTCCACTTCCGGAGGTGCATATGGCCCTGAGATTCACTCAGCCTACACCAGAAATGAGTACCAGGTTAATTCCTGGGGGCAAAGGCGGCCGGGCGTAGAGCTAACCACTCTATCCCATCACGTGCCGAGGTTAACAATGGTGGAAGCCTTTACATTCCACTCCACCAAGGGCCTTCATGGCCTGTACGGAGGTGTCTGTCTTTGTGGTGTGGAAGTCAGTCATCAGATGCTGCACCAGTATAATGCCAACAGAAAGTCAGTGAAGTTCTGAAAGAAAATAACCTTTAATGTACTTGCCAGGATACTATTGAATATTTATATTTTATATAAATCTAACACTACAAAACTTATTTCTCGGCTTCATTTTATTGTTTCATTAGTTGAGCAGTTATCAGAGGAATTGTTTGATGTAAAAGAAGGCAGGCCTAGGAATGCTGAAAAAACGGAAGAAAATTTGACAGAGGAAGAACACTGCGGTGGTGATGCCGGTAGGCGTGCTGTAGAGAAACAGTTTCCTGACAAATTGCCTCTCAAAAAGGAAAGGAACGGCTGTGTATGTAATGCAGCTAGCATCAAATCTGGAGGGAAAGAAGAAAAAGCACCTGCTTTTATATGCTCAAAGTGCAAAGAGGGATTGCATCCTTTATGCTACCCTCTGCACAAATGTTCAAAGTTATTGGCACATGTATGTTTCTACATTTATACGAACTATAAATATATTAACTGTAATTAGTAAAGTGTAATTTTTAACGTTTATATGTTATTTTCATGAACATGACATTTTTGTTGGTTTTCGTATTATTTAAGTAATATTGTTATTTTGAACATATCGATGGCCTAGATTGAATACCTCGTATCTCAAAAAGTTCTTCCTATCCATTATTTCCCTTAAGACTGGTCACGCCTCCCAGCCACACATGAATATGCAGTCCATCAGAACAATGTTCATTGGGTTTATTTTCCTATGCTGCTGCGTAAAGGAAAATGAACTTTATAAAATTATACCGTAGGAGTCAGTAGATACGTCACGCAGACATACTTTCCTATAGTACGGTACGATAAGGTTCATATTAACAAGCTTCTAATTCAATATGCTACGCATTCAAAATAATGTTACGATCCACTAATTTTTTATGGTTTTCGGAGAACCAGAGGTGCTGGCATTTTGTACCGCAGAAGATATGCTGGTAAATCTACCAACACGAAGCTGGCCTGTTTGAGCACCTTCAAATACCACTGGACTGAGCTGGGATCGAATCCACCAATATGGGTTCAGGAGGTTTACACAGTCGGTTCCTTTTATATGCAATGTGCATATTGCTACACATATTGTATTTTAATAATATAAAGTAATAGAATATGTTACGATTCAGTACTTATTACATTGTTAAGCACAAGAAAACACCTCATTAACTCATTTGTCTGCTAAAATACGCCGTGCATATTCGCTAATTATTTTTACAATGTCTGGAACTTCCAGTGGACAAGTGTTACCGGCAACTGATACCTGAGGGCAATGTTCCGAACACGGTAGGCAGTAAACAAGAAGAGGGCTGAGGAACTCATGTCAACTCTGTTGACGTTAATGGTCGTGTGTAGCAAGCTCACCGCACTCTGTATGTAAAACTGACCAATTAGGCCCACTTTCACACCGGATGTGCTCTTCTGACGGATATGATAGCCCACTTTTATTATATGCATTAAGTTCCGGACCAGAGCTACGATTTTCACATTCGGCTCCCTTGATGGAGATGGTGGCGGTGATAAGAGTACGGTTTCGTGCAGGTTCAGAATCCATTCTATTTTCATATAATGATAAACCATGTGACTTGAAAATAAATG
This sequence comes from Anabrus simplex, assembly GCF_040414725.1. Lineage (NCBI taxonomy): Eukaryota > Metazoa > Arthropoda > Insecta > Orthoptera > Tettigoniidae > Anabrus > Anabrus simplex. The sequence goes on from NC_090265.1 coordinate 1,233,877,377, forward strand.
TGTTACTTGAAAAAATTAACATAATCTTGGCTGCGAGTTCACAAAATAATTTGTTGTTCCGTTTCTTCCTATTACTATCTTTCCAAATTCAGTCTTTCAACCTATTATCTTATTCATTTCATATTTTCAACTATCAACCTATCTTGTCTTTAGATTCTTCGGTTAAACTCATGTTTAGAATTATTGATTTTTGTTCGTCCTAATTTAGTATATCGTCGGCTTACTTCTAAAACCTCGTATGTTACAATGTTCTTCCTACCCATTATATTCCTTAAGACTAGTCACGCCTCCCAGCCACATATTTATATGCAATCCATCCGAACATTTTTCGTAGTGTCTATTTTCCTATGCTAGCGTGTAAAGGAAAATGGACCTTACAACACCGTATTGTAGGGATGTTGTTTTCATGGCGAATTTATGCACTGCTACAGTTTAATGTATTCAAGGTTCATTTTCCTGTACACATTACCATAGGAAAATGAACACAACGAAAATTGCTCTGATGGACTGTACATCCATATGTGGCTGGGAGGCGTGACCAGCCTTAAGGAAGAAAATGGATAGGAAGTGCATTGTGGGATACGAGGTTTTAGAAGTAAGCCATCGATATGTTGCCTTGTTATTTTATTTACTGTCAGTATATTTCACTCATTTTTTTCGTTAAGAATTGTCATCTCTTACTGTAATTTATACATGTTATTTTGTGATTTGAATAATAATCAGCTGCTTTTAGCCATACACTAGGGAGGGAGTCCTGCAAATATGGACTAGGCCTTGTTTTGCAGCTCGATGCCCTCCCTGCCTATGTGCAGGGACTTACTCATTATTGCGTGTTTCTGTATTACTTAGCAGTGCACTGTGTTATGCGTATATATGAAGAGGTGAAGGTGTATTTTGAAACAAATAAAATACAAGGCACAGTCCCCGAGCCACAGTAATTAACTAAAGGAGCAACAATCTCCGATCCGGCGAGGAAACGAACCTGGGACCTCCTGGACAGAAGGTCATGAAGCTGACGGTTACTAACAATAGTGTGAGGGACTGCTTCAAAGAACATGCTACACAAGGACTGAATGAAAAGGCTAAAAGAAACACAATAGTTGAAAGGTGGAAAGTCGTGAAGAATGAGATCAGTAATGCTGCTGAAGAAATGTTAGGAATAAAGAAAAATTCAAATAAGGATCAGTGGATAATTCAGGTGATACTAGACCTGATTAACGAACAGCGAAAGAGAATGAAAAACCTCCGGAGAGTGAGAAAAGAATACAGGCGATTAAAGAATGAAGTAAAGAGAAAGTGCAGGACAGTTAAGGGAGAATGGCTGAAAGAGAAGTGTACGGATGTTGAAGGTTGTGTGGTTGTAGGAAAGGTAGATGCTACATACAGGAAAATCTAGGAAATCTTTTGAGAAAGAAAACGAGGTGTGTGAATAGTAAGCGCTCAGCTGGAAAAGCACTGCTTATAGATAAATAAGGCAAAGCACAAAGATGGCAGGAACACATTCAACAATGTATCAAGGGAAAGAAGTAGATGATATGTTCTGGAACAAGAAGAGGATGTTGATGCTTATGCAACGGGAGACCCAATTTTGAGGTCACAATACGACAGAGCTTTGAAAGACCTACATAAGAACACGGCACCGAGAATTACTGACATACCGTTAGAATTATTGACTGCCGTAGAAGAAACCGGCATAGCGATTAAAGAATTAAGTACTGTAGATAGAAAGTGTCGGACAAGGAAGAATGGCTGAAGAAGTGTAAGAATGTTGAAGGTTGTATGGTTGTGTAAGATGTATGATACAGGAGAAGTGCCATTCGATTTTGGACAGAATGTTGTTATAACTATTCCCCAAAAAAGCAGGTTCTGACAAGTGTTAAAACTACCGCACCATTAGTTTGGCATGTCAGGCTTTGAAAATGTTATTTACAGAAGAGTGGAAAGACAAGTTGAAGCTGAAATGGGAGAAGTTTTTTCGACTTCAGAAGGAATGTAGAAACACGTGAAATAATGCTGACTTTACAGCTGTTCTTAGAGGATATACGTGCATGGCATTCGTAGATCTAGAAAAGACATTCGGTAATGTTGATTGGACCAAGCTATTTGGCATTCTTAAGGTGATCGGGACGAGATACCGAGAAAGAAAGATTATCTACGATATGTACAAGAATCAGTCGACAGTGATAAGAATCGAAGGTTATGAAAAAGAAGCAGAAATACAGGAGGGAGTGAGGCAAGGCTGCAGTTCCCCCTCTCCTTTTCAATGTTTATGTAAAACAGGCGATAAAGTAAATCAAAGAGGAATTTGGAAAGGGAATCATAATCCAAGGAGTGGAAATCAAAACTCTGAGACTTGTCGTTGATATTGTTATTTTATCTGAGTTTACAGAAGATCTGAAGAAATTTCTGAAGGGTATGAACACAGTCTCAGAGAAGGAGTACAAGATGAACAAAAATAAATCCAAAACAAAAGTAACGGAGTGCAGTCGAACGAAGTCAGGTGATGCAGGAAATACTAGATTAGGAAATTAAGTCTTAAAGGAAGTAGGTGAATATTTTTACTTCGGTAGTAGAATAACGAGCAATGACAGAAGTAAGGAGGATATAAAATGTAGACTAGCATAATCAAGGAAGGTCGTTCTTAAACGAAAAGGTTTGTTTGAAAACCTTCGTCTGGAGAGTGGTATTGTATGGAAGTGAAGCACAGGCAATAACTCAGAAAGAAAGACAACAGAAGCTGTTCAAATGTTGTATTACAGAAGAATGCTGGAGGTGAAATGAGTAGATCGAATACGAATGAAGAGATATTGAATCGAATTGGTGAGAGCAGAACGAAATGGCTAAATATGATCAGAAGAATGATTGGTCACATCTTAAGATATCCAGGATTTGCACATTTATTTTTTGAGAGATGATTGGTGGTAGTGGTGATTTTTGTTTTAAGAGTAAGTACTTTTCTGAGAGAAGTGTACACGGTAAGAACGGCAGGAGAAGACCAAGGCATGAATATGACAAAAATATTAGAGCACGAGTAGGAGTTACGTAGAAATTAAAAGGTTAGCACAGAATAGTGTGGCATGAAGCGCTGCGTCAAACCAGTCTACGTACTGATGACCTGGCAACGTAATAATAATAATAATAATAATAATAATAATAATAATAATAATAATAATAATAATAATAATAATAATAATAACTGTAGAAAGAGTGTCACATTTCGAGCATGTGCGATGCTGATTAACACAGCAATGAGATCCCGATGTAGAAATCAAAACCAGAATCATCATTACAATACGTGTGCTTCAGAAATTAAAACATCTTGTATGCAACCGTAACCTCCGAGTGGAAACTCATTGGCGTGTCGGGGAGTGTGATGTGTTATCGGCGCTGCTTTACTGTGACGAAGAATATACACTAAACGCGTCGTCGATGAAGAAGAAGAACACGTTACCAACGAGGAAGTAGGCCTACTTCTTCGAGCCGAAAAATCATTTGAAATCTTAATCCTCGAAAAACGCAGGAAAGTAGCCTATTGCGGTCACGTCTTCCGAAATGACAAATACAGCCTACACATGATCATAAAAAGCAAGAAAAAAGGAAAATGCTAACCCAGGCGGAGAATATTATCATCCAATCCTCCAATAAAGGTAACTCACATACGGGAAATACAAAATAGGAAGATTCCTTATGATGGTAAAAACCTTCTGTGAGGAATTAGTGGGAATAATAACAATAATCTTCTCAATTCTCAATTCTAAGATTGGTTGGCAGCAATTCGTCTTCTCCACTCTTCTCTGTAATCCGCTAATCTCTTCATTTCCACATATGAGCCTGGTCCTACGTCATCTCTTATCTGTCTTGAATATTGCAGTCTAGGTCTTCCTCTTCCTCTTTTACCTCGAATCATTCCTTCCATGACATTAACTATGAAACCATTGTGCCTATAGAGATGGCCAATTAATTGGTCTCTTCTCTTATTGTTGCTAAAAAGGATCTTTTTTCACCTATTCGTCTAAGAATTTCTTCATTGGTGAGTTTTGCTGCCCATGAGATCTTTCCATCTCCTCCAGCACTACATCTCAAATGCTCCCAGACGTTTCTTATCACCTGCACTAATAGTCCACATTTCTGAACCATACAAGGCCACAGTCCAGACAAAGCACTTAATAAATCTCTCCTTGGTCTCCACATTTAAATTCCTTGATGTAAGTAGTATCCTTTTCTTGCAAAAATCAATCTTCACTGGGAAATTCTGCTCTTTATGTCGACTGAACTTTTGCCATCTGGAGTGATTTTACTTCCTAAGTAGATAAAGACATTTACTTGCCTTAGTTGTATATCATTAATTCTGATGTAGACTGCAATATGCTGGCTGTTGCATACTATAATTTCGGTCTTTCTTGTATTAATTTTCATGTTATACTTATCTCTCAATATCGTATTTATTCTTATTAATGCACTTTGTAGTTTCTCTTCGTTCTCCTCTATGACAACTATGTCATCAGCAAATCTTATCATTTTGATTTCTACTCCATTTATCTTTATCCCTTCCGTATCCTCTTTACATTCCTCAATGCCTTCCTCAATATACAGGTTGAACAGCACTGGTGACAAATTACATCCCTGTCGTACTCCTTTCTTTATATAAGCCTCCCATACTTCACCATTTATGTTTATGATGCCTCTTTGGTTGTTATAGAGTTCATGTACGATTCGTCTATCTCTAAAATCTAGACCAACACTAGTCATAATCTTCATTAACATATTCCAGTTCGCATTATCAAAAGCTTTTTCTAAATCCACGAATGCAATAAACAAAGGTTTTCTAACGTCTAGCATTTTGTCTATAACCACGTTAGAATAGCTTCTCGTGTGCCTCTATTTCGTCTAAATCCAAACTGATCTTCAGCTAAATGTGGTTCAGTTTTATTGCTTATTTGGTTATGTATTATTCTTGTCAATATTTTTGACATGTGCGCCAATAGACTCAAGGTGCGATGTTCTTCACATTTTAGAGTTCCAGGTTTCTTTGGTATAGGGATTATGAGAGACTTAAAATCCTCTGGAATTTCTCCGGTTTCATATATTTCCATAATCAGTTTAAAAATATAGCCGTGTGTTTCATCATCCAGTCTCGGTATCATTTCTCCAGTTATTTCATCGCATCCTGGCGCTTTATTAGGTTTCAATTCTTTCACAGCCTTAAGATATTCTTCTTTTGTTAAAGAGGGTCCCAGTTGATCACTTGTTATGTTGTCTTCATTTACAAGGTCATTTATGTCAGTAGGATCTTCATATATGTATCGCTTCCATCTTTCTCCCACTTCTTTGCTCTCAGACCACAGTTTCCCATTTTCACCTAATATGCTGTTACTACGGCCAGTGACTGTTCTAAATTGTTTCTTAATCAATTCATAAGCAGTTTCCGTGTTTCCTTTCTCTATTCTTTCTCCTATTTCTTTGCATTGTCTCATTATATATTCTTCCTTAGCCTTCTTTGCTTCTCTGTTGACTAGGTTTCAGAGTCTTTTATAGTTTCTGATTCCTTCTTCACTCTTTGAGTTTTTAAATTTTCTCCTTTCCTCTGTAAGTTCAAGCACATAATCTGTTCTCGTGCTTGTTTCGTCGTTTTCCCTATTACCTGATTTGCAGCTTCTATGATAGAGTGTTTAAGGCCCATCCATTTCTCATTTATTGTACCATTGGGTATTTCTGCGACGTTCTGTTTTACCAGTGTTCGAGAGTTTTCCTTGATTCTGTCTTGTTTTAGTTTCCTGACATTATATCTGCAATATTTTTCCGCGTTCTTCCTCTTCTTTCTTATTCTTAAATCAGATTTTAACAATACTAGGTTGTGGTCACTCGCTACATCAGCTCCTGGATAATTTTTGCATTGTTTGACTTGGTTCCGGTATTTTTCCCTTACCATATAATCTATTTGGTATCTCGCTTTATCTCCAGGTGCTGTCCAGGTATACCTTCTTCTCTTGGGTTGTTTGAACAAGGTGTTTGTAATTACTAGTCCTTTTGCTTTACAAAAGTCTATTAGTTGTTGTCCTCTGTCATTTCTTACTCCAAGATCACATTGTCCTACTGTCTTCCCATCTTCTCCTTCACCAACAGAAGCGTTCCAGTCTCCAAGAAAAATGAGATTCTCGTTGTCCTTAATCGTATCCATCTACTCCTCTAACTGATCATATACCTGGTCCACTTCTTCATCTGAATGATTCGTTGTTGGCATGTACACCTGCATTATTATCGTGTCAACTGGTTCATTTTCTATTCTCACCATAATTATTCTATCACTGTATTGTACATAGCTCTGAACTCGTACACCTACGTTTTTACTTAATACTATTCCTACACCTGCCTGGCTTCCTTTTTCTCCAGAGTATATAATTCTAAAGTTATCACTCCAAAAGTCCCCCTTCTCAGGCCACTTTATTTCACTCACTTCACTGCAAATATGTCTATGTCGCGTTTAGCCATCTCCTTTTTAAAGTTCTCTAGCTTACCACAAATGTTGAGAGATCGTACATTCTAAGTCCCTAAGATAATATTTCTTGTGTTTCTTCCACGCTTTGTCCCTGACCCCAGCCGGAGATCCGAATTGGGGACTATTTTACCTCCGGAATTACATTTAGTTCCAAAGCCCACCATCATTGCTGCATAACAAGGGATATCCAGTGGATCTTTAATGGAGTGGTTTCCCTCTGGCCTTCTCCATCCTATGCCGTTGACCATACTGGTTCATCCGCCTTTAAGAGCAGTTTCCCACTCCAAGGGCAAGAGAGTGCCCTACCCTCTATCCGCTCATCCGTCCTCCTTGGAGGCTGTTGGCACTTGGTAAAGGGGGCCCGTTATCCCGGGGGGTATTCGGTCCATATCTTCTATCCAAGAATAAAACCAACTTGGTAAGACTTGGGATTAGTTCTTTCGCCCTCCAAGCCGTTGGGAGATCTCCTCTTCCGCCTTAGAGACCGTTGACCATTTTCTTTTTTAGCCTCATTTGATCCGCGGGTGCTTATTTGACCATGCCTTATTCGCACCTGTCCTGCATATCTACAGGACGTCCCCTATCAGCCATTGGGACGCGCCGTGTCGGGGTTGAGGCTCCCCACCCCAGTGTCTCACGCAGGGTTATGTTTATCTCCTACTCGTTCCAGAGCCAAACACCCACGCAAGCTGACCAGGTAATGTGTAATATGCTGTTAGTACAGAAGCCTCACTACTCACCTTAAAGATGGTTGACAATATGGACCGGCTGTGTGACCTAGGCAACGCTAAAATGCTAAACAGAGTGCCAATCTTCATAGTTTCTATGGTAGTAAAGACAAAAGAAACAAAATGGGTGAAAGTAAGGGCAAAGATGTTAGCCGAACATAATGAATGGTTATCTAGGTAGTGTTATCTATGGAACTATTGTAGCAGTTAACAAGATGGCTGACACTTACTGCACAAAATTTATAATAAATATTACATTGAAAGCACTATCAAACGAGAGTATATTCTTTGGATAACACTAACACAAACTCAGCACCCAAAATAAGCCACAAATACTCCTCAGAAGCTACGAAAGAAGCGCAGGTTTCCTGTATAGGTGGATGTAAGACGCAGCGCTATTACACACGATCTCACCCTCTGGTGGTTGCACGGAAAATAATAATAATAATAATAATAATAATAATAATAATAATAATAATAATAATAATAATAATGAAGTCTACCGTTTATCCCACCCCTGTGAGGTCACGGGTGTGAACTGTGTTGCAAATGTTTTACGGCCAGATGCCCTTCCTGATGCCAACCCTATTTGGAGGTGTGTAATCACTACTGCGTGTTTCTCTTATGGTTCGCAGTCTGGTGTGTTGTCTGAATATGAATAAGCAAATGTTGGGACCAACAAAATTAGCCAGTCCCCGAGCCAGAAGAATTAATCAGAAGCGATTGAAATTTCCGACCCGGCCGGAAATCGAACCCGGGACTTTCTGATCCGAAAGCCTCAGCCAAGGAGTTGGTCAATCAGTGAAGAAGCCTTAAGACCCAGATTTTATTTTGAAAGACCTATTAAGTTAACCCTCACAGTATATCAGTCTTTTTGACCGCTTTCGTTTTAAAACTTGAATAAACTCGGGAATTTCAAACCCATACTCATCTCATTCTTTAGATGTACTGTTTTCTGACATTCTGCTTGCAGAATTTGTGTGTATTGAAATATCTATTAACTGAAGCCTGCTCTCAAAGAACGTTGTATATAAGCTACTACAAATATTTCATGGAATAAGGTTGTAGCCTATATCTTCTAAGGAATAACTTAGCACCAGGTTACTCAATATTCAAACAAATGAGATAGAAATTTTTGTTTGAAAACTGGCTTCCCTGTAAGAACGATGTACATTAACAAACATGGCCGACGTCAGTAATCCGAGTATGTCACTTCCATCAATGTTAACACTGAATAAGAGCAGGAAGATTAATATTAATCAACTGAACTTGAAGGACAACGTGCGCAAAGGACTGAGGGATAGCGGAAGAAGCTATATATCAACATCATAACGTGTGTTGGAAGGAAAGCAGCGTCCAACACAGGTAAGAGAAGAATGTTGTATATCACGTAGCTGGTTGTTTAAGGACTGTATTTTCGTAACGTTCTTTTGAAGGAGAATTGGCTTTACGTTGCACCGACACGATAGGTCTTATGGCGACGATGTCCGGCTCCATGGCTAAGTGGTTAGCGTGCTGGCCTTTGGTCACAGGGGTCCCGGGTTCGATTCCCGGCAGGGTCGGGAATTTTAACCATAATTGGTTAATTTCGCTGGCATGGGGGCTGGGTGTATGTACTGTCTTCATCATCATTTCATCCTCATAATGACGCGCAGGTCGCCTACGAGCGTCAAATCAAATCAAATCCAATCAAAAGAACTGCACCTGGCAAGCCGAATACGTCCTCGGACACTCCCGGCACTAAAAGCCATGCGCCATTTCATTTCATGGCAACGATGGGATAGTAAAGGGTCCGACTCGTTGGCTGAACGGTCAGCGTACTGGCCTTCGGTTCAGAGGGTCCCGGGTTCGATTCCCGGCCGGGTCGGGGATTTTAATCGTCTCTGATTAATTCTTCTAGCCCGGGGACTGGGTGTTTGTGTTTGTCCCAACACTTTCCTCTTCATATTCACACAACACACTACACTACCAACCACCACAGAAACACGCAATAGTGATTACATCCTTTCATATAGGGTTGGCGTCAGGAAGGGCATCCGGCCGTAAAACAGGGCCAAATCCACATGTGCGACACAGTTCGCACCCGCGACCCCACAGGTGTGGGATAAGCGGTAGAAAAAGAAGAAGAAGAAGAAGAAGATGGGATAGTAAAGGCCTAGGAGTAGTAAGGAAGCGGCGTGGCCTTAATTATGGTACAGCTCCAGCATTTGCCTGGTGTGAAAATAGGAAACCATCTTCAGGGCTGCCGACAGTGGAGCTCGAACCCACTGTCTCCCGGATGCAAGCTCACAGCCCAACGCCTCCAACCGCACTACCAACTCGCCAACTAGTTTATTACTCAAATGTTTGTTTCCTTTTAGGTCCTTTTAGACCTGTCTGTGTCGGCGGGACGTAAAACAAATTCTAAAAATAAAGTTTAAAAAATAAAAATAAAAAGCGAGAATTTCTTTAAAACCATTCGACCAGTCGAAATTTATTCAACAGTGATTCATAACAAACCCCGATAAGAGCTCCTTTGAAAGTAGAATGCTTGGACATGCATTTGAATCGCCAGTTCTAGGATCAGGTTAATAACACCCTACATAGTTATTTTTGATTGAAAAACAATTATTTTGTAAAATGTTCCAAAATTCAGTAATTAACTTCACATAATTATGTGAAAATAAAAAAGCATTGATGATTACTCAAGAAATTGCATAAAACATTAGGAATACAGCTGGGGTCAAAAATATCCTATTGAAGCAGTATACCATTTTAAAGCATGCATGATGTGAGAGTTAGGAAGTATTACGGATATAGGTTTAAAATGCTTTCTAAGAAAGATAAAAGAAAAATCCTTCAGTTTATCCCATTTCTTTCTGGGTGTCACTTTATGGCTAAAGTGTCGACAACGACCAATGTAGACAAGAAGAATGTCAGGCACATTCCCTTCCCTATTTCGAATTTAAAACGGGATTTGGGTCTTGAGGTGGGAAAACTTCGATAAAGAAACAAACTATTTATTCCTAAGCATAGCGACTCTAGTCCTAGTAAGCTTGATATTCACGTGTGACTTACACTGTCTATTTCCAGCAACATACGAAGAAGCCATCGGTCAGTTGACCAAGGCTTTGGCATGCCAAAACTTTCCTATTATTTCTACTTCGACTCGAGACAAGTCAAGGAGAATACTTTTCCCTCTCTTTTTGGCAGTGATAGCTGAGTGACGTAGCCACTGGCTTCTCATCAAGGTAGCCATGTTTTCCTTTCTCGGCCAATTCAAAGGCTATTGGATTCTTGAAATCAGCTCTTGGCTAAGTGAAACCCGTCTCAATACATAGGCCAGAATCGGCTACATACAGTTAAACAAACGAGGACTCGAACACAGGTCCTCTAACACCTTAACACTACAAAGCCAGCATTTTGTGGATTTGCCATCATCAGAAATGCTACTACTACTGCTATTTGCTTTACGTCCCACTAACTACTTTTTCGGTCTTCGGAGACGCCGAGGTGCCGGAATTTAGTCCCGCAGGAGTTCTTTTACGTGCCAGTAAATCTACCGACACGAGGCTGACGTATTTGAGCACCTTCAAATACCACCGGACTGAGCCAGGATCGAACCTGCCAAGTTGGGGTCAGAAGGCCAGCGCCTCAACCGTCTGAGCCACTCAGCCCGGCTCATCAGAAATGAACTAATTAATTAATTAATGGCGTATGGCCTCCGGAGAGGCCTGGTGCAGGTCTTTTTCTAGTAGACGGCCTATTAGGCGACCTGCATGTCTGTGAAGATGAGGGCCCTACCTACCATGATTTCTAATGTTGAATACGCCACATGCACCCAGCCCCCGAGCCATTGGAATTAATCAATTAAGGTTAAAATCGCTGACTCGGCCGGGAATCGAACCCGGGACCCTCTGAACCGAAGGCCAGTACGCTGATCATTCAGCCAACGAGTCGGACAGAAATGAACTGAAAAACACTGTAAGTGTTTTGTAACTTTAGTTCCAGTGAAATGAAATGAAATGGCGTATGGCTTTTAGTGCCAGGTGTGTCCGAGGACATGTTTGGCTTGCCATGTGAAGGTCTTTTGATTCGACGCCCGTAGCCGACCTGCGCGTCGTGATTAGCATAAAATGATCATGAAGACGACACATACACCCAGCCCCAGAGCCAGCGAAATTAACCAATGATGGTTAAAATTCCCGACCCTGCCAGGGTCGAACCTGGGACCTCTGTGATCAAAAGCCAGCACGCTAACCATTTAGCCATGGAACCGGAGAGTTCCAGGGAAAGGTATAACAATAATGCCTGCGATCTTGGGCACGGTGCCAAATTCGTTTTCATTCAACTACCTGCACTGGATAGAAGTATTGTCGCAATAGAAAAATACATCGTTAAACAATTTTATATTCATATAGGATTTTGTACAGGCTTCTAGCTAGCTACCCCCCCCCCCTCCTACTTCCCCGCAGCTACAGCATTCTAAAATTTATTCCAAAAACAATACGTTTAGACTTGAAATGCCCCTACAACCGTTCCTTAAATCTAAATTCGAAAAGACGTGTGCATAGGTTCATGGCTAACTAATGAGGTATTTGAAGCTTCACTGACTTGCTATACGTGATGCTCCTTCCTTTCATATAATTAACAGCGGTTGGTTACAAGTTTTGGGCTGTTCCCACCACCAACTTCCATTCAAAAATGATTAATTTTCATAAATGGGCCATTTATTCCAGTCAGTACCATGAGCCTACACCTGTGATCCCTTATCTTGATCCTAACACAAAGAGCGAAGCATTAGCCCACTCTAGGAAATGAGCCTGACATTTAGACGTAAGTGATCAAGAGATTAGTTTTCTGGAAATTTTGCGGAATACAGCAACACACATGTCATAACATTTGAAACCTGTTATCGGCTCATCAGAAGAGGATAGCCTACTCATTATAGATTGAACTATCTACTGCAGTCCAATGTCGTATGAAAATTACTGTTAATTAGGGAATTAAGGTTGGGGCTACATATCAATGTGCAAGCGAGCGCGCCTGCCTGCCCTCGGACCCAGCACCTGCTGACTACAATGCACTCATTTATCGAACTTCCTCGGCGAACAACTTGGCTCACTTTGAATCTATCTGAGGAGGCGTATGCAAGTTCATCGAGTAGCCCACGTTTCACGAGATATTCTTGGAAGAAATGCAAGCGATATCAAAATTTAATAATAATAATAATAATAATAATAATAATAATAATAATTACGGAGCGTGATAACCGAGAGATTTCTCACCAAGGCGTCGACGTCCGCTGTTCGAATCCCGACCAATGAATGTGGGATTTCGGAAGTGAAAAGTCACGCCCCTGTGATTCGGATTTTACGTAAGACAGGAGCTTCTGTGTCTGTGATCATGATATCAACGATAACGTAAAACTACAAGACAGCTTGCTTACTATTCTTCTTCTTCTCATTATTATTATTATTATTATTATTATTATTATTATTATTATTATTATTATTATTATTATTATTATTATTATTATTATTATACATGCAACATACATACATTATCTGTATAGACCGTTATGCCTTTCAGCGTTCATTCTGCAAGACTTTGTGAATTTACTAAACGTCGCCACAATCCTCTATTTACAACTAGTGCTGTGGTCTCATTTAGTTCTATACCTCTTATCTTTAAATAGTTAGAAACTGAGTCAAAACATCGTCTTCTTAGTCTCCCAATACTTCTCTTACCCTCTATAACAGAGTCCATCCTATCCTCCTCCATTCGCCTCACATGACCCCACCACCGAAGCCGGTTTATGCGCACAGCTTCAGTCATCGAGTTCATTCCTAACTTAGCTTCTATCTCCTCATTCCAAGTACCCAACTGCCATTGTTCCCACCTGTTTGTACCAGCAATCATTCTCGCTACTTTCATGTCTGTTACTTCTAACTTCTGAATAAGATATCCTGAATCCACCTAGCTTTCGATCCCGTAAAGTAAAGTTGGTCTGAAAACAGACCGACGTATCCACTTCATAATCTCCTACCTCTTCCTCGTTATCTCCCCTTACCCGAATATCACTTACTAATAGCACATCCAGATACATCCACTTTGCTGTCTCAGCCAGTTTTACTTTCTTTCTTCCATAAGCCCCATTAATATTGATACCTCCACATCGAATTCCATTTCGTTCGCCAAGTTGTTTCAAAGGAGTCCCTCGCCTGTAAGATGGGAGTGGGACTCCCTTACTCCCATAGGTCCAAGGCTTGCTTAAAATGTTTTGAGCTCAATAAATTCATGAAGCAAGATGCTACCTACTTACACATAGTCCAAGAGAGGATCTCTCCTCTAACCGGTTTCCGAGATATCAGCTTCCATTCCATAGCATTTGGTACCCCGACTCTCAGGACCACTTACTAGACCACTTAACCGTTGCCCATGATTCACGAGCTAGGACGTGACTACAGTAACTCACACCATGAACCATTATTATTATTATTATTATTATTATTATTATTATTATTATTATTATTATTATTATTATTATTATAGTACATATACAATTGTTAGATATTTCGATGATACTATTAATTACGGTAGTATATTAACTTTTCCTAAACTGAACATGTAATAGTTTTCAAATCTATACTGCAGTTAGCAAGTATATAGCTTAATGTTAAGAGAGCTGAGAACTTTGGAAAAAATTAACAATAGAAAGGTTTATGATGTTGAGGGTTTTGAATGAAGTCATATATTTCTGTCACATAAAATATGTACGAGCTTTAGTACATTAAACAGTTCACTAATTTATAGCAAGTTCAGCATTATAGTTACAAAATCAATACATTTGAAATAAAGTCACAAAAATTACAAGATTTTTCCTTAAACATCTTAATGTTTTGGAACAGACTCCCAAGACTGATCCAGGAAATATATTTCAATTTCTAATTTACAAACTTATTCACATCAGCGACATGCCACTTTATTCCGTCCGGAATACTTCGACGATCCATTTTGTGTCAAGAGATTTACTCTCACCAACGCACTCGCATAACGTCAAATAGGCTCACAAATATACTTTTTAGAAAGCAGACAATGAGACAATGTTTCGTACCGTTTCTTGTGTAAATAGACATGTATCAAGTAGGCAATGGCAACATCTGGGCTCTGGAGGTGGCGTTGACTCTGGCCCCAGATTTAGAATTTAATCAACCTATTCAAGTCTGACGGCTATTGTGGAGAATTGTCTTGGAAGTTAAATAAAGCAAATGACGTTACTGTTCACCCACACAATTTTCCTCTCTAATGTTCTGATGTACATTTGAAAGATTTTCATGTGATTCATTAATACGTAGGACTTTAAATCTATAGTTGGCAATGTTCTATCTGAAGCTTTTATTTTCACATTAAAGTAATGCATTCTTCTCCCATCTTCTAACAGTTTAAAAGTTCACTAAGACTCTTGCTGTTATCGAGCGAGTTGGTAACACGGTTAGGGTCGCGTAGCTGTGACGTTGCGTTCAGGATATAGTGGGTTCGAATTCCACCATCGGCAGCACTGAAGATGGCTTTCCGTGGTTTCCCAATTTCACAACAGTCAAATGCTCGGGCTGTGCCTTTAACAAGGCCACGGTCACTACCTTCCCAGTCCTAACCCTTTCCCGTCCTTACGCCGCCGAAACACTGAACAGGCTCCATTTTAACATATTTTTACATTAGGTATTAATCAGAGTTGTTTCCACTCTCAAAAAGACCAACTGCAATTTGTACCTACCGATATTTCTATACATAATCGATCACCACTGTTCTGCACTTAGGACTGTCGACTAGGGGGCAGATTCCCTATGAATTTTTTGCCTTGTATTATTTAAATTATTCCGAAAGGTTGAAAATTTGTCGAACATTTCCCTTGGTAAATGTTTTCAATCCTTAGACGAATATTAGCCCCACTTTATCATCTTGAATTCCAACTTAGTTTATCTTTTCAAAATTCTATTCAAACTCACTCATCTGCTAACGCCATGACATGCCATCTCTCCACTGACAGCTCGGAGCATACCGCTTAGTCGAGCAGCTCGTTTCCTTACTGCCTAGTAGTTTGTTTCCACAGATATAAGTTATAGAGAAATACTACTTGATAGATTTTACTTCATAAAAACTATAATGCAAAATAATTTTCCGTGTACATAGATGAAGTCATTAGAATGTGATATTCTAATTCTATCATTTCTCTCATTTACTATGGAAATAAATATACATTTTATAGAATTATGTACACAATTTACTCAATTTAAAATTTGTGATAGAATGTTTCCTATATTTCGTCCTAAGAACCTTTCTACTCTTTGAACGAACAAACATAACTTATCATCAGTAAATCAGGCTGGACGAAGATCGTCTAATCTGAGATATTTTATTTAATTTTCAATTTATAGTTGTAACTTTCCTTTACAGCATTTTACGTTACTGCTTTTGACTCGAGTAAATAAATAAAATAATGAATTGTCCTTTGCTTTCAATCAACGTTTTTCGGCTGCTAAAGATGGCATTTCGTGAGTTGACTAACGCGAGAACCGCTATAGTAAATGGAACTGAATTCAACAATTTTTAACGCTATTCTGTCAAGTATTATTTCTATACATTTGTATAACAACATTATTGCACTACAGTAGATTCCCTCACTTTTAGCTCAATAATGCTACAGCAGACCATTTGAGACATAAACTTACAGCAGAGAATAACAGGGATGACCATATAAATGCAATGATTCTCAGTGGGTAGAAACAGTCTTCGAACGTACTGGAAGATGCCACTAAGTACGTTACCTAAAATTCTTCACACCTGATCTCATGACTCCTTGCGCAAACAAATACATGTCAATAAATGTATCGTCTTTGATTGAAATAAACTTTGCAAATCTTAGGACTTTTTTTCTGACGAAGCATTGAAGCACATAAGTGGGTATTTAGTAACATTCAATCGAATAATAGCTAAATACTGTAATCGAGAAAAGTACATGTTCCTTCTTTGGTTCGTTACACGATGTATCCGTAATTACAATTTTTCCTCACCATAATTAAGACAGATGTAATAAGATAATGTATTGAGACATAAACTGAACATGAACTGAAGAGTTCATGGGGAAAACTGACGCGATCCTAAGGACCATGATAAACTTTCTTTAAAGAAGAATAAACATTGAAATACTGCTTCACAAGAAGAAAGTGGAGAAAAGAGCTCGCAAAAATAGAGGGCATAATCCTTTCAACAATGTAAGGTGTGAAACTAACGCTACAAATCTTTGTAATGTCAATGTTGCTTCATGACATTGTTGAAGAATTTATTTCCGCTAATTTCACTAATCTCTCACTTTCTGTTAACGTAGTAAATGTTAGATATTACGCAACAAATACGGTATTTACGGTGGTAAAACTAGGTGATTAATGCTATGTAGTATAGCTGACAGTAAATTTTGTTTTTTGTTCGTTATAAACCAATAGCGTGCAGACATCCGAAACTATATGAGTATTTTTGAAAATATTCTATATATTGGTGAAGTTGATAAATACGTACCTTTCTAACGGTGGCAAGGAGAAGGCTACATTCAGTAACATGCTTCATCCCAGCCTCTCCACTCTTTGTGTCAGACACTCTTGTGAATATTTAACCAAGTAGGGTTATTAAGAAGGCAGTAGCAGCAGTGAAACCTAAGAAACACAACCCGAAAGTACTTTAGCAAGTTAAAATTAGCTAAGATATTAAAAACACTAAGTGTCCTTAGTATTGTTACAATAGCTTTTAATAACTTTCTTGATAGTCCACTTATAAAGAAATCCGCAGCATTAATATCGTTTCATCTTTATCTTGAACTGCCTCAATGCCACTACACTTGCCTAAATTGCCATCATGCGAGTGGCATATTGGTAGAGAAAGAAAAATTCTGTTTTCAGTCTAACCCAACACGTGAAGCGAATAATGAATATCACGGCTAACAAGATCTTTTTCATTATCATAAGATATGAAAATACATCAGATTAATTTGGCATTGTTTAAGATGTGCCTCTGGGTTTACTGCATTAAATATTCTTAATCATTTATATAGGAGATGGCGGTGATATATTGAAATATCAGGACTGTTATTAACGAGCAACTACTAGCATAGGGTTTTGAACGTATCAAAATACTATTAGTATATAAAAGACTTGGTGTGATCTTATATATTATCTAGTCTTATGAGAATAATAATAAAATATTTCAAGTGCTTAGGACTAGGTTAGAGCCAAAGTTGTGAGATGGACAGTAGGCAATGGTATGATGATGAACGGGGTTAAAAGTCAGGTTGTGAGTTCCACAAATAGGAAAAGTCCTCTCAGGTTTAATGACTGCATTGATGGGAGTGAAAGTTCCTTTTGTGGATCATTGTAAGTACCTAGGTGTTAAGGAACGATCTTCATTGGTGTAACCACATAAATATGATTTAAATAAAGAGTACAGATATCTGCACATGGTTATGAGATTATTTAGAGTATGGTTCCAGTGTATGGGACCCTCACCAGCATTACTTGATTCAAGAACTGGAAAAAAATCAAAATAAAAGCAGCTGGATTTGTTCTGGGTGATTTCCGACAAAAGAGTAGCGTTACAAAAAGGTTGTAAAGTTTGAGCTGGGAAGACTTGGAGAAAGGAGGCGAGCTACTCGACTATGTGGTGTGTTCCGAGTTGTCAGTGGAGAGATAGCGTAGAATGACATTAGTAGACGAATAAGTTTAAATGGTGTCTTTAAAAGTAGGAGAGATCACAATATGAAGATAAAGAAGACACGTTGGGGCAAATATTCCTTTATAGGAAGGGGAATTAGGGATTGGAATAACTTACCAAGGGAGATGTTCAATAAATTTCCAACTTCTTTGCAATCATTTAAGAAAAGGCTAGGAAAACAACCGAAAGGGAACCTGCCACCTGGGCGACTGCCCTAAATGCAGATCAGTATTGATTGATTGATTGATTGATTGATTGATTGATTGATTGATTGATTGATTGATTGATTGATTGATTGATTGATTGATTGATTGATTGATTGAACGCCACCGCGAGGAAGGAATTCTCAATGTAGGAACTGGAGACGAGTGGTCTTCCCACAAAAGGAATATTAATGTAGCATTTTATTTCACTAATCATTTAGGCAAAACAGCCCACATAAATTCTGGGTCCCCTGATAAATCAATACGGCAAGCCTCCTCTTCTTCAACATCCTCTCAAAGAACCAAATAAAATATTGGCAGTCATCTGAATGTAGATTTTAGAAGAAGAACCCTAGCAATCACGTAAAATAGAGATCAAGATACGCGTTATGCAATATTAGGCTAAATATATGTAAATAAAACCGTAACGACCGTGCGTCTGTAGGCCCTACATTGACTGTTTTGGCGAAATTTTCGTTCAGCTATCCAATGCAGGTGTAATAATGACCATGTGCATATTTTCAGCTTTGGTGTCCGTTTGCCTATTCGTTTGTCTGTTTGATGTCTGGGAGTTTTTATAACTTGAAAACTATTGGATATATTTCTACCAAACTTCATATTTAGAATCTACCTCTCCTTGGGTAGGTTTCAGGGCCAATATTGTTTCTAAATCCTTGAACTGACAGGGGGTTTATACGGAACCGAAACCTTGATTTTGCACTCCCACAAAATATACACAACCAAACTTAATGGAAATTGACCTGCCTTAATGGAAATCAATTTCTAAAACTTTTTCCCATGTGCATCATTTCGATACGAGGATTAATAAGGGAGATATCATTAACGGACCTTTTTTTCAGCATAACTTCGAGCGGATTTAGCCTAAAGGCCGGTCCGTGTAAAGCATATTTCTTATAACTGCAAAACTACTGGAAATATTTTAACAAAACTTCATATTTAACATCCCCCTGACCGCAGGTAGTGTTTAAGGCCCATAGCTTTTCATATACCCGGAGTGGACTTTTTTTTAGGAAACCTAAACAGTGATTTTACTCTCCCACAAAATATACTAGACCAATCAGGATGGAAATTAACAAACCTTAATAGATACCAATTTCTAAAACGTTTTACTCATGTGCACTTCTTTGATAGGATGATTAATAACGGAGATATCATTAACGGACGATTTGAGAGGTTAAGTCCAGTGGTCATAGCCCAAAAATTGTTGTACGTGGAGCATATTCCATATCTTCTTCTATCTATATAAATAAAATCGCAACGACTGTGTGTCTGTACATAACTGTTTTGGTGAAATTTTCATTCAGTTATCCGTTTCAGGTGTAATAATGACCATCTCCACATCTTTTAGCTTCGGTGTCTGTTTGTCTGAGTTCTTATAACTTGAAATGAAAACTACTGGATATATTTCTACCAAACTTATCTCCTTGGGCAGGTTTTAGGGCCAATATTGTTTCTAAATCCCTGAATTTACTGGAGGTTTATACGAAACCGAAACAGTTATTTTGCACTCCCACAAAATATACGCAACCAAACTTAATGGAAATTTGCCTGCCTTAAAGGAAATCGATTTCTAAAACTTTTCTCTCATGTGAATCATTTCGATAGTAGGATTAATAAGGGAAATATCATTAACGGACCGTTTTTCAGTCTAACTTCGAGCGGACTTTCTTTTAACACTTTTTTGTCGATTTGTCTTTTCATCCGTTTGTAGCGTTCTTATAACTGGGAAACTACTCTATATATTTCTACCAAACTTTATATCTGTCCTTGGGTAGGTATTAGGGTCAATATTATTTCAAAATTCCTGATTGGTGTGGGGATTTATAGGAAGTCGAAACAGTGATTTTACGCTCCCGCAAAATATAAATGACCAGCGTTAATAAAAAACTGACCAGCATTAATGGAAATCAATTTCTAAAAATATTATTTTCTAAAAAAATCAATTTCTTAAAAATGTTCTCATGTGCACCTTTTTCGATAGGAGGATTACAAGGGAGTTATCATTAATGGACTGTTTTACAGGCTGTTATGTCATTTCGAGTTGGGTTAAATGGTTTAACTAAAGAGCCATTTTACTCTTTTCGACACAACAGATAATAGGGAGGTTATCGTCAACGATTGGTTTCATGAGTCTTCAGCCACTGCGCTACTCCCCGTTTCAGATGAACAACAATATGTAACCTTGAAATAGGGAGAATTTCGCACAACTTCGGACCAGGAACTGTATCGTTCAATAAATTCTGTGATCTACCCCATTCTGTCTCCACTTTGTTCAGCTTTATCGTACTTCACGTCACAGCCACGTGCTTTCGTAGAAGAATATCACTTTAACATGCCGTAACAGGCATGTAACTTCGCATAAGTTCATTACGGAATCGTGAATTCGATTACCAGTTGCGAAGAACGGGCACATATGCTAGTACGCTAATATTTTTAGCCGGCATTATATTATTGGGCTTCCAATTACGTAATCAATCCACTGAACTCCTGAGCTCCTTGAAATCCCGGGCACACAGACAAATGTCTCCCTGGACGTTAATCTCCCAAGAGCTATAAAATCGTGGCAGTGGGTCCACTATCAGCAGCATCACAGTACATCACTCCACGGACTAAAAGATTCCATTCGACGGAACCACGATTTTATAGCTCTTAGAAGATAAAATCCACAACATCGACCTTGGTCCGATTTAACTATACTAAAACCAACAGGCACACACGACTCAAAAAATATATATTATTTACTACAAAAGTAAGATTTTTATAACAATATTTACATATAATGACGAGAAACACGCAAGAACTTTTCCACAAAAGAAGATCGCAATGAGAGGATGTATCTTTTAAAAGAAACTTTTCACACAAATGTTTTCATATTTTAACTGTTTTATAACATTTTTATGTACTGACGATGATCCAAAGGATCGAAATATGTCTATGCTTTAAACTATCCTTGTGTTAATTTCAGATTTAACAACATTCTGTAGTGAATAAGGTGGATAAAAATCATATATTTTAATTCAACTCTTTCTGAACTGGCTATAAGAATATTTCTGCTCTCTGTGTCTCTTGTTATTTCTCTCTTAGCTATTTTCTTTGTGCTAGTTGTTTTACGTTGCACCGACACAGTGGAGAGATGGCGTGGGAGGACATCACTAGACGAATAAGTTTGGACGGTGTCTATAAAAGTAGGAAAGATCACAATATGAAGATAAAGTTGGAATTCAAGAGGACAAATTGGGGCAAATATTCGTTTATAGGAAGGGGAGTTAGGGATTGGAATAACTTACCAAGGGAGATGTTCAACAAATTTCCAATTTCTTTGCAATCACTTAAGAAAAGGCTAGGAAAACAACAGATAGGGAATCTGCCACCTGGGCGACTGCCCTAAATGCAGATCAGTAGTGATTGATTGATTGATTGATTGATTGATTGATTGATTGATTGATTGATTGATTGATTGATTGATTGATTGATTGATTGATTGATTGATTGATTGATTGATTGATTGATTGATTGATTGATTGATTGATTGATTGATTGATTGATTGAAATCTTATGGTGACAATGGAATAGGACAGGGCTAGGACTGGGAAAGGAGCGATCGTGGCCTTAATTAAAGTGAAGCCCCAGCATTTGCTTGGTAAAAATAGGAAACCACGAGAAACAATCTTCAGGGCTCTTTTGGTAGGAACTTATTTTCTTATTTGATCTGTAAAGTTCTTCATGTTCAATGTGGGTATATATATCGATTGTTGTTCATTAGTATTTGTCTTTCCCTTAATAATTTTCTTTATGTCATAACCCCAAAAATTATTTCCGTGCTTCATGTATCCTTGAGTGATTTTCATTCCTATACTCTCCTTTTAATTTTCAATCCGTATAGAACTCAATTGACCGCCTCTGTGGTGTAGTGGTTAGTGTGATTAGCTGCCACCCCCGGAGGTCCGGGTTTGATTCCCGGCTCTGCCACGAAAATTTGAAAAGTGGTACGAGGGCTGGAACGGGGTCCACTCAGCCTCGGGAGGTCAACTGAGTAGAGGTGGGTTCGATTCCCACCTCAGCCATCCTGGAAGTGGTTTTCCGTGGTTTCCCACTTCTCCTCCTGGCGAATGCCGGGATGGTACCTAACTTAAGGCCACGGCCGCTTCCTTCCCTCTTCCTTGCCTATCCCTTCCAATGTTCCCATCCCTCTACAAGGCCCCTGTTCAGCATAGCAGGTGAGGCCGCCTGGGCGAGGTACTGGTCATACTCCCCAGTTGTATCCCCCGACCAAGAGTCTGAAGCTCCAGGACACTGCCCTTGAGGCGGTAGAGGTGGGATCCCTCGCTAAGTCCGAGGGAAAAACCGAACCTGGAGGGTAAACAGATGATGATGATGATAGAACTCAATTTCCTTATATTTTTTCTTAACCTTTTATTGTAATATGAAATTATACTTGGATTCTTCAGCGGCTCAGTCCTGAAGGACATGTTATATATACCTGAAACTTCGCTTTCGTAAATTTAACAAAGAATGTTGTAAGTTCACTGCATTGCAATGTTATTACAAGAAGATCGGACATAGTTGCCATTCATCAGATGAACACATTGGATGTTTTAATTGATTCAGCTGCCCGGCTCCATGGCTAAATGGTTAGCATGTTGGCCTTTGGTCACAGAGGTCCCGGGTTCGATTCCCGGAAGGGTCGGGAATTTTAAGCATCATTGGTTAATTTCGTTGGCACTGGGGATGGGTGTATGTGTCGTCTTCATCATCATTTCATCCTCATCATGACGCGCAGGTCGCCTACGGGAGTCATATCGAAAAGACTTGTATCTGGCGAGCCGAACTTGTCCTCGGACACTCCCGGCACTAGAAGCAATACGCCATTTCATTTTTTCACTGATACACCTAACCGTTCTGAAACAAATTCTCGAAGAATCTAGATCTATGAACCCATTGGAGAATAATAAGTATAGTTTGGATTAAATGTCTATCATCGAAATGATGATGGGCAGCCGTGGTATTATCCCGAAGAAATATTTTTATAGCATATCGTTGGGAGCTGGTCAGAAAATAGGTTTACATAGTCTTTCTTTCATAGAAGAAATCATCTGTTGACTATAGTGCTCGGCAAAAAGGCTATAACATTAAAAAGCGAATATCGCCGCCCTATTTTCTTTTTTCAATGGCTCATCATTGCTGCCAACTTCACTAGTTACATATTGAAATCACGAGCCATAACCATCAACAAACTAACCTCAATGTCAGCTTCAATAATGGAAGTTCTCTTACCCAAGTAAATGATCAGTCAAGATATTCATAAATAAGTCGGTCTTCGTGCTCACTAAAGAAATAAGGAAATAAATAATATAATAAAATACAATAAAAATTTAGAAAAAATTGTAAGGAAATTGAGGGGTTTTTTTTTTTTTTTTTTTTTTTTGCCATCTGGTTTACGTTGCACCGACACGGATAGGTCTTATGGCGACGGTGGGATAGTAAAGGCCCAGGAATGGGAAGGAAGCGGCCGTGGCCTTCACTAAGGTACAGCCGCAGCATTTGCCTAGTGTAAAATGGGAAACCACGGAAAACCATCTTCAGGGCTGCCGACAGTGGGGTTTGAACACACTATCTCCCGGATGCGAGCTCACAGCTACAACGAAATTGAGTTTTTATATGAATGACTATAGGGATATAAACACACTCTCTCATCCTCACTCAATGTAATGTTATGTATTTCTATCTTTATTTTGATATACGCAGTACTACAACCGTATTGCTATTACTTGTTGGACTGAAGTGAAACCACGTTGTAATAATACACACAAGCAAATATATTACACGTGTATATGCCGTAATTCAACAAGAATATACGAAGGCTAAGCCAGCAAACCGTATCAAAATCGTAACAAGCCGAGGTTAGGTTAGGTTAGGTTAGGTTAGGTTAGGTTAGGTTAGGTCGATAACGAAATTTCCGTCCATTTCAACTGAACTCATATTTATAGAGGAGGTAACGTTGCTTTCCTTTTCGGAGGAGTTCTTGCAAATTTTTCTTGTTTTTATACATCCTGGTTGAATTCTATACATACGAATTGGACGAATTAAGACCGTATTAATACAATGCTGCGTTCATCATTTACGTCATTAAATGCGTTATTCGAACCTGCCACAGTTCTACTTACCTGGTATTATCGAAACAGATTTACAATCCTACAGAGAAAGAAAATATGCTTCACTTATACTCGCAAAGGAAACACTAGTGATTTTCATAATATGGCAGTGGCAGTATGTATGATCTCCCAAGTCACAAAATAAATCGTGACTACATAGTGCCAACCTGCAAGATTAACAGTTACTGTAAGACGTCGTATCTGCAAGTAATGTCCCTAAACTGTGTGGTTAGCGACACTAAATCGAACCCAACAGTTAGAAAAACTGTAAATGGCTTCTTCCAGTATTAACAAGGGAAATAGGGTAAGGATGTACCCTTAGTGTAGGCTCTTGCATGGCAGATACTGTCCGGTTTAGAAAAGCTATGTCGTCGAGAAGCATAATGAACATACAGCATAGACTAATTATTTATGTTTTGGAGTTCCTTTGTTGCATTTAATAGTCCTAAGAATGCTAGTTATTAAGAGCCGACCACTCGCTAGAGTATCCAAGTCTGGAATGGTTAATTCAATTCAATTTTTTTTTTTTTTGCTAGGGGCTTTACGTCGCACCGACACAGATAGGTCTTATGGCGACGGTGGGACAGGAAAGGCCTAGGAGTTGGAAGGAAGCGGCCGTGGCCTTAATTAAGGTACAGCCCCAGCATTTGCCTGGTGTGAAAATGGGAAACCACGGAAAACCATCTTCAGGGCTGCCGATAGTGGGATTCGAACCTACTATCTCCCGGATGCAAGCTCACAGCCGCGCGCCTCTACGCGCACGGCCAACTCGCCCGGTAATTCAATTCAAATAAAAATGTAAAATATCTTCATGCGCTTCTAGCCTAATTTATATGCTTAAAACAACATAATACTGGGGTTATGAGATTTCATACACGCAGTTTGGCAAACCATCACTATTATTCTTGTTAGAACATTCATGAATATTAAACTATACAGAAAAACTAATAGTTAAACAGATAACGAACTGGGCTTCATATGCTGAACTACGGTTATATTATAATTACTCTTCAGATTAATACCCCCTGTGGATCGTGGTGTTAGAATAACACCCACAGTAACCCTTGCCTGTCGTAAAAGGCAACTAAAAGGGGCCCGAGGGACTCTTAAATCTGGAGCGTGGGTTGCCAAACACGACGTCCTGGGCCTGGCATTGCTTCCATTTACTTGTACAAGGCTCCTTGGTCAACTCTTGTTATTTTTCGACCCCGGCGGTATTTGGTTGCAAATTCTTGGAAGTCTTTCATTGGCCGATACCTTCATTTTTCGACATGTCGGACCCCTTCCGTATTTCCCCTCTGATTATAGAGTAATAGAGAATGGTTGTCCAGTTGTACTTCCTCTTAAAACTCATGCACCACCACACAACCACCACTGTCTTCGTATTAATTAATCTCATTTTTGTACGAGACCAATATGTGAAATGGCGCTCTTAAACGTACTTTCTAATGTCAACCGACTAAGCCATTAACATCGGAGGCAAGTACTGAAACAGTTACGCTACGTAGTAAAGTTTTAGTATGGATGACCTACTATACATGTTAGACCCTTTAAATAACAGTTCTCACTAGTAATGCTGTCGATTTGAATGTTGGATATGTATGGCAGAAATGAGAGAAATATTGCTGATTAGCTAGGAAACAAAATAGAATTGAAGTCCAGCTTCTTGACTGACTATTTAGAATATTGGCTTTGGATTCAGAGAGCCTCGTGTTTGGTTTTTGTCTGGGTCAGAGATTTTAGCCGTGTTTGGTTAATTGTCATTACCATAGAAAGGTAGCGGCCGTGGCCTTTATTAAAGTATATCCCCAGCATTTCCTTGGGATAAAAAAGCGAAACCACGAAAAACCACCTTCAGGGCTGCCGACGGTAGGGTTCGAACCCACCATTTCCCGAAGGCAAGTTCACAGCTACGCTACCCTAACCATACAGTCAACTCACTCCGTGGGTGGTGATGTTTAGCTTCTTTTTGGCATTCGAATACGCAAGAATTCGTAACTTCTCCAATGTATGATTCCTTCTCCTTATTATTATTATTATTATTATTATTATTATTATTATTATTATTATTATTATTATTATTATTATTAAAATACCACTTTTCCCACACCTCCTAGTGTTGCGGGGGCGAACTGTGTCACACATGTAGCTCTGTTTTACGGCCAGATGCGCCTTCTGACACCAACAATCTGTGGAGGAATGTAATCACTATTCCGTGTTCCTGTGGTTGTTCAGTCTGAATATGAAGAGGGGAGTCTTGGGACAAACACAAACCCCCAAACCCCGAACCAAGAGAATTAATCACATGCGATGAAAATCGACAACCCTGCCCGGAATCGAACCCGGGACCTTCTGGACCGAATGCCTCAACGCTGACAAACACAAACCCCCAAACCCCGAACCAAGAGAATTAATCACATGCGATGAAAATCGACAACCCTGCCCGGAATCGAACCCGGGACCTTCTGGACCGAATGCCTCAACGCTGACCATTCTGCCAAGAATTCAGACTCTTCACGAAATGGTTTAATTCAATGAAATATGGAGAAATCACACTATGATCTAGTCCGGCTCCTTGGCCCTCGGTTCAGAGGTTTTCGGATTCGATTCTCGGCTATGCTAGAGATTTTAACTTCGTCTGGTAGCTCGAGGGTTGGGTGTTTGTGTTCTTCCTAACATTCATATTCATTTACACACAACACATGGTATTACCAAATCACCACAGAAATGCGTAATAGCTACTACATCCCTCAACATAGGGATGGCATCCGGCCGTAAAACACGGCTAAATCCATAGAAAGTGTCAAACCCAGATAACTGGAAAAAGCCCAGGCAGAAGATATGCATTTGTTCAGGTTCTAGGTGATATTCCATGATATCTGAATGTGGTCTCAAACAATTGATTGGTACTGTACTTACTTTGTCATTTGACTTCCATTGCCTTCAATAAAGTTTATTCTAAGCGCACGTTTTCAAGTCATTATTGAATGTGCTTTCTCCATCTCCTGTCTTAAAATAATCACATTCATATGGCTAATACATTTCATTGGTTTTTGTTTACTCATTTTAATCACCGGATCATCCTCCTCCTTAGTCCTCTATTCATATTTCTTATCTAGATTGCCACGCTCAATTTTAATCCAGTATGTTTTTATTACGACTTTACGGTGTATGTATAACGGACAGATAGCGTCGTGTTTTAAGGCAAGTTCTCGTGGATACAACATTGATCCTGAGGGAGTCCATGTCACCGTGATATGCGTCTAGGAGCCAAATTTTTATTTCTGTCGAGACAAGTACCTTCTAGAATCAATGATTGTGACTGAATTGATGTCAGCAGCGATAGAGAACATCTTAAAATATTTTTCCGATTTTGATAAACAGTTTAGGCTCGCTATAGCCTTCATAAACGTACTTGCTATAGTTGTGTTCAAATGCTTAGTTTGTATATTTAAGAACCATGCTTATAGGCATTAAAAAAAAACATGTGATGTGACCGTTTATGCCGTATACATTTTTACTGTAGGACGGAGAATAACGGAAATATTTGCGAATATTGCAACATTTGTGGAGGTCTCATGAGACACTTGGTGCATATCGCTTCAGGGCCACTTCAAGGTTTGCAGGAAGAGCAACGAATTCATTCTACTTTCTTGGTAGAATACCCGGTCTAGAAAGCCAAGAATAACCGCCGAGAGGATTCATCGTGCTGACCACACGACACCTCGTAATCTGCAGGCCTTCGGGCTGAGCAGTGGTCGCTTGGTAGGCCAAGGCCCTTCAAGGGCTGTAGTGCCATGGGGTTTGGTTTGTTTGTTTGTTTTTTGTTTTTTGTTTTCTTGGTAGAGTAAGTAATAAGGGAGTGTGCAGAAGAATTACAGTATGTTACCAGAATGCAGATACATTTTTGCCCTACTTTTGGGCAAGAAACTGTACAGTACAATACGTTCGGAAATCATCCTCATTGTGTCTTGGTTTGGTCGAGGTAAATCGTACTTCCTATTACTGCCACACTCTTGCAGATAAAATTAGCATTTCAACATGCCGTAATTATCCCGTGAATTGAGCCTCGGAACTCCGCACAAATTCGTGGAGAAAACATATTCTACCGCATAATGCCTTTCGAAAGGACTGGTACAAATGCTAGTTGGAAATAAATACAGTAGGGTGCATTCCACTGTTATGATATGCTCCTTCAAACGTTGGTTAACTGGGAATAGGAGAGGGGATTATAAGAATTATGTATGCTATATTAGTTTGCGCGAAAGCATTTAAAGCGCTCGATAAATCCAATTGGCTCCGAAAACCGTAAAATTAGTTAGTGGGTCATAAAACAAATAACATTAAATCCTATTGGAAACTGCGTGTAACGAGGTTGAATGAAGTAGCTGTACAAGTAACATCCAACGTACGAGTCACACGGAATACGGATTTACTCCCAAAGAAATAATCGCACATTTCAAACATGTACACCAAAAAATTAGCCTAATTTAACACTGATGAGCTGGAGGATGAAATCTGCACTGTTCCATTTAAAAAAAAAATGTTGGTATCGATATCTCCATTATTAATAATCCCACGGAGAAAGAGCGAATTTTTATAAACCCCTTAATACTACTAAAGAAGTATGAAAACGGAATGTACACCAGCCTCGTGTCGGTAGATTTATTGGCAGGTAAAAGAACTCCTCTAGGGCGAAATTCCGGCAGCTCAGTGCCTTTCAAAACCGTAAAACTAACTAGAGGGCTGTAAAACCAATAATGCTATATAGTTATGGGACAGAATATCGATATATCTAATGAATCAGGAGATATTTTCGGTAAACATTCGTATTGACTAATGTTTGCATGTGCTGTATGTATGATTATAGACTACTGCACATATGTATGCATGTATTCATGCTTTGTTTGTTTGATTTTTGGCTGGTGGTTTATTGTTGCACTAACTGATTTTCTTGAACGAGGCGCTACGACCTGGAAGAAAGCCGCCGTGGCCCTATTAAGGTACAGCATGGAGTGAAAATTGAAGAAACCATAGAAAAACATCTTTAGGGCTACCGATGGTTGGGTTCGAATCTGCCACATCTCGAATGCTAGTTCATAGCATCGTGGTTCGTATCACGCAGTCAACTAACTCGGTATGTAGATGCAACGTTCTACTATCTCACAGCATCCCATTCTTATTGCACTTCAACGATTGACCGCTATCCAGGAGACACATGGACGACGCTCGCGATACAAGCCACTGATTCTGTTACGTTGCTACAACGAACTGAAAACGATTTTCTCACTAACCCTCAAAACACGAAACATGCCCAGATTTGAATCCAGCTTTCAGTGCTCTTCACATCGAGTGCCTATATACTATCTACCTAAATAACCCACCACGGAAGCTCATACACAGAATTACAATCCGGCTTGATTTGTTCCATGTGGCCCCCGTGGTACTTAAATCTTCAAGGATGGTTCCAACAAATTCAATGATTTGGAGGGATATGCATATTACTGTTAACAAAGGGGAGAATGTGGTATCTTCAAACTACCGCCTGGTACCTAATTTTATACAGCAGAGACTTTAGCTATATGTGCTGCACTTCGTTTTTGTCAAAACAAGCGATTCGATTCCGCTCTCATCATTACGGATTACCAAAGTGTTTTGCAGAAATTACAAAATCTCCAGTGAAATCTCCAAACGCATGATTACTTGTATGACATCGCGGCGCGTGCTTTTAACATCTACTCTTTAGGTTGCTCCGTAGCATTTCCTTGGATCAAAGGACATAGTGGAATTTCGGCAATGAAAAGGCTGACGTACTAGCCAAACGTGGTGAATCGGAAGATCTACTTCCAGCACTGCAACTCCCATGGATGGACTTTAAGCTCACTATTCGATAACAAATTCATCGAAAATGGTCTACGGACTGGGAAACATCTCACCTTCACAAAGGTAGTGCTTATGCTTCCGAACAACCCAACCCAAAATCCCTCCTAAGCCATGGTATTATAATATTCGTCGGTCACGAGGTCTAATGGCTTCAGTAATCCGAATGAGGCTAAATCGTCTACATATATAGGAGTTTTGGATTCATTGCACTGTCGATGTCAGTATGCGGTGAATGGAGATCTCAAACACATTTTGTTTAAGTGTGGCCTTCATGATGCTTCTCGAAGCCAATATCTACCAGAACTATGTTATCTACGGGCCGCAGTATTTTGACCGTGCAAAGGTAGTATGATGATTAGTATTTTAATTGAAGGCTGGAATGAATGGTTTGACGAAACATCAACTGTCTCTGTATAATAAGTGGAATTTAAATTTTAAGTAAAAGGCTTAAATGAATATAAAAGACGAGAAGACCCTATAGATCTTTCTACGAAGTTATGTTTATTTTGTTTAGTGGTGTTATTAATTAGTGTATTATCGTATTTTGTTTGGGTGAAATCAAGATAAACGTAACTCTTTATGATTAAAACATTGATACATGGATGGTTGATCCGTTAATAACGATTATTAGACAAAGATAATTTATGGATAATAGCGTAATTTTTTTGAGACCGAGCTCGATATCTGTGGTCGCTTAAGTGCGGCCAGTATCCAGTATTCGGGAGATGGTAGGTTCGAACCCCACTGTCGGCAGTCCTGAAGATGGTTTTCCATCGTTCCCCATTTGCACACCAGGAAAATGCTGGGACTGTACCTTAATGAAGGCCACGGCCGCTTCCTTCCCACTCCTAGCCATTTCCTATCCCATCGTCGCCGTAAGACCTATCTATGTCGGTGCGACTTAAAGCCAATTGTAAAAAAAAAAAAAAATCTTTGAGAGTTCTTATCAACAAAAATGATTGCGAACTCGATGTTGGATTAAGGAAAATGAATAGGTAAAGAAGTTTCAATAATAAGTGTGCTCGACCTTTAAATCCTTACATGATCTGAGTTCAGACCGGCGTAAGCCAGGTCGGTTTCTATCTTTAGACTTCATAAATATTTTAATACGAAAGGAATAAATATTCAAAATATGTTTTATTTGGAATTACAAATATTAACGCTACCTTGGCAGAGAAGTGCATTGGATTTAGAATTAAAAAACGTAAGAGTATTACAGGTAGTACTGATAAAAGAGGTGTTGATAAGAACATTAGGTGTTGTTAGATTAATTATTTGTGTGTTAATTGGGGTAGCATTCCTTACTTGATTGGAGCGTAAAGTTTAAAGTTATATTCAAATTCGTAAAGGACCTAATAAAGGATGGATGGATGGATGGATGGATGGATGGATGGATGGATGGATGGATGGATGGATGGATGGATGGATGGATGGATGGATGGATGGATGGATGGATGGATGGATGGATGGATGGACGCTACACCGAGGTGTGAATCTCTCTTTCGCTCAGGACAGAGCAGCTTCCATTATTACCTGCCATCACCTGGCCGGTCTGAGTTACATCCCTCCTGTTCAACATGTTTTCTCCTCCTCGTTAACTTTTAACGATATGTTACGTCTTTATCGTGATGCTGCGACAACACTCCAACACTCCGGCCAAATGAGTCACAGCCTAGTAGAAACTAAAGAGTTTATTTAGCTCTAAAGTGTTGCTCATTTACAAGTGTCTACTTCAACAAGGCACTTACGAACCTTTAAAGACGAACACAAAACTGAAGTGCCTACCATTACAGTTCACTAACAATGCTACTATTGGCAATAAATAATTGTTAATGTATAGCCCGATTATCTCCTTCGTATGGGATATGTTTTACAGGAATTCATCACATAAGTTAGAATATTCAATTATATTTTTAAGGTGGCTAAGTGTTGGGGTAGCGTGCCTTCTCGTTACTCGTAGATTCCGGGTTCGATTCTTGGCTTGCTGATGGCTTATAATTTTGGACTAAGGGCTGCAAGAATGTAGTGAACCCAGCCTCGTGAGGAACTGTCTGATATAGGCGGTACAGACTACTTCAAGAAAGTAAAACGGTAGCTGGAAATGTTGTATCACAGAACTTTCTAACACTGTAACTTTAGGTGCCGCTAATTACTTTTGAAGTTTTCGGCGACGTGCCTGAATTTTGTCCCGCAGGAGTTATTTTACGTGCCAGTAAACGTACCTACAAGATGCTGGCGTATTTCACCACACCTTAAAATAGCACCGGACTCGGCCAGGATCAAACCTAGGAACTTGAGCTCAGAAGGCCAGCCCTCTACCGTAGGAGTTAGCCCGGCTCTTGGAGTTTTTCAAGGGAAACTGCTTCTTACCGACTCTTGGAAAAAATGGTGGATCATCTGAAAAGGCCAGAAACTGCAGATGAATTTTGTTTTTGAGTAATCTGCGAATGGTTATTCCTTTCACTTCTTTTTCCCATATCTTATGTACCCTACGTCTGGTGTGCACGAATGTTAAGGCGTCGAGTCTTCATGCTCTGACACCGTTGTTTGCAGTTTCGAGTCCCACTGAGGGGAAAAAAGATCACCAATGGGGAGTTGTCCGGCAGGGTAGGATAGGAGGTGCTAGAAAATTGGGTTCAGTTCGAAACCTCTTCGCAGTGTTTATATGGAGTGAAGGTATTAGATATAACATAAGGTTATGGATATAAAATGCACTGCATAAAATAACGTGTGATACTGATGAGAATAATAATAAAATGTGTTATTTTATTTAGTTAGTTTACCGTCCAAGTTTGGTTTCTCCCGCTCACTGAGCGAGTGATCCAAACATTATCACCTCAAGGGCAGTGTCTTGGTGCGAGAAACATTTGATCGGTGATACAACTGGGAAGGAGGACCAGTACTTCGCACAGGTAGGCTCATCTGCTATATTGAATAGAGACCTGGTGGGGGATGAGATGATGGAAAGGGTAGGCAAGGAAAAGGGGAGAAAGCGGCCGTTGTCTTAAGTTCGGTACTATCCCGGCATTAATGTGGAGAAGAAGTGGGAAACCACGGAAAACTGCTTCGAAGATAGCTGACTCGACCTCCCGAGGCTGAGTGGACCCCGTTCCAGTCCTCGTACCACTTTTCAAATTTCGATGCAGAGCCAGAAATCGAACTCGGGCCTCCGAGATGGCAGCTAATCACCCCAACTACTACACCTCAGAGGCGAACATAGTAAAAAATTAAATTCGCGGCCTATTTATTTCTTAGTCCGACAATAATAACGGACTTGAACAACACTATAGAAAACATATTATATGAGCTAACATTCCCTTAGATGGTATGAATACAAGTTACAACTTCCACATCTACCATCACCAACGAGCAATAAGCAGCGCGCTAATTATAAAGATAAGTAGCATATTCATTCGAGTGTAACAACCGTTTATATTTTATAAATAATGACATTGTTATTATAATCCCCATGTTTTTGTTCAGTTGGAGTGCATTATCGTACAGGGTTACTCTCATAACAAATTTATCGTGGTTTCAACCATGATTGGTTACAAAGGAATTAATCAGTATAAAATAACAATAAAAATGCCTGGATGAACTATGGTTCACTGCATGAATTAACATGTACAGAATTAACAGATTGTTATAGATATGAAATACAGTGCGTAAAAAAAAAAAAGAGCTAATACTGGGTGGCACGTAGCAAACTCTGGTGATGAATTCACATTAGTGTTAAAATGGTTTCTGGCATAATCAGTTTTTCTTTCTGATAGTGGTTTAACGCTGCAATAACGCAGATAGAATTGGGGAAAGGGTAACATTGGGAAGGATATGGCCCCTGTGGATGGGGGCATTGCATTCATCTACCGATATTCCCTGCCTGTCGTAAGAGGCGACCATGGAACTCCTAACTGAGAGTGGTATTGCTTCAATTTACTTGTGCCATGCCCCTCATTTTCATCTTTCCCGTTCAATCCCCCTTGGCAAACTCTTGTTTCCTTCCAACGTCACAGACATTTATTTTGCCGATAACTTCATTCTTCGAAATTTCAGTCAATTTGCTTTTCTCCTCGTAATTAGTGTATTTCCTCTTAAAATAGAAATGACCACCACCACCAGTACCGCCAGAAGGAAGTGGCCGTGACTTTAAGTAGGTTGATAATAATAATAATAATGTTATTTGCTTTATGTCCCACTAAATACTTTTACGGTTTTCGGAGACGCAGAGGTGCCGGAATTTAGTACCGCAGGAGTTCTTTTACGTGCCTGTAAATCTACAGATATGAGGCTGACGCATTTGAGCACCTTCAAATACTGACAGACTAAGCCAGGATCGAACCGGCCAAGTTGGAGTCAGAAGGATAAGGTCTCAATCGTCTGAGCCACTCAGCCCGGCATTAAGTAAGTTTCATCCTCGACATTTGTCTGGTAATTAACAGAAAATTATCTTCACGTCAACCAACGACGAAATACGAATCCACCACCGCCCGAATGTCAAGCATACAGCTGCACGACCTATAAGTGTGGCAAAGCTCACTCACTCGCAATAGGTGCATGGTTGCTTCCAACTGTAAGATGTATTTTCCGGAAGGACGAAGGTTCGGTTACTGTCTATGTTCTTCCTGAAGACCTAGACAGTGAAATTCAGCTTTGCGGTCACATGTTGTGTATTCTTAGTTCAGTCATACGTCGGTGGTGCTGGTCAGATCCGCCCAATTTCTTACTTTTATTCTTAGACAACCTAAACGTCTGGCTCCTGGGTTGAATGGTCAGCATAGAGGACTTCATTTCCCGGCCGGCATCGATGGGATAGGAATGAGCTAGCAGTGGGAGAGAACTGATAACAGCATTAACTTGCCTGGAATGAAAATGGGAAACCACGGGAAAACATCTACATGTCTGTCAGAAGTCGGGTTCGAACCCACTATCTCCCGAATGCAAGCTGCCAGCTAAGTGGCCAAACCGCATAGACAGTTGCTCTGTGGGTTGACTCAACCGCCTTTACTCCACCGAAAAGCAAAACAAAGCCATCTCGGTATTAGTCATGACGCCCCTTGGAGGCGCGAAACTGAAGGCTTTTGTTTGCTGTTGATTTTAGGTCGCACCGTCACGGATATGTTTTGAGGCGACAATGAGACAACATAGGATTAGGACTAAGAAGGAAACGATCAGGTCTACCGAACAATCCCAGCAGCAGAAGGCTTCCAATGTCCAGGTCTAAAGTACAATCAAAGCAGCAGCATACTTCTACTGCCCGGGTCTAAAATACAATCCCAGCAGCAGAAGGCTTCTACTGTCCAGATTTAAAGTACAATCCCATCAGCAGAAGGTTTCTACTGTCCATGTCTAAAGTACAATCCCAGCAAGAGAAGGCTTCTATGGTCCAGGTCTAAAGTATAATCCCAGCCGCAGAAGGCTCCTACTGTCCAGATTTAAAGTACAATCCCATCAGCAGAAGGTTTCTACTGTCCATGTCTAAAGTACAATCCCAGCAGCAGAAGCCTTCTACCATCTAAGTGTAAAGTAAAATCCTAGCAGCAGAACGCTTCTACTGTTTAAAGCTCAATCCCAGCTGTAGAAGCCTTCTATTGCCCTGGTCTAAAGAACAATCCCAGCAGCAGAACGCTTCTACTATCCAGATCTAAGGAACAATCCAAGCAGCAGAAGACTTCTACTGTCCAGGTTTTAAGTACAATCCAAGCCGCAGAAGACTTCTACTGTCCAGGTGTAAAGTACAATCCAAGCCGCAGAAGACTTCTACTGCCCAGGTCTAAAGTACAATCCCAGCAGCAGAATACTTCTACTGCCGGGGTTTAAAAAACAATCCCAGCAGAAGAAGGCTTCTACTGTCCAGGTGTAAAGTACAATCCAAGCCGCAGAAGGCATCTACTGTCTAGGTCTAAAGTAAATTTCCAGAAGCAGGAGACTTCTACTGCCATGGTATCAAGTACAATCCAAACAGCAGAAGATTCCTAATGTCTAAATTACAATTCCAGCAGCAGAAGGCTTCCAATGTCCAGGTCTAAAGTACAATCCCAGCAGCAGAACGCTTCTACTGTCCAGGTTTTAAGCACAATCCCAGCAGCAGAAGACTTCCACTATCCAGGTCTTAAGTACAATCCCAGGCGCAGATGACTTCTACTGTCCAGGTTTTAAGTACAATCCAAGCCGCAGAAGACTTCTAATGTCCAGGTGTAAAGTAAAATCCCAGCAGCAGAACGCTTCTACTCTCCAGGTTTTAAGTAAAATCCAAGCAGCAGAAGTCTACTGTCCAGCCGTAAAATACAATCCCAGCAGCGGAATGCTTCTACTGTCTAGGTTTAAAGTACAACCTCAGTAGCAGAAGGTTTCTACTGTCCAGGTCTAAAGTACAACCACAGCAGCAGAAGACTTCTTCTGTCCAGGTTTCAATCACAATTCCTGCTGCAGAACGCTTCTACTGTCCAGGTCTAAAGTAGAATCCCGGCCGCAGAAAGCTTCTACTGTGAAGGTCTAAAGTAGAATCCCAGCAGCAAAAGACTTCTGCTGTACAGGTCTACGAAACAAATCCCGCAGATGAAGCCTTCTGCCACCCAAGTTTTAGGTACAATCCCAGCAGAAGAAGGCTTCTACTGTACAGGTCTAAAATACAATCCCAGCCGCAGAAGGCTTCTACTGTCCAGGACTAAAGTAAAATCCCAGCAGCAGAAGACTTCTACCGTCCATGTCTAAACTACAATCCACGCAGCAGAAGCCTTCTATTGCCCAGGATTAAAGAACAATCCCAGCAGCAGAAGACTTCTACTGTCCAGACCTAAAGTTCAATCCCATCAGCAGAAGCTTTCTACTGTCCACATCTAGAGTACAATTCCAGCAGCAGGGGACTTCTACTATCCAGGCATAAAGTACAATCCCAGAAGAAGAAGGCATATACTGTCCAGGTCTAAAGTACAATCCCAGCAGCAGAAGACTTCTACTGTCCTGGTTTTAAGTACAATCCAAGCCGCAGAAGTCTACTGTCCAGCTATAAAGTACAATCCCAGCAGCAGAACGCTTCTACTGTCTAGGTTTAAAGTGCAATCTCAGCAGCAGAAGAATTCTACTATTCAGGTCTTAAGTAAATCTGAGCAGCAGGAGACTTCTTCTGTCCAGGTTTAAATCACAATTCCTGCTGCAGAACGCTTCTACTGTCCAGGTCTAAAGTAGAATCCCAGCCGCAGAAGGTTTCTACTGTCCAGGTCTAAAGTACAATCCCAGCAGCAAAAGACTTCTGCTGTCCAGGTCTAAGGAACAATTCCCGCAGAAGAAGCCTTCTGCCGTCCAAGTTTTAGGTACAATCCCAGCAGAAGAAGGCTTCTACTGTACAGGTTTAAAGTACAATCCACGCAGCAGAAGCCTTCTATTGCCCAGGATTAAAGAACAATCCCAGCAGCAGAAGGCTTCTACTGTCCAGATCTAAAGTTCAATCCCATCAGCAGAAGCTTTCTACTGTCCACATCTAGAGTACAATTCCAGCAGCAGGGGACTTCTACTATCCAGGCCTAAAGTACAATCCCAGCAGAAGAAGGCATCTACTGTCGAGGTCTAAAGTACAATCCCAGCAGCAGAAGACTTCTACTGCCGAGGTCTAACGTACAAACCCAGCAGCAGGAGGCTTCTACTATCCAGGTCTAAAGTACAATCCCAGCAGCAGAAAACTTCTACTCTCCAAATCTAAAGTAAATCTGAGCAGCAGAAGACTTCTTCTGTCCAGGTCTAAAGTACAATCCTAGCAGCAGATGGCTTCTACTGCCGAGGTCTAAAGAATAATCCCAGCAGCAGAAGGCTTCTACTGTCCAGGTCTTAAGTACAATCCGAGCAGCAGAAGACTTCTACTGTCCAGGTCTAAAGTGGAATCCCAGTATTAGAAGGCTTCTACTGTCCAGGTCTAAAGTACAATCCGAGCAGCAGCAGACTTTTACTCTCCAGGTTTTAAGTACAATCCAAGCCGCAGAAGTCTACTGTCCAGCTGTAAAATACAATCCCAGCAGCAAAACGCTTCTACTGTCTAGGTTTAAAGTACAATCTCAGTAGCAGAAGGTTTCTACTGTCCAGGTCTAAAGTACAACCCCAGCAGCAGAAGACCTTCCTCTGTCCAGGCCTAAAGTACAATCCCAGCAGCAGAAAGCTTCTACTAACCGGGCCCAAAGTACAATCCCAGCAGCAGAAGACTTCTACTATTCAGATCTTAAGTAAATCTGAGCAGCAGAAGACTTCTTCTGTCCAGGTTTAAATCACAATTCCTGCTGCAGAACGGTTCTACTGTCCAGGTCTAAAGTAGAATCCCGGCCGCAGAAAGCTTCTACTGTCCAGGTCTAAAGTACAATCCCAGCAGCAAAAGATTTCTGCTGTCCAGGTCTAAGGAACAAATCCCGCAGAAGATGCCTTCTGCCGTCCAAGTTTTAGGTACAATCCCAGCAGAAGATGGCTTCTACTGTACAGGTATAAAATACAATCCCAGCCGCAGAAGGCTTCTACTGTCCAGGACTAAAGTAAAATCCCAGCAGCAGAAGACTTCTACCGTCCAGGTCTAAAGTACAATCCACGCAGCAGAAGCCTTCTATTGCCCAGGATTAAAGAACAATCCCAGCAGCAGA
Source organism: Anabrus simplex (assembly GCF_040414725.1). Taxonomy (NCBI): domain Eukaryota; kingdom Metazoa; phylum Arthropoda; class Insecta; order Orthoptera; family Tettigoniidae; genus Anabrus; species Anabrus simplex. The sequence goes on from NC_090265.1 coordinate 1,233,916,215, forward strand.
AGGCTTCTACTGCCCAGATCTAAAGTTCAATCCCATCAGCAGAAGGTTTCTACTGTCCACATCTAGAGTACAATTCCAGCAGCAGGGGACTTCTACTATCCAGGCCTAAAGTACAACCCCAGCAGAAGAAGGCATCTACTGTACAGGTCTAAAGTACAATCCCAGCAGCAGAAGACTTCTACTGTCCTGGTTTTAAGTACAATCCAAGCCGCAGAAGTCTGCTGTCCAGCTGTAAAGTACAATCCCAGCAGCAGAACGCTTCTACTGTCTAGATTTAAAGTACAATCTCAGCAGCAGAAGGTTTCTACTGTCCAGGTCTATAGTACAACCCCAGCAGCAGAAGACTTTCCTCTGTCCATGTCTAAAGTACAATCCCAGCAGCAGAAGGCTTCTACTAACCAGGTCTAAAGTACAATTCCAGCAGCAGAAAAATTCTACTATTCAGGTCTTAAGTAAATCTGAGCAGCAGGAGACTTCTTCTCTCCAGGTTTAAATCACAATTCCTGCTGCAGAACTCTTCTACTGTCCAGGTCTAAAGTAGAATCCCGGCCGCAGAAAGCTTCTACTGCCCAGGTGTAAAGTACAATCCCAGCACCAAAAGACTTCTGCTGTCCAGGTCTAAGGAACAATTCCCGCAGAAGAAACTTTCTGCCGTCCAAGTTTTAGGTACAATACCAGCAGAAGAAGCTTTCTACTGTACAGGTCTAAAGTACAATCCACGCAGCAGAAGCCTTCTATTGCCCAGGATTAAAGAACAATCCCAGCAGCAGAAGGCTTTTACTGTCCCGATCTAAAGTTCAATCCCATCAGCAGAAGGTTTCTACTATCCATGCCTAAAGTACAATCCCAGCAGAAGAAGGCATCTACTGTCCAGGTCTAGAGTACAATCCCAGCAGCAGAAGACTTCTACTGCCCAGGTCTAACGTACAAACCCAGCAGCAGGAGGCTTCTACTATCCAGGTCTAAAGTACAATCCCAGCAGCAGAAAACTTCTACTCTCCAGATCTAAAGTAAATCTGAGCAGCAGAAGACTTCTTCTGTCCAGGTCTAAAGTACAATCCTAGCAGAAGATGGCTTCTACTGCCGAGGTCTAAAGTACAATCCCAGCTGCAGAAGGCTTCTACTGTCCAGGTCTTAAGTACAATCCGAGCAGCAGAAGACTTCTACTGTCCAGGTCTAAAGTAAAATCCCAATATTAGAAGGCTTCTACTGTCCAGGTCTAAAGTACAATCCGAGCAGCAGAGGACTTCTACTGTCCAGGTCTAAAGTAAAATCCCAATATTAGAAGGCTTCTTCTGTCCAGGTCTAAAGTACAATCCGAGCAGCAGAGGACTTCTACTGTCCAGGTCTAAAGTACAATCCCAGCAGCAGAAGATTTCTACTGCCCAGGTCTAACGTACAAACCCAGCAGCAGAGGCTTCTACTATCCAGGTCTAAAGTTCAATCCCAGCAGCAGAAAACTTCTTCTCTCCAGATCTAAAGTAAATCTGAGCAGCAGAAGACTTCTTCTGCCCAGGTCTAAAGTACAATCCTAGCAGCAGATGGCTTCTACTGCCGAGGTCTAAAGTACAATCCCAGCAGCAGAAGTCTTCTACTGTCCAGGTCTTAAGTACAATCCTAGCAGCAGAAGACTTCTACTGTCCAGGTCTAAAGTAAAATCCGAATATTAGAAGGCTTCTACTGTCCAGGTCTAAAGTACAATCCGAGCAGCAGAGGACTTCTACTGTCCAGGTCTAAAGTGCAATCCCAGCAGCAGAAGGCTTCTACTGTCCAGGTCTAAAGTACAATCCCAGCAGCAGAAGGTTTCTAATGTCCAGGTCTAAAGTACAATCCCAGTAGCTGAAGGCTTCTACTATCCAGATTTATAGTACAGTCCCAGCAGCAGAAGGCTTCTACTGTCCAATTCTAAAGTACAATCCCAGCAGCAGAAGGCTTCTACTGTCCTTAGTCTCGTTATTATGTGAGATATAGTGCTTAGCCGTATCCCGGCCGCCTTTGTCTCCAGGAATTATCCTGGTACTCATTTTTGGTGTAGGCTGAGTGAACCTCAGGACCATGTGCCTCTCCAGAAATGGGAATGTCCTTTGTAAGTTATTCAGCCCTTAACATCTGCACCAAAATAGCGTGCATATAACATTGGATATAGGGCCCACTTCTATTGTTCATGTTAATACCTTCAGTTAAGTGGAAAACTGTTGAAGGTTTCATCATTTTCGAAACTTTAACAGAATTCTTATTGAATGGCAACTTCGTACTTTAAGGGCAGCGTGCCTGCCTCTTACCCGGAGGCTCCGGGTTCAACTCCTATATTAATCCTGGGCTGACGTCTGAAACGGGATTTACTCGTCCTCGGGAGAATAACTGATGAGTTATTTCATGCGGGAGGCAGTGGGGTCAGTTGTGAAAGGGAAGTAATACGGCTGAGGCTTTCGTCACGTTGATCTCGTGTAACTCCTATATCCAGGTCATCTGAATAAGTAGCAGTCGTCTTGGCAATCTAGAGTAAGAAATGAGACGAATATGCCTTGTGTGGTTGAGTAAATTATATCGCTATTAGCCAAAAATATTAATTCCATGCCCCAAGTAATACATGCTGTAACTGAATATTTATACTAATTTTGTAATAAGCTAACCTATATTCTTAAAGTTAGAATAAAATAAAAACTCAGTAGAATTGCATATGAACTACAGATATTAAATATTAAATACTTGACCTAAATACTCGCAGTATTCATTATGTTGCGTGATATCCATAATCTGGATCAATATTTCCGCTTGACATGTTCTGTATGTTCCGTACTACCGAGTTTATATGAGCTATAATTATTTACACTAATTGTGAAAGTTGTTTGATAATACTGTAACATTATTCAAATCAGTACTCATACTGAAACTGGTTCAAAATTCTTCTAACGTTTTAATAGTATTACAGTACACAGTATGATCTGTTTTAGTAATGTGAATTAATAATGTACCATTTTATTGGTACAGTACGACGCAACTTTAATAAAATACGTCGTCTTCTTCTTCTTGCTGGGTTTTCCCTAGATTATTGTGGTCGGACCTTCGTGTGATTTGGCCCAGTTTTACAGCCGGCTGCCATTTCTGACGCCAAACCTCTGTGGATGGAATTAAGGCGTACACAAATACCCAGTCACCGAACCAGACGAATTAATAGTACACAGTTGAAATCTTCGACCCAGCCGGGAATCGAACCTGGGGTTCTGCGAACCCAAGACAGTACGCTTACCATTCAGCCAAAGATCCAAATACATATTTAATAAAATACATTTCAGGTTATTGAAACTTTCGGTTGTCCAAAACATCTACTTCGGATAAACAAGCTTCCAATATTTGAGTACAAATAGGGACGTATACTGTAGACTGAAAGAAAGAAAAATCAGCATTTTGTGCTTTGTCCAATCAACAGCACATCTTCATTTCTTCAAATCATACCATAGTGATAACACCTCCTAATTAAGTTATGTTTGATATTTAGCAGAACTGAATATTTGCCTGGACATTTCAAAGTCATTCCATTGTCATGTTGGTTCATTTTATACATACGCCTTATAACACTGGTTATTATAAAATAATCGTAAAATTTTGACTAAAATATATCTACTTAACGTAATAAAAACTGGTGTTAATGATGTGATTTCAGGAATTTGGATTGGATGAAACAATTCAGTCTGTTGATAATGAAGTTTGTCATTCATTTTAAATATATTTATTTGAATGTAGACTTTAATTTATGTTCGAAAGACCGAAAGTTGTTTACATTCCCGACGTTACAATACAGAAAATAATTATCAATCAGAAACAGACAAGTTTCGATATCAGTATCAAAATATCTATTACTGTAAACTATTAAAAGCATTCTATTAATTAATATTACTAATTGAAAGTATATTAAATGAGTTTAATATTCCTCCTTGTCTTTCATTCGTAAGTTCCTATGTAAAATGGAAACGTTTATAATACTGAAGTAATAAAATCAGGAGCTTCTGTGAGAATGAATATTTAACAGAACTATTAAGATATTTGGACACACTAAGGTCATTCTATAGGAATTTCTCGTATAATTAATAAATAATTAAGAAGAGACGGCTACTATTTTACGGTCATCTCTTGAGGATGACTGATGATAGACTAACGAAAAGAATATGGAATTTTATTAAATCTAAGACAACAAGGCCGAGATGGTTCCAGGAATGCGAAAAAGATCTGAGGCAGATTGGTATTTCAGACCAAGAAATTCATGACAGGAACGCATTCAGAAGATTGGTGAACAACTACCAAGGTTTCCAAATGGCATCAACTTCCAGAAGACGGAAAGGACATTTGTCTGAAGAGCATAAACAGGCACTCGTCGCTGGGCTCAGAAGATACTGGCAGGAAGTCAAAACCGGAACAAGAACAAGACCTAGGCACTGACATGAAGTTGGTTGTTACCACGTAGTCCATAGAGGCTCAACTCGATGTATAAAAAATATATATATATATTTAGAACATTAGTGGAAACAAATAAGTGTACATATTTCTTTGAGTGCATTAACTTCGTGAGAAGAAAGTGTAAATAGAATAGAACAGTAAGTGCATCACAAGCGGATCATTTTCTTAAGCAAGTCAGAGTGACTGCACAGTGCATTGAACGAATCGCTATGCAAGCTTTGGGACATTGTTGTCAGACACAGTTCAGTTATTAGCAGGGACACCCGAACCGTTGTTGGGTAGCCGCACAATTCGACGTGCAGTTCCCCTACAGAGTACATCGGAGAGAGCTTGCCCCGAAGCCCGAAGCTGGAAACCCAGACTTCCAGCACACCGATCGTCAAGAGAACAACATCGCCGCTAATAACCGCTAACCCCGCACAGTCAAGGAGCCTACCGTCAAGAGGACAGCTTCGCCGCTAACAACCGCTAGCCCCGCACAGTCAAGGAGCCTACCGTCAAGAGGACAGCTTCGCCGCTAGTATCCCCTAGCTGTGCAAGTCAACGGAGCCTACTGCAGTTACGAGCCACCCTGGTGGTCCCAGAGCATTTGTCAGGTCAGCTTGGTGTCCTGAGTTCGTGGCTTGCCCGTGGCGTAATCCATGTACAAAGCTAGCCTGACACGACTCTGGCAACAACAGTCGCTCAGCGAGGCTCAGACTCTGTTGTGGGGTAATCGTTTACCCTCTGGAATTTGGGCAGAAGATATTCAGTTCAAATTCAACCGGTAACAAATTTCCTCGTAAACACCACACTATTCTCCAACTTCCAGACTACGACTAATGAGGTCTGATTTGGACAAGAGAAGGAGTTTGCTATAACGAAGATTTTACGAGGGAGTTGGCCGTTCGGTTAGGGTCGTGCAGCTGTGAACTTGCATTCGGGAGATAGTGGGTTCGAACCCCACTGTCGGCAGCGCTGAAGATGGTTTTCCGTGGTTTCCATTTTCACGCCAAGAAACTCCTGGGTGTGTACCTTAATTAAAAATACGGGCGCTTCCTTCCTCCACTCCGAGCCCTTCCGTACCTCAACGTCGCCATAAGACCTAGTGTCGGTGCGACGTTAAAACAAATTGTAAACAAAACAGAAAATGCCATTGACGCCAATGTCAGGATGATTACTGCTAACGACAAACGAATACAGTAATTATGTTTTTGTTTTTTTAAGGGATTTTCAACTAAACTCCATGAGAGTGCTGACAAATGAAGGAATGGGTTCAAGATCTTCAATTCTCAATACAGAACTGTTAGGAAGGTGTTTCCTTCCTGAATTTGGCCGATTGATTTTCTGCAGTATCAATGCGAATACCGTACCGTACTGTAGGAATGTATGTTTACATGACCTATTTATGCACTCCTAGAGTATAATGTATTTACGATTAATTTTTCATAATCATAGAAAAATGAAAACAACGAAGAAAAGTTCTGATGGACAGTCTATATGGCTGGGAGAAGTTACAAAAATTTAAGGAAATAATGGATAGAAAGAGAATTGTCAGTTATAGTAGGCCATCGATAAGCATGTCAAGTACAGAAATATCTATATTACACATAGATGGAATTTAATAATAATGTTATTGGCTATAGGGTAAAGTAAGGTAATTTGGTGATAATTTTCGATTATAGCAACATAAAGGGGAAAAATACATTAGTTATTTCCTTTAAATTCCATGTATCATATAGAATAGAACATTAGCTAAAAGTTTTGATCATGAATGTATTCTTGCAATTACTTCATCTTGAACTCTTTATGATTTTATGCAACTCAATTGAGTTAGGTTATTTGGTGATACATATAGGTAATTTGGTGATAGTAGCAAGGTAATTTGGTGATAGTTATTTTAGAACACTTTTTACTTTCAGGAGTTGTATAACTACGTTTCACAGGAGTTTTCGTGTTATGATGAGTCTTCACAACACACGTGACACATTCACATGATTATGTCATCAGTATCTTGTGATTGCAATCTTCATCCATAGTATGTGTACAAAAACTGCACTGAATCCACTTTTCCAAAGTTTTGCGTTTTGAATAATTAGAGTACGATTTCTTTTGCATATGACACATATTCAATCATCATCTAACTTTACACCTGAAGGTCCAGGAATCAGTAAGTCAACATGAGCGCTGTTAGGTCATCTTTCCTACTACTGTCGCTGCTCGGAAGGAGTGGGACACCTCTCGGAAGAGTCTCTTCTGTTTTTTGTGATCACGTCTTGGTTCTCTGGGAAGCTGAAGGAAGTGCTCAACATTGGAATTTGAGTCTGCAGATTATCTCAGTTATGAGAGATGAGGCAATAGCTACAGAAGAGCTCACATTTTGGTTAAAAGGCACTATTCCAGCTTTTCTAAATACACCTGTTATGTTGGCACGGGAGAAATTTGAAAGAAATGCAGGAGTGAACAATGAATGGAAATTAAAATGGTTTGGTTTATCGTTGGGGTGATTTCGCATACAATTCAAGTTTGGGTAAGGTACCTTCTGCAATATCTCTTTCTTCACTGTTTTGAAGCCATCATTTGAGAGACGACCATGGAAAACCTTTGAATTTTGAGGCTCGGTGTACTGTCATTTTACCTTCAGTCACTAATCTAGCCGCCTCCACTATGTTTGTACTGTTGTACTGCTTGTACACTTAAGGATTATCATCTTGTCGAGGCTTTCGTTTCATTTTTTTTTTTTTTTTTTTTTGACATTTTACCGTAAGCTAATTTGGCGACGGTCTATTTTCTGAAAATGATGATGAAATTTGTTCATTTACACTACCTGAAACTGAAATATGTATAAAATTCACATTCCTTCAGGCATTTAATGAACCAAGCTGTAAATAGATAATAACATTATTGTGGGTTACCATCAGCTGAGTAGAAACTGCTTAAATATTTCGGTATTTTCTTAAGGTACAGAACGAAAATGCACCTTCCAGTCGGTGGTCCGAATTTGTCGTTTATTGGTTCAATGAACCCTCCATGGACACGAAGATACTTGCAAACAATTGTTTAATAATAATAATGCTATTGACTTTACGTCCCACTAACGACTTTTTCGGTTTTCGGAGACGCCGAGGTGCCGGAATTTTGTCACGCAGGAGTTCTTTTACGTGCCCGTAAATCTACCGACACGAGCTGACATATTTGAGCACCTTCAAATACCACCAGACTGAGCCAGGATCGAACCTGCCATGTTGGGGTCAGAAGGCCAGCGCCTCAACCGTCTAAGCCACTCAGCCCGGCAAACAATTGTTTATTTTCGTTATAAAAGTCACTATGCGTGTTTGCTACTTATGTATGTTGATTGTTATTTACGCACAAATTTACACCAGAAATGCTCCAAAAGGATGAACCGTCTCTGTAGCCGTTCGAAGCGTACCGAGCAATTTGAAATCGGAGATTTGCGGCGTAGCCGCGGCTTAATGACTTCTGCAAGGTAAGATTATCTGTGAAGCATGTAGTCCAGGGACCGGCCTTTGCAATAGTGGATTTACATCAAACGTACTGCTTATTCTTGAGTAGAAATTCGTCGCTGTTCGGGCAAACGTTCATATCTCATAATGCTTTTCCTATCCATTATTTTCCTTAAGACTCGTCACCACTCCCAGCTACATTTGGATATGCAGTCCATCACAACAATTTCCGTTGTGTTCATTTTCGTATGCTAGCGCGTAAAGAAAAACGAACCTTAAGTACATTACACTGTAGAAGTGCGTAAATAAGTCATGCCAACATAGAATACATTCCTAGAGTGCGGTACGATAAGGTTCATTTTCCTTTACAGGTAAGCATAGGGAAATGAACACAAAGAAAATTGTTCTGATGGACTGCACATCCCTACGTGCCCTGGAGGCGTGACCATTCTTACGGAAAATACAGGATGGAAAGAGCATTAAGAAATATGACATTTCGCCCGAATAGCGACAAATTACCACGGAAAAGAGAACAAAATTTCGTTACACTTATTTTCCCGACATGGCCGAGTTGTTACACGCTGTCACGTTAAAAATATTTGAAGTAAATAATGAATTACATATTTAAATATCAACTTTCATTGTCAGCAGGGGTGGAAGCTGCTGGTTTCCACATCGAAGTCGGGGGTTCGAATCCCGGTCGATTCTGGGTTGAGAACTTCATCTCAAACATCACGTGATGTTAGGAAGGAAATCCATCCAAAACCAAAATGAGCATGTGTGGTTCCAGTGACCCAAGAAACAACTGGGATAAGCTGAAGAAAGTTTTCTTTTTCATTATCAGCATCACGAAGTAAGAACATGATCGCGAAGTGAATAATCCCTTCAGTTAATTATGGTCTATGAGTAGAATATAATATTCACATGAAATCAGAACTATTCTATGCTGTGAAAAAGTACACTCTTGGCATTTTAATGTAAACAATCCTGTGCCTAATGGAAAGCAAAATAGCTTTGGCTCAGAAACTTGTAAAATTCAGCAGAGTTACCTAAATTTGTACACGCAATGTTCTGCTGGAATTTATGGCTGTGTTTGTTACGTTAGCGTTGTTAGTAATTCGTGCGTGAACTCACTGCAGGCTACTTCAGTCGATATGACAGTTGTGGTCATTGCGTGCCAAACGGAAGCTAAAAAGCTTTTGTGCGTTCTTTGTGTGTTCAATTGTCCCAGAATACATGGTTCTGAGCGAAAATCAATTTTACTCGCAGTAAATTGTTCACGTTAGACTGGTTGAACCCGTCTCTTGTAAAAGTAATTTCATAAAATATTTTATTTCTTATTACCTTTCATTAACTATTGCCCATCAGCTCATGTACGAATTTGAGTTGATCACAAGTATCTAGTTGTCTTTTTTACTTTAGGCAATGGTTTGAACAATACAAACTTAGGGTGTCATAACATGCCTGATTAACAAAATGTAAAATATTTCGATTGTAAACAAGCAAAATCTTTTTAAAATGTTCATTTCTCTCCTACATATTTACGTTGCACTCAGAGAACTTAACCAGGCCCAGTTCAAATTCCCGGCACGGCCGTGAATCGAATCCGGTATCCTTTGAAACAAAGGGCACTACTATGACCATTTAGCCAAGGATCCGGGCTATGTAGTAAAAGAATGCTCCAAAAGAAAGTATTGAAGACCTTCCGAGAACGTCATCAAAGCTACACCCAGCCCCCGTGCCAGCGAAATTAACCAATTAAGGTTAAAGTTCCTGACCCTGCCGGGAATTGAACCCGGGACCCCTGTGACCAAAGGCCAGCACGCTAACCATTTAGCCATGGAGCCGGACGACTTTGTGGAGCATCGTTGTGTTTTCTTTCTTTTCGAAAACATTTTACTTTGACACTTTAGAAAATCACCATATTTCAGCACTTGTATAACGCTGTTGCTCTGTTTTCTTTCTTTTTTCCTTTTTTTTTTTTGCTAGTGGTTTTACGTCGCACCGACACAGATAGGTCTTATGACGTTTTTTTGTTCAAAAATTATCATAGTTTATGTTCAGTACCAGTGAACTATTGTTGTTTCTTTACCATTCGATAAATCAATAAAATTAAAATCTACATGCCATGTTTACGTCTTAACCTCATCATACACCTCCAAAAACTTGGATCGATAACTCATGTACTATTGGGTAGAGAAAAAAGAGGAAAGGTATCGGGCTACCCTGCTCGGGTTCCGACTCTTAGAAATCAGGCAAACAAAATATCCAAGATGACTAAATCTAGAATTCTCCAAGTTCAGTCAACCGATCAGGGCATCTTTATTTTAAAACAGGTCATATCGACCAATAAGCCGAACGTACTATATAAATATCGTGGCGCTTGTTCACTTCGGACCTATTCTAAGTTTATCTTTCGGCCTTTTCTAAATTCCAACAATGTATTACACTAAAATATATCAAAATTGACCTGAAAAGACCCCTTTGTTAAGAAGAGAGGTTACCCCAACCATTCATTAACTTCATAAAATATATTTTACAAATTCTCAGCGAAGAAGGCTTGGAGGAAAATACCGCCTGGAAGACAGGTACTTTTTTCCCCGCTAGTGCAGTAAACAGAGATTTTCCGACTCATCGGGTAACTCTAGGAAACAGATGAGTAGGCCTAAGAGGCATAGTTTTTGCCCTCGGACGCTCCAAAATCAAAACAAAAAGAACAAAACAAAAAAGTAAATCCTACGCGTTGGCTTCAGTGACTAGCTCTGCAAAGTACCCGGTTTGGATAATGTACTTGATTATTATTATTATTATTATTATTATTATTATTATTATTATTATTATTATCGTCATCATCATTCATTCAGTCATTCATACATTCAATATCATTTCGGCCAATTAACGATCAATTCATTTCAACTGTCGCCTTCCCCGGGCTTAAACATTTGCCCTGTATTCCTGCATTCGTTGCCGATGTTGTTACTTTCTTGCTTCGGTCCACGATTTCTCTGTTTTCTGCTTCGGCTTTTCTTGGAAATCCTTGAGACCTTGAACTTTCTTCTTAAATGGGTTGCTCTCCTGGATATCATCATGTGCGATGCCCACCTACTCTTTAAAAACCTCTCTGAACCAGGAACCTCTTGTCTTCATATTCTGGAAGTAAGAGAAGATTCGCTTGGTTGACCTTCCAAGACTCATTCTAGTCACGTGACCTTAGAAGACAGTGATTCTCTTCCGCATCCTATCGGTTATCTTTTCCATGTTGAAATACAGCTAGTGGTTTTGCCCAATATTTTCCACAATATCTTTCTTTGATTTCAAGTTTCTCAATAAGGCAGTTTTTGTTCATTGAAAAGCACTTAGCTGCATAGAAGGCCTCCGGATAAATCACGATGCGGTAGTATCTGGGCTTGGTGTTCAAGGATATTGATCTTCTGTTGTAGACACCCTCGGTAGATAGTATGCCATTTCCATTTTATTCATGCCTGTCATGAAGGTTTCCTTCTTGGACATGTTAGGTTCTACCTATTCTCCCGGATGCTTAACCTCTCCTGTCCGCTTGGTTTTTCCTCGGTCCGCATCCAGCTATTTTGGTGCTGACTTTATATTTGTTATAAACTGAATTTTCTCATTGTTATCGTCATTTATTATTATTATAATTATTATTATTATTATTATTATTATTATTATTATTATTATTATTATTGTTGTATGCTATAAGTGAATTACGTGTTTATATAGAATTACTTTCAAATATAATGAAAAAATATAGGAGTGTATTTCTGTATTTTATACAGTTTTCGTGGTGTTCATTATAATTCAACACATGTTTGTGTACATTGAAATTTGGAAATGATTTCTTTTTAACTGGAAAACATTCTTAATATAGATAGGCTATCTATAACAGGATATTTGACACTTGATCTTTCAGTAACTGTATTATTTTATTTTTAAAAAATGCGTGACTACAGACAGTTAAATGTTTAAACATTATCAATGGCCAAATGCTATTTTACCCTAAATTCGACCTTCGCAGATACACACGGTTTAATAACACGTCACTGGAGATTAGTACAGTTCAGTTTTTCTAATTTTCGTCAGCAGCTTGACATACGAGGATTTCAACGTTTAGTCCAATTACCTCAGATTCAGAAAAATCTACTTAGTTGTTTATTTATGACTTCTTGTACATGGTGAGGCTGTTATACCAAACCATATATTATACCCCTGCATAAACATAATGTATTGAGCATTATAAGTATGTAAAATTAAAAGTGAATTTAATATAATTTAAAGATAACGTAAATTAACCGAAATTGAAAATGTACTTTGTTTTTTTCTCGGTAACTTCGCGCGGTGGACGTGATCGTGCGGTGCACAAGGTTGCCAACTTTTGGCCTCAAGAACTAGTGGTAGATTTTTAGGTGCGGCGGGCTACTTTTGAACTTACGAACTAGCGGATTGGTTTGGACTGGGATCAAGCAAAGGCGGTATGGGGACGTCGGTCCCCAGGTTAGGGCCGTGAAACGGCTGTTAGGTCTCTAGCATTTCGTACGGCGATAGCAGTGCATTCTATGTTGGACAGTGACGAAAAGCTGACACTGGCATAGCCGCTCGTTCCGTGCAGCTAACGGCAAACAAATAATTTGTTCTGTATTGCAAATTATTCCGTTACAGATTGCATTTAGTTGTTTTTATTGTGCGAAGGCTGGTAAAGGAATGCTTTTCACTTGGCTGGTGTAAATAACGTCTTTTCCGATTGCATCTCAGCCAATGGAAATGCTACAGCGTGCTTGAGCAATGAGTAATGGCGTGTGCTAAATTAAATTAGGTTATAAAATAAATTTAATTCCAGGGGATGGTGAGTGGGTCCCTGGCTGTCGCAGTGATCACAAATATTCTCTACAAGGTATTTTACACAAGATTTGTACTATTTCAAATCCATTATAATGTTATAAAACTTATGCTGCACATACACAATTTCTACCGTAAATTTATTAAATGAATGAAGCCTACAGTATGTCTTTCTCTTTTTCTTTCTTAATCCGTTTACCTTCCAGGGCTGGTTTCCCTCGGACTCAGCAAGGGATCCGACCGCTACAGCCTCAAGGTCAGTGTTCTGGAGTGTGAGACTTTGGGTCGCGGGATATAACTGGGAAAGAGGACCAGTACCTCTCCCAGGCTGCATCACCTGCTATGCTGAACAGGGCCGTATGGGAGGGGGCGGCGGAAGATCGGAAGTGATAGACAAGGAAGAGGAAAAGAAGCGGCCGTGGACTTATGTTAGGTACCAGCCCTGCATTTGCTTGGAGGAGAAGTGGGAAACCACGTCGAGGATGGCTGAGGTGGGAATCGAAACTCCTCTGCTCAGTTGACCTCCCGAGGCTGAGTGGATCCCGTTCCAGCCCTCGTACCACTTTTCAAATTTCGTGGCAGAGCCGGGAATCGAACACAGCCTCTGGGAGTGGCAGTTAATCACACTAACCATTACACCACAGAGACGGACACAGTATTCACTATGATTAAAAATTAAATCTTGAAAAATTTCAACTATAATGTTACTAACTTACATTTACATAGTATTTATTTAATAATCTAACTTTTGAGGATGCTTCTTAGTGTCATTAATCTCAACGTAGGTACAACTTCCAGCACTTGCTTCTGAATGGCTTTAGGTTACTTATGTCTCTAATTTCAGCCGGGATAGAATTCCAGGAACGCCGATAGAAATGAGTTGTTATTGTGATACGTGGGGATGGACAACAAAGATTGTATTGATGGGCTTGAAGATGCTCTACCTCCAAGTTTATAACTTACGAAGTTTTCGTTCTTAAAAGTCGATATACAGGATGTCTCACTCACTCTCGGCCCCTGATTTTCATTTATAAAATCAAACTAATGGTCGTGATTTATCAAATTTGTTATAAACATACCTTGGTTTATGAACGGCGAGGTGACCTCCAGCAAGTGCTGTAAGTGATCGCCATTGACATCACGCCTAATACTATGAGTCGTTTATGGTTCACACGGTAATCCTTCTGGTTGGTGTCAGAGAATTGGATACTAGTGATTTCAGGTTTCTCACATTATGAACGGCTTACATACCTGAAGTTACTGTAATTTAAATGTTCATGTTTCAAACGAAAACGTGCTAAGCAAAGGGAACTTCTGAACTAAAGATATAAAATATTCCATAAGTATCCGGAGCAGCTCGCTGTACAGATAATTATGCGTAGGTCAATTTTGAATATAAAGAAAGCCCCTGTATCCATAACTCACATAAAATTCCATAAGTATTTTTGTTTATCTTTCCCCTTCAGATCAAATAGTCCGGTTCCGTGGCTACATGGTTAGGGTGCTTGCCTTTGGTCACAGGGGTCCCGGGTTCGATTCCCGGCAGGGTCGGGAATTTTAACCATCATTGGTTAATTTCTCTGGCACGGGGACTGGGTGTACATGTCGTCTTCTTCATCATTTCATCCTCATCATGACGCGAAGGTCCCCTACAGGCGTCAAATCGAAAGACCTGCACCTGGCGAGCCGAACATGTCCTCGGACACTCCCGGCACTAAAAGCCATAAGCCATTTCATTTCATTTCAGATCAAATAAAGGACAAAATACTTATTATTCTGCTAAATTTTATACAAACTCTTCATAAAATATACTGATTTAGAGCGTATTGTCTGTATGTTAATCTGAGGTAAAAATAACTCATTAACACTAATTCAACCACGTGCTGTAAAGCATAAAGTTAGTTTACTCTTCATCCTGCTAAATGACTGGACTGCAGGCGCCTTTGTTAAAGCATATGGACCACCTGAAATGTTGAATCAATTCGGAACATAAATGATTATTAATTTCTTCAAGAAACGAGATAGGTAAACACTAGGTTTCTTTTTTCAGTTCTCCAACACAGTATGGAACTTAATTATGTTAGTGTTGCATCTGAGACTCAGGCAAGCTTTAATGGATTCTGGTGGCAGAGGAGGCAATCAATTAAGGAGGCCACACCCGACCAGCCAGAGACACTTGTCCGGACAATGGGAAACAAGTAGGACTCATTAATCTTAGTAAATTGGCTCCTCATCTCATCTCCATCGCCGTGTCGAGACACTGCCAGGTTATTTATGGTCTGGCAACTGGAGCGCATTCTTCACGGGTTGACACGCCTTACAACCCCTGTCCTACCTCACCCTCACCGTTTAACTTATTATCAACATTACACCAATCACTTTCGTCTACATTTCTCTAACTGATTATTCAGGTATTTAGATATTAACTTTATGTTTTGCTGTTCTTACTTTTCAAATTTCAGCTTCCAAACAGTTCAATGGAGTAATGACTGAAGTATGATTTTCAGCGAAGAATTAGGTTTTCTTATTTCATTCGCAAGCAATATATTTAATAAGGAACCACGTAAGTTACTTTATTCACTAATCTAATGCAAAAACAGTTTATAACTTTAATTGTGTATGGAGGGTAATCTCAGGAGACTACCGATTTCAGTCAAACTTTCACCATTAGAAAGCTTCTACTTTTCAAATTATTATTGGTTATACTATATATAATCATGCCCGCGTATCTGAGGAGCAGGTAGTTTTCAATAAATTAGAGCATATCGGAATAACTGTGCGTCTAGGGTTCTTAATAATAATGTTATTTGTTTTACGTCCCACTAACTACTTTTTAAGGTCTTCGGAGACGCCGAGGTGCCGGAATTTAGTCCCGCAGGAGTTCTTTAACGTGCCAGTAAATCTACCGACACGGGGCTGTCGTATTTGAGCACCTTCAAATACCACCGGACTGAGCCAGGATCGAACCTGCCAAGTTGGGGTTAGAAGGCCAGCGCCTTAACCGTCTGAGCCACTCAGCCCGGCTCTAGGGCTCTTAAAAAGAGACGCGTTACCTGAACCGTTAAAAATTGAAGCTCTCCAGATATACTTTGAATTCAAGTTTTGAAAAAACAATATTTAAGAAAGAGCTTACTTCAACTGAAACCGACAAAATAACGGGTAAATTATGTCTTATCTAAAAAAGGAACATGCAGGCAGGATTTAGAATTAAAGTGATTTTAAAATATGCATATGCACTTTCTTCGTAACTCTAACACTGCACCAGAAAATGGCACTTTTATCCTGGAAAAGGAGAATTTGAAGCATGCTGCCCAGGGCGCTCGTACATCCAGTGCGGTACAGCTGGGTTGTTAATGATTATTGACACAAGTCCAACAATCGTTACACTTTTTCAGTCTGTGATAAAGTTTGAGGCGAATGGCAGGAGCAACGAAAGAAAATGAAACCAAATGAAAAGTACACGTGGGACTCTTAAAAGGGAACATGCTGCCTAATAGAGCCATGGACATGCAAATAGAGGCCGAGGGCCGAGGGGGAGATATCAACTTTGACAAAGAGGATACTATTCACCTGTTCACTACTTGTACTATCAGTGCACAAATCTGAATTAAACGTGGGTGGAGCCAATGGAAATGGTAATAGTAGATATGCCACCAAATAGGTTCCAGAATTCACATATCTCTCAAGTAATCTCTCCGTCGAGATCAATTCAGCAAGTATCTCTACGAGAGTATTCGCGTATCCTAAAGTTGCAAATCGAAGCTGAAAGTTCAAAATCAAGAATTTTGCTTTTACCTTTGGAACAGAGAAATATTCCGCCTCTTGATAATTAACAAAAACAAGAGGTTTTTCCTTTCTTTATTGTGCTTCTGGCAGGTTCAAACCTAATGATGAGAAACACGTGTACATGTACAGTAAAACTGAATGTATTCAACGTTATTATAATTATCATTGGCTAAATGGTCAGCGTAGTTGCCTTCGGTACAGAAAGCCCCGGGTTCGATTCCTAGTTGGAGACCGGATGTTTGTACTGTCCCCAACATCCCTGCAACTCACACACCGCACAAACACTACAAAAGCACACCGTTTCCATTCACAGAAGATGCCGCCCGCAGTCGTCGGGGTGCCTGCCTTACAAGGGCTGCATCAGTCTAGCAACAGACACACGAAATTGTTGTTGTTGTTATTATTATTATTTACTAGCTGATGTACCCGTGCTTCGCTACGGCATTCTCAGAAAAGACTGTCTTTATGATTTTCCCAAATAAAGTCAACATGGGTTATTACAATGGCGTCAGTAGGAATGTCGCGAATAAAAGCAATGCTGCCATTTGAAGTACTCGATCAAATGAAAGACCGCACATTTCCTCACTTTTAACGAACAGTACTACGCTGTCGACCTAACAGTCCAAAGTTTCAGAGCTGGAATGTCCAGGCCGCAGACTGCCGCGAACACTCCTCTGCCATTAATCCGTTAAGAGTGCACGCTGTTCATTCCAATCAGTGCCTCAGAGTAGGGATCGAATAGGTTGAATACTATGATGAACCAGTGTGTTACGTAGCAGTAGTATTAGAAAATGTACGAACCAGAAGAATGGCATGCTAAAGAACAGAGAGGTCTAACACTCCAGCTACTACTCGCCAATATTCAGGCAGGTTGTTATACTCGGTACGCAGCAGTAATCCCATCTATCGGAGATGAATGGCGGCAGAAGACACACAACACATCACAACAAACAATGGTCAATGTAACGTTATTGTTGATCAATTTATGAGCTTTCTATATTGCAGGCCTTCTACATTTAGTTTTCTTCCGACTCTTTGGTATTAGGGTATCTAATGTAAAGGGAATCCTCCTTTCTTTCATGACTCCCTCTTGTGTTATTATTCAAACGATCGTTCTTTCATGATTTTTTCCATTTTTATAATAATTTTCACAATTTAATCACCATCACCACCAATCTTATTATAGTCGGTATGGTAAAACTGAGTAAGATATAAATGACCGGAAATTGTATTCCCTATAACTTGTGTTATGAAGTGCTTCCAAATTTAATTTTTGGTACCTTCTCCTAAACTGCCAACGGCCTTAGCTATGTTAAAACACCGGATTCCGTGAGATCTCCGCAGTTAAGCAACGTTGGGCGTGGTCAAGATGTGGATGGGTTGCCACGCGCTGTTGGTGGGTGGTAAGGGAATGGAGGAGCAGAAAGGAACTGGCCACCCTACCGCACGTAAACTCGGCTCAGGCACACCTCTGCGGAGGTTCGGACCTGCCTTCGGGCAGAATACACCCTTACCTTACCTCCCCTAAACTACTATTTCAACCACGTTGAATAAAATTATTTATAGCGTAGACTGTAGTTTCTTATTCCCCGACTTTACACACGGATTTTTATTAAAATTCGCTTAACCCATTTTCTCGTGGCTCGGCGCTGTTATTATTATTATTATTATTATTATTATTATTATTATTATTATTATTATTATTATTTATTTTCCATTAATTGTAGGTACAATTTATGGATGGACTTGGCAACAAAAATCAAAAAACATGAATACCTCTGTTATCATAGTCGGTACGGTAAAAATGTATAAGACATAAATGATCTGAAATTTAATACTATATAACTTTAGTTATGTCGTATTAAATAAATAATAATAATATCGATAGGACAAATAATAATATAATTATTTGAGAAGTAAATTTTAGGCCTTCTCCTAAACTACCATTTCATTCAGCGTCAATAAAATTATTTATGGTCCAGATTGTAGAGACAGATTTCCCTACTTAATATTCTGATTTTCATTAAGTTATCTTCAACCGTTTTTCGTGATGCGCGTACCTCGTACACACACACACACAGACAGACAGACAGACAGACAGACAGATAGACAGACAGAAATTGCGGAACATTTAAAAAAATGCATTTCCTTGTTACTGTAATCACGACCGATACAGATATATCATTATTTTAAAATTCTCAGCAATGTACAGAAAAAACTCTTATTTCATATATTGAACCCAATTGGTTCATGTCATTGGCATATAATTGTAAAAATTGTATAGAAGTAATATTATATGAGGCAAAGTCTGGATGGGTAGCCGGATGTATGTTGTAATCCAGCCTGCTAAATTTATAAGTCGAATAGCTCACGTGCCAAGATTGGCGGATATTGCACAGGCAATGGAATCTTCCACTCTAGACAGAGAAGTGTAAGAGTTAGGCGACAGAGCTATCCAAAATTAAGTTGGCAGGACTTTTGAACCGGCGAATCGCAAGGTAGCGCGCGAGGAGCGAAGTGGTGCAATAGCAGTGACACCAATGTGAACGCGCTGTAATATTACCTGAAATCCACAAAAATATATTATAAAAGATTAATAAGACCTCTACATGGTTAGAAAAATTAAACTGAAATATCCTGGCTAACTCTTTAATTGAATTTATATGGCCACTGGAAGCAGGATATGGTGAAACAGGTCAGGGGATTCCCCGGATACTGCGCCAGGAGGAACGCGGACGGAAGAACGCCAACCTGCGAAGATGAGACTGACTACTCTCTTAACTTTGGAACGGTTCGGACGTGTACATGTAATCGCCGTCGGACGGACACGGACCTCAGCTTTTCTTGACTGAATGAATAATAAATTGCTAAAGTGGAACTTAATCCGCAAGGATTATTCCTATAAATTAGATACTCAAATTGTCATAAATTTGAAATATTAAGTATCGAGCGCCAATAACCTGTTCGTTGTGCAGCTATAAATGTGATTATAAGTGAAGTTTCGGGACGCGTTTGGAGTGCAGTTTATTATGGAATCGTGCATTCTTGCCGAGATACACTTCTGATTAAACTGTTATGGAAATATTGTACGCGTGTGAGAAGATTGTACATTTTTTGTGTATAATTGGTATTCTTCTTCTGTGTATGCTCAGTTTGTCAAACGAGTGCGGAAACGTGTGTTATTCCGTACGAGAACTTTTTTTTGTGTTTTGGTGTTTTGCTATTTGCTTTACGTCGCACCGACACAGATAGGTCTTATGGCGACGATGGGAGAGGAAAGGCCTAGGAATGGGCAGGAAGCGGCCTTGGCCTTAATTAAGGTACAGCCCCAGCATTTGCCTGGTGTGAAAATGGGAAACCACGAAAAATAATCTTCAGGGCTGCCGACAGTGGGGTTCGAACCACCTATCTACCGTGTGCGAGCTCACAGCTGCACGCTCCTAACTGCACGACCAACTAGCCCGGTCGAAAACTTCGTTATGAACATGGACTTCAAGAGAAGAATCTTCACAGAAGGTAACGACACCGTCATGATCGGTGGGCCGATCTGACGGCCGCGATGGTGTGTGGCTGAACGTGGAACGAAGCCGGACTAAGGTGAGTACATTCTGATTTTATATACTTTACATATCTATGATCAGTCTGTTACTTACATTTTGTAAATATTAACTTACTAGCGAATGTACCCGTGCTTCGCTACGGTATTCTACATTGTATTCGAATATCGAAGTAAATAGTGTACATGCAGTAAATAAGATAGTTTTAAAATTGCATGTCTCTTAGCGTTATCCGAGAAAGAGCATGGGGAGGTCCCCGTACGTTTCCAATGTAAAGTGTTTGTTACGGATTTGTGATATAACGGCAGGCTCACTTGCCTACTGGCATTCACAGTCAGGTTGGGAAGTTTACATTATAATTGCAGGCCCCATTGCCTACTATGCGGACAGAATCGATTTGGGGAGTTTTCGTTAAAATGGCAGCCCCCCTCTCCTACCTCCAGACAGATTACAGTTTTTATTATAATGGCAGGCAATTACCCTACTATCACTCGAAATTGAGTTGTGCAGTTATCATTATAATGACAGGCCCCTTTTCCTACTGCCAGCCAGCGTACTGCCAGTCACACCAAGTTGGTGAGTTTCCATCAAAATAGCAGGCCACTATGCCTAATGCCAGTCACATTTTAGATGAGTACATTTCTTTATAATGGCGGGCACCCTTGCCTACTGCCAAACACAATCGGATAGGGGAGTTTTAAACAAAACTGCATGCTCACTTACCTTCTGCAAGTCAAATCGAGAAGGGAACTATTCATTACAATTGTAGGCCTTCCTTACTAATGACAGTTACACAGGAGTTGGAGAAGGAACCCTTTCCTACTGCCAGTCAAAGTCGGTGTGGGGAGTACTGATTACAATAGCAGACCCACCCTTTCTCGATCGCTAAATCGACATCAGTGAATATATATAGATCGACATACGAAAGTATATGCGTGTTTACAATATTGAAGACCTTCATTTACAGATTAACTGCTACTAAACGTACGTCATATCGACAAAGGATTATACCATAAGACACGCCGGATTTAGTAGCCTAAATGGCTGGTCCAATGATATGTCATCTATTCTTGGGTCAGATTTAGAAACGTGGAACAGGGTAAAGGTTTTGTAAGATCATCTCACATTACATTACTTTTCGGATAATAATGTGACAGCTACATACGTAGCATTTGGCTCACATATGGCTACTGAGTGGGCCAATTTTCGTGAAGAGTTTGATGATTCTGTATTTCATATAAGTAATTGAAAGTATGAATAATGCATGTGAAAATTCCAAATTGACTTAACATCGATTAATAGAGAAAAATCAAACGTAAAAGGGATACAGATACGGCATAAAGTCATAAGACCAAGGTTGTAGATGATTCCAAATTGAACGGAGATTGTGCAATCCGTTACGTGATAGGAATTTCCGAAGGTCTGCACCATCATTAAAATTGCCTGCATATTTCGATATTCTTCGGGGATAAAAAATGAAAAATTTAATGATATAGGATTTTTCATTCGTTACAGGCTAAAACGTATAATTTTGTCAAATTTCAATTATCTTCTTATTCTTCTGGCAGATTATGCCACAATGTGGATTTTGGGCGAGGCGGGTAAAAATTAGGACTTTCAGGAAATCAAAAATTATGGAGATTGTTATTATTACCCCTTAAACGGAAAGCTGTAGGAAAATTTCGCCAAAATAGTCAGTGTAGAGGTACACAGTCGTTAAGATTTGATTTATATAGATAAGGAATCTGCTCCATGTAAAACACCTTTTGGGCTATGTCCGCTGGACTTAACCTGCAAAAGTGACCATTCATGATATCTCCCTTATTAATCCTCCTGACGAAAAAATGCACATGAAATAAAAGGTTTAGAGGTGGAATTCCATCAGGTTTGGTCGATTTCCAGTCAGGTTGGTCTTGTTCTGTATATATTGTGGAAGAGTAAAATCACCATTTCGGTTCCTTATAAACCGCCAGTCCATTCCGGAACATGAAATGTTATTTACGTTTAAAACCTACCTTTGGACAGGTGGATGCTAAATATAAATTTTGTTTCGAATGTCTTCAGTAGTTTTCAAGTTGTAAGGAATACGCTTTACACGCACCCGCTCGTGAGTTAAGTCCGATGGGACTTGTACAGAAAAACGGTCCTTTAATGATATCTCCCTTATTGATCCTCGTATCGAAATGATGCACATGAGAAAAAAAAGGTTTAGACATTAATTTCTACCAAGGTAGGTAGACTTCCATAAACTTTTGTTGTGTATATTTTTTGGAAGTGCAAAATCACTGTTTCGGTTTCGTATAAACCCCCAGTTAGTTCAGGGATTTAGAAACAATATTTGCCCTGAAACCTATCAAGGACAGGTGTATTCTAAATACGAATCTTGGTGGAAATGCATCCAGTAGTTTCTAGCATTCACGTACATACGGCGTAATTAAGGAAGAAAATAATACAGTTAAGAATGTTGAAACTAATAGAAAATGGATTATAACTGAGGACAGCCGGATAACGACAAATAAATAAATGCCGTGAGTTATGGATATAATAAAGCGCTAACAGAGGAGAAATTTAGGTTCAGTGATTCTTAGGTAAACAAATATGAAGATGACTAATGGTGTTATTACTTAATCTATTCGAGGGCGGTTATAACCTCCAACGATATTCCGCCAATATCCCGCAGATGAGCCGATTGATGCCTCTCTTGCCATCTACCCAAGGAACAACCACGAATTTAAAAGCATGATGAGGAAAATGGCAATACGTTACTTCCCTACTGGCATGCAGTCAGAGACGTTGCCATGGTAACCTGTAGGTTCGTTGTCGGTCTGTCGGTCACTAAATGCAGAGCATGATACCAGCAGAAAATTGTAAATTTCTCCGTCATGTGAAGAGTAAGGTAAATTATGAACATAACGAAAGTTGTTTATAATGAAGAGACGTTTCACGTACGGTAAACGAAGTTTACAGAAAATCAATAGTATAAGAGAAAATAGAGGAAAACCACTGTGGTTTTCCTATAAACACCCCGTCTATTCAAAGATTTTAAAATTATATGCATATCGGAACCTTTCCTGGGATGAGTATACTCTAAATATGAAGTTTGGCTGAGATCTATCCAGCCGTTTCGACGTGATGGTGGGAAAACCACTCTGGTTTTCCTATAAACCCCCCGTCTATTCAAGGATTTTAAAATGATATGCATATCTAAACCTTCCCCGGGATTAGTATACTCTAAATACAATGTTTGGTTGAGATCCATCCAGCCGTTTCGACGTGATGGTGGAAAAACCATTCTGATTTTCCTATAAACCCCCCATATATTCAAATATTTTAAAATGATATGCATATGGAAAAGTTCCCCGCGATGAGTATCCTCTAAATATGAAGTTTGGTTGAGATCTATCCAGCCGTTTCGACGTGATGGTGGAAAAACCATTCTGGTTTTCCTATAAACCCCCTGTCTATTCAAGGATTTTAAAATTATATGCATATCAAAACCTTCTCCGGGATGAGTATACCCTAAATATGAAGTTTGGTTGAGATCTATCCAGCCGTTTCGACGTGATGGTGGAACAGACAAACAGACAGACAAACAGAAACAATTTTATTTATCCCCGCCCAAAGGAGTCCTATGAGTGCCTTACACAACAGTATTTTTTTTCCCAGATATTAAGTCTTATTTGTACCTATTTTGGTTGACAGCTATGCCCAAACGTACATGCATAATCTCACTGCTCTAGAATCCTGGAGCTGACGTTGCCATGGTTACGGCAGTTCATTTCTTTATCCGATTCCTAGAGCAGGGGTAGTGTGGTGCCAATATCTCCGTAACGGTTGGTTTTAGGGCCTTAAAACATGGTTTTCGGGCCCGTAGGGCTTACCGAGTTTTGTTCTTTGCGTCAAGAGGATTAAATTGAGCTTTGTCTCGTCCTTATACGACAAATTCGATATTTTGCCTATAATAGTATAAGAGAAAATGGAGGAAAACCGTTTTTCCTATAAAACCCCCGTCTTTTCAAAGATTTTAAAATGATATGCATATCGAAACCTTCCCCTGGGTCAGTATACTCTAAATATGAAGTTTGGTTGAGATCTATCCAGCCGTTTCGACGTGATGGTGGAACAGACAAACAGACAGACAAACAGACAAACAGAAACAATTTTATTTATATAGACTAGCAAATGTACCCGTGCTTCGCTACGGTATTCTGCATTGTATACGAATATTGAAGTAAATACTGTACATGCAGTAAATAAGATTGTTTTAAAATAGCATGTCTCTTAGCGTTATCCGAGAAACAATATGCAGAGGTCCCCATACGTTGTTTCCAGTGTAAAGTGCTTGTTACGGATTTGTGATGATAACGACAGGCTCACTTCCCTACTGCGATTCACAATCGAGTTGGGAAGTTTACATTATAATTGCAGGCCCCATTGCCTACTGCGCGGTCACAATCTATTTGGGGAGTTTCCGTTACAATTGCAGGCCCCCTTTCCTACCTCCAGACATATTACAAATTGAAGAGTTTTTATTATAATGGCAGGAAACTTCCCTACAACCAGTCAAAATTGAGTTGTGCAGTTATCATTATAATGATAGGCCCCTTTTCCAACTGCCAGCCAGCTTCCTGCCAGTCACACCAAGTTGATGAGTTTCCATCAAAATAGCAGGCCAGTATGCCTAATGCCAGTCACATTTTAGATGGGTACATCTGTTTATAACTGCGGGAACGCTTGCCTACAGCCAAAGACTGTATGCTGCATGCTCCCTTGCCTTCTGAAAGTCAAATCGAGAAGTGAATTATTCATTACAATGGTAGGCCTGCCTCATTAATGCCAGTTACACAGGAATTGGAGAAGGACTCCATTCCTACTGCCAGTCATAGTCGGTGTGCGGAGTACTGATTACAATAGCAGACACACCCTTTCTCGATCGCTACAAAATCGACATCAGTGAATATATATAGTTCGACATACGAAAGTATGTGCTTGTTTACAATATTGCAGACCTTCATTTACAGATTAACTGCTTCTAAACGGTACATCATATCGAGAAAAGATTGTACCATAAGACGCCGGATTTAGCGGCCTAAATTGCTGGTCATATGATATCTCATCTATTCATGGGTCAGATTGAGTTAGAAACTTGGGTAAAATTTGTGTAAGATTATCTCACATTGCATTGCTTTTCGGATAATTAAGTGACAGCTACATACATAGCATTTGGCTCACATATGGCTACTGGGTGGACCAATTTTCGTGTAGAGTATGATGATTCTATCTTTCCTCTAAGTGATGGAAGGTATGAATTATGTATGTGAAAAGTACTACTTTACTTAAGATCGAGAAATAGAGAAAAGTCAAACGTAAAATGGATATAAATACGACAAAAATTCGTACGACCAAGGTTGTAGATCACTCCAAATTGAACGGGGATTGTGCCATCCGTTATGTGATGATACTTCCCGAAGGTCTGCACCATCATTAAAATTGCCTCCATATTTCGATATTCTTCGGGATAGAAAGGGAAAAATTTAAAGCTCTTGGAAGTTTTCCGCCCGTTACAGGCTAAGTCGTAAAATTTTGCCAAATTTCAGTTTTCTTTCTCGACTGGCAGATTATGCCGCAATACTGGGTTTTCAGTGAGAAGTGTAAAAAGTAGAACTTTCAAGATACTAAACCAAAAAATATGCAGATGATCATTATTACCCCTTAAGCGTGTAGCTGTTCGAAAATTTCGACAAAATAGTCTATGTACAGGCACACAGTAGTTACGATTTTATTTACATAGATAAATAAGGAACCTGCTCCACGTACAACACCTTTTGGGCTATATCCGCTGGACTTAACCGGAAAAACGGACCGTTTATGATATCTCCCTTATTAATCCTCCTGTCGAAAAAATGCACATGAAAAAAAGTTTTAGAGATGGAATTCCATCATGTTTGGTCGATTTCCAGTCAGGTTGGTCTTGTACTGTATATATTCTGGAAGAGTAAAATCACCATTTCGGTTCCCTATAAACCGCCAGTCCATTCCGGGAACATGAAATGTTATTGACGATTAACACCTACCGTTGGACAGGTGGATGTTAATATAAAGTTTGACTCAAATATCTTCAGTAGTTTTCAAGTTGTAAAACATACGCTTTACACGCACCCGCTCTTGAGTTAAGTCCGGTGGGACTTGTACCGGAAAACGGTCCGTTAATGATATCTCCCTTATTAATCCTCGTATTGAAATGATGCACATGAGGAAAAAGGCCTAGAAATGAATTTCCATTACGGTAGCTAAATTTACATTAAGTTTGGTTGCAAAATGACAGTTTCGGTTTCGTATAATCCCCCAGTCAATTCAGGGATTCAGAAACAATACTTGCCCTAAAACCTACCAAAGGACAGATGGATTCTAAATATCAAGTTTGGTGGAAATATATCCAGTAGTTTCCAAGTTTTAGACAAACAGACAAACAAACAAACAGACAGACACCAAAACAGAATAAATGCAGATGGTCATTATTACACCTGAAACGGATAACTGTACGGAAATTTCGCCAAAATTGTCAATGTACAGACATACTCTAGAAGTGTAGACCTTTATTTCGATGGTTACTGCTTTGCAACTGTACGACGTATCTACAAACGGACTTCACCATCAGACGCCCCTTTCAGTGCTCTACATGGTTGGTCCTATGACATCTTTTCGTATCTCCTTTATTTATGGGTTAGATTGAGTTAGAGTCATTGAATGGGGTGAAATCTTGTACAGTTTTTGAATGCTACTTTATATTTTTGATTCTCATGTGACAGCTAGAATCATAAAATTTGGCTATAACATTGCCAATGGTCATGTCAATGTGCGTGCCGAATGTCATGATTCTACCTTTCCTATAAGTGTGCCAAATGATAACATATACGTGTAAAAGTACAAAATCAACTTGTGTTTAATGTATTAGGGATAGAAATACGACGAAAAGTCACAGGACAAAAGTTGTAGATCTCTCCAAAATGAAACGCAATTTGCTTTGTGACTTTTGATACGACTTACTGATTAGCCACCAATTACCCCGAAACGAAGGTCTGCACCGCCGTTAAAATTGCATCCATATTTCGGAATTTTCCTGGGCCAGAAGTTATACATTTGCATAGCTTAGAATATTTCCTCAAAGGAAAGAGTGTACAGCATTCGGGATTAGCACTCGCATACATACGTGGTAATTAAGGAAGAAAGTAATACAGTTTAGTAAGTTGAAATTAATAGAAAATAGATTATAACAGAGGACATCCGGATGACGACAAATATATAAATACCAAGTGAATGTATTGGAAAATCAAATGCTCCTCAATAAATTATGCCGGAGTGAGTTATGGATATAAGAAAGCGGTAATCGGAGAGAAATTTAGGCGCAGGGATTCTTAGGTAATCAGATAAGAAGATGAATATTTGTGTTATTACTTATGCTATTCGAGGACGGTTATAACCTCCAATGATATTCCGCCAATATCCCGCAGAATGGCCGATTGACGACTCTCTTGCTTTCTACCCAAGGAACAACCACGAATTTAAAGGAATGATGAGGAAAATGACAATACGTTACTTCCCTGCTGGCAAGCAGTCAGAGACGTTGCCATGGTAACCCATATATTCGTTATCGCTCTGTCGGTCCCTCAATGCCGAGCATGGTATCGGCAGAAAATAGTAAATTTCTCCGTCATTTGAAGAGTAAGGTAAATTATGAACACAACGAAAGTTGTTTGTGATGAAGAGACCTTTCACATACGGTCCACAGAGTTTGCAGAAAATCAATAGTATAAGAGAAAATGGAGGAAGACCGTTGTGGTTTTCCTATAGACCCCCGTCTTTTCAAAGATTTTAAAATGATATGCATATCGAAACCTTCCCCGGGGTGAGTATACTCTAAATATGAAGTTTGGTTGAGATCTATCCAGCCCTTTCGACGTGATGGTGGAACAAACAAACATTTTTATTCTTTTTATTTTGCTAGTTGCTTTACGTCGCACCGACACAGATAGGTCTTATGGCGACGATGGGACAGGGAAGGGATAGGAGTTGGAAGGAATCGGCCGTGGCCTTAATTAAGGTACAGCCCCAGCATTTGCCTGGTGTGAAAATGGGAAACCACGGAAAACCATTTTCAGAGCTGCCGACAGTGGGGTTCGAACCTACTATCTCCCGAATACTGGATATTGGCCGCACTTAAGCCAAACAAACAAACAAACAAACAAACAAACAAACAAACAAACAAACAAACAAACAAACAAACAAACAAACAAACAAACAAACAAACAGACAAACAGAAACGAACAACTTTATTTATAAGATTATTTTTATACCACTCCCCTCGCCCCCTGCCAAAATGGTGCTAGGGGTGTCTTACCCTCACGCGGTTTGTCTCCTGATACTAATTGATAAGTGTACCACGTTTGGTGAAATTGCTCCAGTGGTTTAGGAGGAGATGTGTCATATACACACCCACACCCACACAACCACGCACACACATACATCAATTTTTATATATAGTAAGAAGAAGAAGATAATATTTTTATATGTAGTTTTTCGATTAATTTTATATCTCACCCCCTTCGCTCCCCACTTGGATTTGCAAAAAATCCGGAGTAATACTATTCATCTCAGAGACCCTGAAATCTATGGATTCGAAACTGTTTTTAATTATTTCTATATCTCACCCCACCCCCCCACCCTTTGCTCCCAACCTAAAAGGGGGCTGGATTTTAAAAAAATTCTAGAGTATCACTTTTCAACTCAGCGACCCCGAAAACTATGAATTCGACACTATTCTCGATTATTATTGTAACTACCACCCCCCTGACCCTCTCCCTTAAGGGCGCTAGGGATGGCTTACCCCCCACAGTGATCGTCTCCCGATAGTAAGTGATTCGTGTACCAAGATTGGTTGAAATTGCTCCAGTGGTTTAGTTGGAGATGTGTCATTTACACACACACTTCCATTTCTATATATAGTAAAATTTTTACACTCGTTCTTCACCCCCTTTCCATCCCCGCCCAAAGGAGTCCTATGAGTGCCTTACACAACAGTATATTTTTTTCCCAGATATTAAGTCTTATTTGTACCTATTTTGGTTGACAGCTATGCCCAAACGTACATGCATAATCTCACTGCTCTAGAATCCTGGAGCTGACGTTGCCATGGTTACGGCAGTTCATTTCTTTATCCGATTCCTAGAGCAGGGGTAGTGTGGTGCCAATATCTCCGTAACGGTTGGTTTTAGGGCCTTAAAACATGGTTTTCGGGCCCGTAGGGCTTACCGAGTTTTGTTCTTTGCGTCAAGAGCATTAAATTGAGCTTTGTCTCGTCCTTATACGACAAATTCGATATTTTGCCTATAATAGTATAAGAGAAAATGGAGGAAAACCGTTTTTCCTATAAAACCCCCGTCTTTTCAATGATTTTAAAATGATATGCATATCGAAACCTTCCCCGGGGTCAGTATACTCTAAATATGAAGTTTGGTTGAGATCTATCCAGCCGTTTCGACGTGATGGTGGAACAGACAAACAGACAGACAAACAGACAAACAGAAACAATTTTATTTATATAGATTGTATGTGATGGTTAAATTTCATTTTTATTTTAAACGTAGCAAGGATCAGCTAGGATTAGATACCGTAGTTCATTTATAGTACTAATGCCTCGGGGGAACGAGTATTTTGTACATATGGTTTGCATGTGTTAATGTTATTGTGATCTTTAACATATTTTTCATAAGCGTGTGGTTGTAATATAGTCTTCTGGAATTATATAAGCGTGTGATCTTCTGAAATAATACTCGTGTGTGTGAATATTATGATAATGGTAGATGGCATTTAGTACAATTTTTTAGTAGTTCTTGGGACATGTTAATTATAGTACGTGGCATATTGCATGTATATTCATAATCTTCGAGAGAGTTCATTGATATTGAGTTGCGGATATGAACCACTGACCATCTATAGACATTACAGTTTATATTTACTGTTTTGTTCATCGATAACAGATTTTATTTGTCAGGCTAATGATATGTGCTGTGAGTTACTTTATATCTTTTTATTTACTTCATTTTGTAATTTGTTTCGAGCTTAGTTTGGGATTAAGCACTTTAATACTCAAAAACGCTAGTAGTAGGCAGTGAACCAGGAATAATATGGAACGAGAGACCATTAAAAATATTGAAGGCAAAGAAAGTAAGTGTTCTTGGTAAGATAATGTAAGTCCTGGTGAGATTCGAACCAGTGGATATATGGATTATATGCCAGATGTTGTGTATTTTAAAACGTAGAATGCAAAGGAACAATTGAGATTATAAGCTAGTGGAGGCTACGTTATGTGGAGTACAATTTGAGAGGAATTATATGAATTGTGAGAATATGAAGATATTGGTTGAGTTGAGAGATGTACCACTGAGGGCTTGAAGAAAATAAATGCGCTAGAGTATCAAGATAAGATGTTTTCACTGCTCTGCATTCCGTGTTAATGAATAAACTCCGTTGAAATAGGGTCATCATAGGATAGTTACGATGTCATTTATTATTTAATTCAGATTAAATACTTAGGTAACAGCACATAGAGATTTAAAGATTTAATATTATTTGCAATGCTTCAATTCGTCACTTCGACTCTCGACCAGGTCAATGGACTTGGTATTTTCTGATGGTTATTATTGATGGATGAATTTATTTTTGGCATATGTGAATTGTTTTATTGTACATTTTGGCAACGCATATTCTGATTTGTGGTTGTAATGTTTTGATTGATGGATTTAATTTCAGGTGGTTGTCATGTTCTGAAGCAGAGGTGCTGTCCTACTGCAGTAGACTCAGTGTAGATATAAGCTTTTGGGGGACTTTGTGTTAGTTGTAGGGCACGTCGCAACGAGTTTTTTATTTAGTGTGAAATATAAACAACTGATTATGTATGTGTGGAGTTAATGTTTTTAAGCCAAAATCAGAATGATATTCTATAGGAGTCGTGTCCGAATGTATTCGTCGGTTCGGATTCGTCTTTCACGTTAGTTGTTTGTAGATGGGAAGTATGACGGCACGAGAGAAATATAATGATGCAATATCGATTAAACAGTTCATGTATAGAATAACTGTAGTTATGATTGTTTGGATTGAAATGTCACTCAAAATGTTGAGGTAGATGACCTAGGTCAGTGATATTTTTGGAAAATGTTAATGAATAAATAATAATGAAACCCGATAGGTGGTAATTAAATAGATGAGTTAATTAAATTGATGTCGACGGTATTTGTTACAACGAAGTTGTCAAAATGAATTTCTTAAGTGATAATGTATTTCAACCACTTAAAAAGCATGTATTTGGATTTGGAGTTTACGAAAGAAGATTGTTGTTTTGTGTTAATAAATTTATGTTTAAAGCTGAATTAATTTGAAATTAGGCCGACTTGTAAAATGCAATAAATGAAAGTATTGGTGCTTACTTGGAATCAATAATAAGTGGAGCAGATCAATTTTATAACTTGAAATAATTAGTAAGGGTTTCAGTTGACCGAGTGTGTGAGTGACAAATCTGTATAGCGAGGTGTTATCATTTTAAATTTTCTTTTCGTGTTTTGCTTTGCCGAAGTTTCTTTCATTTTCTTTAATTAATTTGTTTGCAACAAAGCTTCTCATTCATATCTTTTTATTTTCTTTCTTCTCTCTTATCCTTCCCGCTTAGTAATTTAAGATTATCGTCGCCATAAGACATATCTGTGTCGGTGCGAAGTAAAGCAACTAGCAGACAGACAGTAATTTAAGATTAGTTATTTTTACTCGAAGATATCTCTAGGTATTACCCGTATATGACCCTGGGATTTTGCCGGAGCCATATTTCAAAGGCTGGACGGATAGAGTGTTGAATATAGATTTATTTATGTATTTACTTATTAAAACGTTTACCCTCCAGTGTTGGTTTTTCCCTGGGACTCAGGGAGGGATCCACCTCTACCGTCTCAAGGACAGTGTCCTGGAGCGTGAGACTTTGGTTCTGTGGAGGAGGACCAGTATCTCGTCCAGGAGGCCTCACCTGCTATGCTGAACAGGGGTCTTGTTGGGGGATGGGAAGATTGAAGGGATGGATAAGGAAGAGGGAAGGAAGCCGCCTTGGCCGTAAGTTACGTACCATCCCGGCATTTACGTGGAGGTCCGGCTCAGTAGCTAAATGTTTAGCGTGCTGGCCTTTGGTCACAGGGGTCCGCGGTGGAATTTTAACCATCATTGGTTAATTTCGCTGGCACAGGGGCTGGTTGTATGTGTCGTCTTCATCATCATTTCATCCTCATCTCGACGCGCAGGTCGCCTACGGGAGTCAAATCAAAAGACTTGCACCTGACGAGCCGAACGTGTCCTCGGACACTCCCGGCACTAAAAGCCATACGCCATTCCTTTTCATTTACCTGGAGGAGAAAGGGAGAAACCCACGGAAAACCACTTCGAGGATGGCTGAGGTGGGAATCGAACTCCCTCTCCTCGGTTGACCTCCCGAGGTTGACTGGACCCCATTCCAGTCCTAGCACCACTGTTCAAATTTTGTGGCAGAGCCGGGAATCCAACCCGAGCCTCTGGGACTGGCAGCTACTCACACTAACTACTCCACCACAGAGGCACACGATACTTTTTTATTATTACCAACAATTTTGCGAATGAAGGTATAAATGAATAAATCGATGTTAAAGTGTCAATTTTTTCATCAGTTCTATTATTAAATGATGGCGTGTGGCCTACGAAGAGGCCTTGTGCAGGTCTTTCATGCTGACGCCGCATAGGCGACCTGCACATTTGTGGGGATGGGGATGTTTTATTTTACTATTTGTTTTACGTCGCACCGAAACAGATGGGTCTTATGGCGATGGTGGGATAGGAAAGGGCTAGGAATCAGAAAGAAGCAGCCGTGGCCTTAATTAAGGTACATCCCCAACATTTGCCTGGAGTGAAAATGAGAAACCCCAGAAAACCATTTGGCTCGTTGTGAAAAAGGAAAACTACGGAAAACCATCTTCAGGCTGCCGACAGTGGGGTTCGAACCCACTATCTCCCGAATGCAAGCTCACAGCTGCGCGTCCCTACTCGCACAACCAACTCGCCCGGTGGATGACTGGAATTAACCAATGAAGGTTATAAATATCTACCCGGCTGGGAATCGATCCCGGGACCCTCTTGGCCAAAGGCCAGCGCGCTAACATTTAGCCATGGAACCGGAGAAGTCCACGGTTTACTTTTCACGTAACCAAGTGTGTGTGTGTGTGTGTGTGTGTGTGTGTGTGTGTGTGTGTGTGTGTGTGTGTGTGTGTGCGTGTGTGTGTGTGATTTACGGTACTTACTGGCGAATTATTTTTTCCTTCACTTACACACTTGCTTACTGTACTCTTGTTATAGTTAGTGGGTAATTATGTTTAAGTTTACTTTATTATCACTTGTAATGTTGAACTAGTAGTAAGTTCTTCTTCTTCTCTTCTTATTCTTCTTATTCTCGTTTATCCGTTTATCCTCCAGGGTCGGTTTTTCCCTCGGACTCAGCGAGGGATGCCACCTCTACCGCCTCAAGGGCAGTGTCCTGGAGCTTCAGACTCAGGGTCGTGGGATACAGCTGGGAAGGATGACCAGTACCTCGCCCTGGCGGTCTCACCTGCTATGCTGAACAGGGGCCTTGCGGGGGTTGGGAAAATTGGAAGGGATAGACAAGGAGGAGGGAAAGAGGCGGCCGTGGCCTTAAATTAGGTACCATCCCGGCATTTGCCTTGAGGAGAAGTGGGAAACCATGGAAAACCACTTCCAGGATGGCTGAGGTGGGAATCGAACCCACCGCTACTCAGTTGAGCAGAGAGGCTGAGTGGACCCAGTTCCGTCCCTCGTACCACTTTTCAAATTTCGTGGCAGAGCCGGGAATCGAACCCGGGCCTCCAGGTGTGGCAGCTAATCACACTAACCACTACACCACAGAGGAGGACGTAGTAAGCTCAACCTATAGTATTGTAAGCCGTAGAGTTAAGCACTGGAGATACTTAAAGTTCTATGTGAATTTGTATAGGCCTATGATGGTGCAGGATTTAGAATGTTAAACTAGCAGTATTTCTTATAATATTTTCTTTCCATGGAATTCCTTGTTGTACTCTTGTTCTTGTAATTGCAGTAGTAGTAGTAATAGTTGTGTAATTGTGTTTTAACTTAACTTTATTATTATACTACTGTAAGCGAACATTGCCACCAGGATACTTTTCAATTATGATGTTAAAGATAAAATTGACATTTGACTGCACAATGCATATGCAATATTTTGTTTAATAATGTAATAATGAATTATGTTGTGCCTCTATTCATACGAATTTGCATGTAATTAAAACATAATAATGTCGTGTTAACCTAAAACAGGTATGTACAAAAACACCACCCGTCACTGGATTAAATTCCTCCTCTTCACCCCTACCGCTTTACTCCTCCATGACTTCGACATCGAAACGTTGAGAGCTTGGGAGGTGAGCTGTATTTCGTTAGAGTGGTACTAGTTGGTCGAATGTGGTCCAGATGCATCATGAAAACCTGGTTATGATAAGATGAAAACTGTAGAATTATAAAATGTTGTTACACCTCACTTTTATCATTTATGCACCCTGAATCAAATTTCATTTCATGGTCATATTATAAACATTAGAACAAGTTCAGCGCCGAGGTTTCTAGCTTTCTCTACCACCTTGTTTCTTCCCCTTCTCCTTTGATACTCTAA
Organism: Anabrus simplex; assembly: GCF_040414725.1. NCBI lineage: Eukaryota > Metazoa > Arthropoda > Insecta > Orthoptera > Tettigoniidae > Anabrus > Anabrus simplex. The sequence goes on from NC_090265.1 coordinate 1,233,951,071, forward strand.
TTGCCTGGAGAAATTAAGTGATTTGCACTTTTCCTTTCCACAAGGTTCGAGGGTCACTCGATCGGCCATTAACGTCGAATGCCCCAGGAAGAAAATAACTGTATTTCCGATCACTTAACCTCTCAATTGTCCTCATCAGAATGAGCAATATCAAATCTAGAACTTGATGCGGAGGAAAGAGTTTGAGACAGAAACGGATATCAAACAAAAGAGCATTGGGATTGGAGTCAAATACCACTAGAACAGAGATTAGAACCATGTGTTCACACTGTTCTTGCGAATGTAATAATAATAATAATAATAATAATAATAATAATAATAATAATAATAATAATAATAATAATAATAATGATAATAATAATAATAATAATAATAATAATAATAATAATAATAATAATAATAATAAATGTATACGCGTTTATAATCATTACGCTTGTATCTATCGGAACCAAAATATTATTACTACTGTTATTATATATATTATCGTATAACTGAAATATATATCTTTCACAAAACTTCAACATCGGAATTAAATAGAGTCAGGAGATCCAGTTTGCTAAAAAAGAAATTCTAATTGAGCAACATCTATAACACCGGACTGAGTCGTGATCGAATACGTCATCTTGGGTTCGAGAAGAAAACGCTTATACCGTCTGAATGACCCAGCCTATTCCTTAATAACATTTATTCTCTCCAAGACATGAATGCGGTTTATTCTCATTGATGATCATTGTCTGAGGCTCACATTTTTTATAACAACTGTCTTCCCTCCACCTCATGGTGCTACACCTCTGATGTACCTTGGCCTACCAAGCGACCGCTGCTCAGCCTTAAGAGCTGCGTATTACGAGGTGACGCGTGATCAGGGCGACGAATCCTCTCGGCAGATCGCGGCCGCTACAGCATCATCAGATAGCTCATCAATTGTTCTCACGTACGCTGAGAGGCCTCTCGAACTAACTTTTATATCCAGGTAAAAATCACTGATCTCACCAGGAATCGAACCTGGGGACTCTTGGTAAGAGACTAGCTCACTACCCCTAAAACGCGTGGTCTGAAAAATCTATCTTATTTTGCTAAAAACTACTTTTTACCCAATAAATTTTTTACTAGGAAATCTATGCATCTATCTATCTTAATCTGTTTATCCTTCAGGGTTGGTTTCTCCCACGGACTCAGCGAGGGATCCCACCTCTACCGCCTCAGGGGCAGTGTCCTGCAGCTTCAGACTTTGGATCGGGGGATAAAACTGGGGAGGAGGACCAGTCCCTCACCCAGGCGCCCTCACCTGCTATGCTGAACAGGGGCCTTGTGGGGGATGGGACGAGGGGAAGGGATAGACAAGGAAGACGGAAGGAAGCGGCCGTGGCCTTAAGTTAGGTACCATCCCGGCATTCGCCTGGAGGAGAAGTGGGAAACCACGCAAAACCACTTCGAGGATGGCTGAGGTGGGAATCGAACCCACCTCTACTCAGTTGACCTCCCGAGGCTGAGTGGACCCCGTTCCAGCCCTCGTACCACTTTTCAAAGTTCGTGGCAGAGCCGGGAATCGAACCTGGGCCTCCGGAAATGGCAGGTAATCACACTGACCACTACACCACAGAGGCGGACTTGCTAGGAAATAATTTACCAAAACTTTGCTAAGATGGAATGTGAATGTAGACTAAGTTAAGCTTATAAAGGAATAAAAAGGCATAAGTATTTTACGTTCCGCACTTCCTTTACAACTTCATTTTCTAAACGTACAACAACGTGATGTGAAGATATTCTGTACGGAATATGCTCATTATTATTATTATTATTATTATTATTATTATTATTATTATTATTATTATTATTATTATTATTATTATTGATGAACGGGGAACTGAATCTAGGTTTCCGAATAACAAGGACCTATACACTAAGGGGTTTTCTACAGCACACAGAGTAACTTGAAATTCACTCTAAACGACTCATGGAGATTGTTTAAGCTGAATAAATGTGATGAAAAAACATCGACAGGCGGATATCGACTTCCTTTTTTAATAGCTGGGCTGAGTGACTTAAACGCTGACGCTAAATTGGTGGGCTCTACTCTAGTTCGATCAGGTATATTGCCGGCCGGATGAAAGAACTCTTGTAGGACATTTTATCGGCACACGATGTGTCCGAAAACCATACAATAATCAGAAGGAAGTTAAGAAAATTACATTATTGACTTCTATCTACACACAAATTATTCATAGTTTGTGTTCGAGAACGGTTGATACTTATGCCGTTGTGTGTATAAACTGCAAGATTCTTCTGTATCACCCTGAAAGTGTAACAGATGTTTGACTGTTTTTGAGGGGACAGATGAACGAGATTATTGGCTCCTTTATTGAAGATTTTCAGGTTCCACTTCTTTAAACCTGCATCGCTTAAGTCCTTTAATAGAATACTTGTATGTAGTGCCAGTGGTTTTTGCGTGGACCAGATGTTTTTTATCAGGCTTCTGTTACACATTGCATGCAACTAATATGATGGCCATAGGAGTGCCATAGAAGACAAGACTCCTTTGTGGAGATGTCTCGGTGTCATACATCACTGTCACTTCTCATTTAGGTTGATCGGCGTGTGCGAGTCCGACACGGTCGGATTACAGCCTAAGCCATCATGGACTCAGATCTCCATCAATCAATCAGATCTCTCGAGCTGAATGCGTATATTTAATAGGCTTAAGGAAACAATATGGGAGAATTCCTACTTCTTAAAGACACCCAATAAGTCACGGTCATGGCGCAATTGGTAAGGCTGTGAAGAGAGAGAGAAAAAAATTGACAGAACAATATGTATATTGTCTTTTTCTTCTTCTTCTAATAATAATAATAATTATTATTATTCTTATAATAATAATATAATATAATATATAATAATAATAAGAATGGTAAAAAGTCCATACGATACTTCATGACGTTCGATGTCGACATATGAATGATCTCTAGGGATACATTTAGAGTTTACCAGAAAGATGAAATAGAATTCAGCCGTAGATCGCCCGACAGTCTAAACGGCATAACATTTAAACGCCTGTCCATACTAGATGAGGCCAAAGGATAATGATAGTTTAATAATAATAATAATAATAATAATAATAATAATAATAATAATAATACCGAGCAAGTAGCTCCGGGGTTTGGATCAGGTAGCTATAAGCTTGCATTCAGGAGCTAATGAGTTCGACTCCCACTATCGGCAGCCCTGAAGATGGTTTTTCGTGGTTCCCATTTTCATACTAGGCAAATGCTGGTGCTGTATCATAATTATGGACACGGCCACTTTCTTCCCACTCCTAGCCCTTTCCTACTGTCGCCATATATGTCGGTGCAACGTAACGAAAACTGTAAATTAAATTTAATAATAATTGCAATAATACACCGGCAGAAAATAAAATTGCAACACCAAGAAGGCATTAGTTTAAAGGAATGCAATTTAGGCTAAGGAATTGTCTTGCTAACATATTTATTTGATTCAAGTTTCCAAGTTACTGGTTCAAGTATGTACGAGAAGACACGTGGTATGGTGGTACATTAATAATCGATATAAGTTAGTCGCCACGATTTTCAATGCAAGCATGCAAACGCGCATGCATTGTGGCGTACAGGTGTCATATGTCATTTTTCGGGATGGAATTACACCCCTGTTTCACTTGGTCATTTAAATCAGCAACGGTTAATGTCAGCAGTGGCATGAGGACGAGTCCTGTTGGGAAACAGCCCTTAAATACACCACTGAATTCGCAGACGGCAGTGATTCGGAGTTAGCGACACGAACGCTACAGGACGTCTGGCTCGGAGCTGTCCGTCAAGTAATCGAATTTGTTATAGTTCGCTGTGTAAATATGGTGCCAACCGATGCAGCACGATCCACTACAGCCATGCAGCGAATACGGCGGTCTTCCCTTTCTGTAGTGGCCCGTGTGCGGCGTACCTCGGTCTTCTTGAGTCAGTGCTTTCTCCTGACTATTGTTGCCAACACCGATATACTGTGGATACATCCCTGTCAAATCTCTTTTCTTCAATATCTCGCGAAAAACATCTAACTTCTCGTAACCCTCCTACATGGCCTCGTTCAAACTCAGTAAGCTGCTGATACTGCCTACATAGTTTGCTTAAAGATATGTTTGACTCACATTTATCTCACAACGTCAACACTGGACTAACGTTCACGAAGTGTGCAGCGCGTATTTAAAGCAAACTGGCTTTGTAAGGTCGATGTCGCGCAACCACCACCATACTTCGTCGATTAGCGCGCAAATTTGAATAGGCTTTTAGATATGCAGACACGCATCCCGAATTTCTTTTATTTAGCATCACTCGTCGGAATTGCGATTTCATTTTCCGCCAGTTAAATATTTAGCGAGTCGACCGCTCGGTTAGGCTCACGTAGCTGTCAGCTTACATTCGGGAGATAGTGGATTCGAATCCCTAAGTCGGCAGCCCTGGAGATGGCTTTCCGTTGTTTCCCATATTCACAAAGTACAAATGTTGGGGCTGTACCTTAATTAAGGCTACCGCCGCTACCTTTCGCATCCTTGCGTCGCCGATAACTTTCGATGTGTTAGTACGTCGTCAAACCACAATAAAAATTAAATAATAATAATAATAATAATAATAATAATAATAATAATAATAATAATAATAATACCCTTAAGGATGCGGGTATGGGTAAAATATACCCAGGAGAAAATGAAATGGCATGCCTCTGCGGTGTAGTCCGGCTTCATGGCTAATTCTTTTTACGTGCTGGCCTTTGGTTACAGGGGTCCCTGGCTCGATTCCCGACAGGGTTGGGAATTTTAACCAGCATTGGTTAATGTTGCTGGCACGGGGGCTGGGTGTATGCGTCGTCTCCATCATCATTTCATCCTCATCACGACGCTTAGGTCGCGTACAGGTGTCAAATCAAAAGACCTGCACCTGGCGAGCCGAACATGTCCTCGGACACTCCCGGCACTAAACGCCATAGGCCTACGAACATTTTTTTCTGTGGTGTAATGGTTAATGTGATCGGCTGCAACCCCCGGAGGCCCGGAACGATTCCCGGCTCCGCCACGAAATTTCAATAGTGGTACAAGGCCTGGAATGGGGTCCATTCAACCTCGGGAGGTCAACTGAGTAGAGGTGGGTTCGATTCCCTCCTCAGCTATCCTCGAAGTGGTTTTCCGTGGTTTCCCACTTCTCCTCCAGGCAAATGCCGGGATGGTACCTAACTTAATCCTACGGACATTTCCTTCCCTCTTCTTTCTCTATCCCTCACAATCATCTTCCTATCTCCCCCCCCCCCCACAAGGACCCTGTTCAGCATACTGTAGCAGGTGAGGTCACCTAGGCGAGGTACTGGTCCTCCTCTTCCCAGTTTTATCCCTCCGAATCAAAGTCTCACGCTCCAGGACACTGCCCTTGAGTTTTTAGATGTGGGATCACTCGCTCAGTCCAAGGGAAAAACCAACCCTGGAGGGTAACCGGATTAAGAAAGAAATTGAAATGTATATTTCAGTTATTTCTAACGTGTTCTTCATGCCTTCTCTCTTCAGTATCTTTCGAGTGAACCCTTCCAAATATCATGACCTTGAATCAGCTGCGCGGCTTCGTTAGTCCCGCTCATAGTGTGAGAGAAACATCGAATGGGTAAATTTCACCCGTGTGCGCGCTCATACGTTTCAGAATGCCATTCTTCTTCATTGTCAATTTCTCAGTCATGTCGAAGTGATGAGGCACGTTCCTAATATGTTTATTTTCTCTGTAGGAATTAGTAAATGGCAATTGTATCATATTTCAAATGTTCGAGCCATCTATAAAGTAAACAATCTCAACTCAACTCTGAACCTACATTGCGTCGAAATCGCTTGAAAATTCTGCCCTTGGATCTCACAAAGGAACATTTGGCATCGAGAAGTAAAATACCATGATAATAATAATAATAATAATGGCGTGTGGCCTCCGAAGAGGTCTGGTGCAGGTCTTTTGAGTTGACGCCGTATAGGCGACCTGCGCACCTGTGAGACTGGGGCTCTACCTATGAGGTAACCAATGAAAGTTAAATTCTCCGATCCGGCCGGGAATCGAACCCGGGGCACTCTGGACCAAAGGCCAGCACGCTAACCATTTAGCTATGGAGCCGGGCAAGTAAAATACTGACTCCACCAACAAATCTCCGAAGTCGTGTTCAGTGGCATTCTGGAAAATCTGAGGTAAGAAAAAGTACAGTGCTGAGATAGCGTCAGGCAGAAAATTGCGAAGACCGTGGAATCAAGGACAGAGAAAAACACAACGTGTCGTGTAATGTGCGAAAAATTAATTTGCCGGGAACATGCGAAGCCAGTGTGTGGAACCAGTGAATGAGCAACAGGAAGTAATGGACCAGGAGTGAAGTGTAATCATGTATGATACTTGAACATCCTCTACAGTTGTTACCCTCTGCTTTTCCCTCTATTCCCAACGGGTGTTTATCATGCATGACTATTTTGATACAGAAAATGTGTGCCTAATATAAACCATGTAATAACAAACAACTGAGTGATGCCACTGTTCGTGCAAGCGTTATGAGAACATGAATATTTCAATAACCATTCTTATTATTACAAGTCGTGCACATTGCTGTAATTACTTCGAAACTATTACAATTGATTTACCACAGAAATGTATCATTATTTACATGGTTTCCAATAATTACAATTTAGAATATTGTAAAGAAGGATTTTTGCTTGTGGTTAACTTTATTATTATTGCGTCTCGACAGAGAGTGCGCGTCCTGCCGGATAATAATAATAATAATAACAACAATAATAATAATAATAATAATAATAATAATAATAATAATAATAATAATAATCGCCCTGGCTTTTTTCCAATCTTTTGGGGACGGTACTTGATATGAATTTGGCCCGGATACCCTTCCTGACGATAACCCTCTGTGGAGGGATCTACTCACTATTTTGTATTTTTGCGGTAGTTAATAGTGTGATGTGTTCCATTCCTATCCATGAAGAGAAGTTTATTGAGACGAATACTTTTTTTTTTTTGCTATTTGCTTTACGTCGCACCGACACAGATATGTCTTATGGCGACGATGGAATAGGAAAGGCCTAGGAAGAGGAAGGAAGCGGCCGTGGCCTTAATTAAGGCACAGCCCCGGCATTTACCTGGTGTGAAAATGGGAAACCACGGAAAACCATCTTCAGGGCTGCCGACAGTGGGGCTCGAACCCACTATCTCTCGATTACTGGATACTGGCCGCACTTAAGCGACTGCAGCTATCGAGCTCGGTGAGACGAATACAAACACCCAGTTCTAAGGGGAATTAAATATATTGCAGGCAAAATCCTCGGTCCGGCCGGGAATCGAACTCAGGGCCCTCTGTACCGAAGAGCAGTTCACTGGCCATTCAGCCAAGGAGCCGAGCTATATTATTATTATTGTTGTTGTTGTAAGGCCTTTCCCATATTCTGATTGGGTAACAAGTAGGCACTGCTTCAGACATGTGTATTTAGCCCGTGTTTTACGGCCAGATGTCCTTCCTGATGTCAAGCCTTTGAGGAGGATTGTATTCACCATTACGTGTTTCTGTGGTTGTTGGTAAGGTGTTGTTTTGTGTGTGTGAGTGTGTGAAGTGGTAAATTGAGGCAAGCACAAATATCAAGTCAACGAGTCAGAGGAATTAACCAGATGCAATTAAAATCACCGACCTAGTCGGGAATCGAATCCGGGACGCTCTGATACGAATGCTCGGACACTGACCACACAGCCAAGGAGCTGGAGTTTATTATTATTATTATTATTATTATTATTATTATTATTATTATTATTATTATTATTATTATTAATAGTACCTTTTTTCTATACCATTGTTGTCTCGGATGTAATTTTGTTGTACATGTGGACTAAGCCCTGTTTTACGGCCGGATGCCCTTCTTGACGCAAACCTATTTGGAGATATGTGTTCACAATTGAGCGTTTCTGTGGTAGTTGGTAGTGTGGTGTGTTGTCTGAATATGAAGAGGAGAGTGTTGGAAGAAACACAAGCACCCCCTCCCCGAACCAGAAGAATTAATCAGAAGCGATTAAAATCCCCTGAACCGAAGTCCTTAGTGTTGACGGGCCTCTTAGACGGCCTCTTAGACGGTGACGCCTTCTCTCAGACCGGGAGATTTGTTGAGGTGAAGAAGATGCACGGAGGTGAGGGGGTTGGCGGCCATGGCCTATACTAGGAACTGTCCCGGAATTCGCCTTAGTGCAGAAGAATGTAAAACCACGGAAAACCATTCTCAGGACAGCCGACGGTTGGGGCCAGCCGTGAGGTCCAGCCCTATTCCGTCTACCGAATGCACAGGCGTAGAGCCACGGTAGAGCCGTGGCCACCCCTCCACTGCTCGGTTGGCCGGTCAGGGTGCAGAGCTGTTGGACCATGGACCAGCCGTGGCCACTTATGGGCCGAGACCCACTCTGCATCTACCGACTTGTTGATGTTTCAACACGCTATTCATAAAATTGCACGTAGGTGTGATAAAATGAAAGTGATAACACGGAAACGCTAAAATTGTGACTATAGACAACTATTAATTTGTTGTTCTTAAACCGGATTAATCACTGGAGCTATGAGTTAAATAATCTCTGAAACCCTTTATACGCTACTTACTCTACCATGCCACTGTTAAACTTTAAGACAAGACAATGTTTTTACACTTTTACACCTCGATCCTTGGTTAGTGGTCCAATTTTTCTTGAACCATACAATAATAATATTAACAACAATGAGATGTTTGAATTCTCCATTCGCTTACCTTTCTAACGTATTTCTTAACATGTGTACAAGCATGTGTTTCCACCCGCTGCTACGCCTTCAGTAATAAAACTACAAGAGCTGAGGAACACATGAGAAAGTGAGGAGTACAGATCACATCTAGCAATAAACCCTGAGGCGAAGTCTTCCTTTCTTCCTTCAGTGTTGATATAAGTTGGATCAGGACTCATTATAGACTGCGTACACTCATAGATAGAATCTCCCTTATGGGAACCAGTCATATAATAACTGGTCTCTCAACATATTAAACTTAAGATATTTTAGACCAATTTATATTCCATGAACACCTGTTTGCCATCAAGCTCTTCGACAATATCCTTCTTCGACAAGCTGTTGCTTGACGTCGCTTTGTATTGTTAACTATTCAATATTAACGACATGATTAATTAAGAAAGAAAAAAAAGAACTTCAGGCGATGAAGTTAGCACTTAACAGGGTAACTACAGATGTAGTTGTTGTTCACAGAAGAAGCTTGTTCAACAACTTCGTGTATTTCGTGTAGGCGAACATGAAGTCCTTCTAATGGCTTTTATGGCAATGGTGTTCTTATTGGTGCCTGCATTTGTAATTAAATGAACTGTTATACGATTGGGAGGAAAAATAAACCTTATATTTTTACGTGGTTCTTTATATCGTGGTCGTATTATGGTGCCTCAATTTTTAAGTGGAATCTGAACCAGAGACATGATTTTTCATTTCTTAAATCACTCATACACTTTTCGCGATTCGAACCGTGGCCGTCTTGATGCGAAAATCGTGACTATGCCATTCGTCTATCACGCCCCCAGTGAACGATGATACCACCCGGACATTCATCAGGACTTGAAACTGAACACCGATGAAATCACTTCTAGAATGGCCAAGAGCGCTTTGTTAACCTATTTCTCTTCTCAGTTATCGCACTGGGGCTAATCACATACCGTTTGAGTCGACTGATAATAATTGTTCCCATAAGATCAGTTGTGTCAAGATGATATAACAAAAAACAAAACTAAAAAAAGAACCCTAGTGATTTACTAAAACGTGGGAAACCCTGGCTGCCAGAGGCATATTTTAACCTAGCTCTAAAGATGAAAAAGTCAGATTTTTTAATTGGAATATTTTGAATAAGATTTTAGACCATCATTTATTTAATACCATTCATGGAAAGGCATTGAATTAAATGTATTGCTTAAGGAAACTGTTATAACAGAATCAGTAATTGTATTTACCTTATTGGAATGCATTTCAGAAAAAGAAATTCATAGCAATACTGACTCTGCAAAGCGTTTCTTTTTTTTTTAAAGATTCACCCTTAGTCGAAAAAGGTAACAGTTTTTATTTTTTTAAATTGACTTTACGTCGCAACGACACTGATAGGTCTTATGGCGGTGATGGGACAGGAAAGGGCTAGGAGTAGAAAGGAAGCGGTCGTGGCATTAATTAAGGTACATCCCCAGCATTTGCCTGGTGTGAAAACGGGAAACCATGGAAAACCATCTTCAGGACTGCCGACAGTGGGGTTCGAACCCAATATCTCCCACTTAAGTGACTGCAGCTATCGCGTTTGGTAGGTGACAGTTATTTAACGGTACACAATTCTGCTGACACTGACAGCTCAATATGACATAAAGCTAAGTTTTGAAGGAAAATCCTCAACCTGTTTCAGTCATTCAACCGGATCAGGAATGGAATGAATGAAGTCCCATCTAGCGGCGAGGATAGGAACTGTGCCGGCTGCCGAAACCTGTCGTACTCCTCAGGAGGAATGATTAATGATTGACAGATGAAATTATATTGGAAAATATTGCTGGAGTGAAAGATGACAGGGAAAACCAGAGTATCCGGAGAAAAACCTCTGCCGTCTCCGCTTTGTCCAGCACAAATCTCACATGGAGTGACCGGGATTTGAACCATGGACCCCAGCGGAAAGGGGTTGGAGCGCTGCCGCCTGAGTCACGGTGACTCGATTATGTTTTGAATCATAACAATTTTATTCTTAATCACAACTCTGGTAGGCAAACATGAATTATTCTTCGACGGACGAAAGCTTATTTCATTGTTCGATTTTAATGTCAGTAACGCTTGTTCACTTAAGACGTGGAAAATTCGAATAATATGTTTAAAGCTTTCAGGGAGATTGCGGGAAACTTTTTTTTTTTTTTTTTCACTTTCGGCAGCAAGTCCTCGTGTCGAATCATCAGCAATGTTTGTGAGCAGTTTCCACTAGAAATAGATAACGGTTGAGATTTATGACTGTTCTTTATCCATTCTTGACAACAATGACAATAATATCGTTTTCTGTTTGAATTTTGTTCAGTTTGTTATTGGTATAAGGTAACTGAAACACAGTGCATGGTATTTTATTGAACATACAAATACATACTGTAATAATAAAAAGTATGCGATCCATGAGTCCCGCTAAATGCGCTGCAATGATAAGGAAAACTGCCTTGTAATCTATCATGATTTTGATATAAGCTAAGATGCAAGCGTAGAAATTTTGACCCGTATTTCAATTATGTCTGTCGGTACTTTTCTAGTGTGATGGCGGCCAACTAAGGGCATAATATGGCAATATATCTGTAATAATTCTCCGTAGGCCTAATTACTATAGGCCCTATGACTAGTTATTTGAGTATTATGTACTACGGTTGTTGTGATTATGATGCTCATGTTGTTTGAAAGATAATTTGTTTTTATAGTATTGGACAATAAAAATGCACGAACTGGCAAAACTTTCCTCCACACCTCTACATAAAATATATTCACTGCCATCTTTGGACTCGTGTTGATAATGCAAGGAATCTGACTTCAGAATTGGAACGAGCAACCCCCTTTTGTTCAAATGCAGTCCAAGTTACGTCATGTAACACTAAAGCGATTTTATAAGCGTAGTAGTGGAAGTCCAAGTTGTCAAGAAAATGTCAAATTATATGGAACCCCAAACATGGCGTCATGGATTCCGCGGAGCTCAGTCTGCCAATTACTGCGCTAAAGGATAACTGACGAACTATACTGTATTATTGTATTAATGACCGAGGTACCAATTCCAAGAAGAACATTTATGAAGAGTGTTACATTTTGTATTCTACCGAAAAATATGCCATTGAATGTGTTTAGGTTGTGTGTTTCCCCCGCGATAAGTTACTCGACGCTTGACGGCGGGTGTCGTCCATTAACGAGCGTCAGCCACCCACGCTGTTTACTGCAGTCAACCGCCATAACCCATTTCTCCCGGACGAATAACAATGCCGTGATGGATGACGGGTAATGGCACACAATACATTTCTGTCCACACCTAGATCTGAGCCGATAGCACACTGCTACCTGCAGGATCCATCCACGTTCTTTATGTCAATAACAGTGTTCGCATACGTTGTAAATATTTAAGGAGTGTATGCATTATTAGCCAGCAACCACAAAGTCTGAAACATAATAATTTTATTCTTAATCACAACTCTGATAGGCAAACATCAGTATTTGTATATGCCTTAAAGGAATGCATTTCAGAAAAAAAAACCCTTAGTCAAAAAGGTAACAGTATTATTATTTTTTATACAATTGGCTTTACGTCGCACCGACATTGATAGGTCTTATGGCGACAATGGGACAGATAAGGGATAGGAGTACAAAGGAGGCGACTGTGGTTGGAAAGAAAGGGTTGTGAAGGCAGTTGTACCTAGTTATTTCAATGAGGCTTGCAGACGGAATTCTGAAAGGCATAACGTTCTGTAAGGAAGATGTATATTCACCTCCGTATCTTAAAGGTTAGTGCTATTATTTGATGTCCTTGGAGTCCCGGGTAGATTCCCAGCACTGCCAAAAATTTAAGAACGGCAGGAGGGCTTTCATATCGCTAGGAAGGTACACGCGGGTCACCTCAATTGTGGATGTATCGGAAAAAGAGCTGCACCACTTTGAGGTGAGAACAGGAAATAATTGTTATGATGATGTATGTATAGCAATGTTTTTGTTTTTACGTCTCACTAACTACTTTTTCTACGGTTTTCAGAAACGTGGAGGTACCGGAATTTCGTTCTGATGGAAGTTCTATTATTTGCCGGTAAAACCACCGACTCGATCCTGGCCTGTATGAGGTACTTCAAATCCCCAAGGCTGAGCTAGGATCGAACTCGCTAACTGGTAATCAGAAAGCCATCCCTCTACCGTCTATGCTACTCACAATCAGTCCGGTAAGATGTCATAGAGTAGGTCTACTTGTGTTTGCTTTTGGCCTAGTACAGGATCTAGTCGTTAGGAATGTTTCAACCTTTCCTCTTCTTATAAAACAAGCAAGAAACCTTGTGGTTTTAACTGGCTGTTGACACCGTGACCATAGCTACCGGATCTCCAGCTTTATATGGAGTCCAAACCACTTGCACGTGAATTTTCAGTTTGACATAAATTTTTGTTATAGCCGAGAGTCATCAACAACTGTGCGTAACGAAATATCGTCATGTAACAAAATGTATGATGGAAGTGTAAAGTATGGATGAAAAGTCACGTGCAAGTAGTTCGGACTCCATATAAAACTGGAGATCCGGTAGCTATGGTCACGATGTCAACAGCCACATACATGTAGTTTTATACTACATTTCCAAAGACCAAAGCTCGTAAGAGGGGTGACATAGAGGTAATTGGCTTATGACAATATTTAAGCAAACATGACGTTTTTATGCATATATATAAATCAAACATTAAAACAGAACGTACTACTCAGTCTTACTACATATAAACCATTAGACAAACTCATATACTCGTGCATGATTGGTATAAAACATAAATATTATGGAAAACCGGTAGGTAGTCCTCTAATCTAGTTTCCAGTTTTCACACCAGGCTGTATCTTAATTAAGGCCACGGCCGCTCGCTTCCTTCCCAATCTTAGCCCTTTCTTAACCCATCGTCGCCATAAGACCTATCTGCATCGGTGCGACGTAAAGTAAATTGTAAAAATTAAAATGTCCTCCTATTCCACAATATCCGAGAGGATTCGTCGTGCTGACCCCACGACACCTCGTAATCTGCAGGCCTTCGGGCTGAGCAGCGGTCGCTTGGTAGGCCATGGCCCTTCAAGGGCTGTAGTGCCATGGGGTTTGGTTTGGTTTGGTTTTTATTCCACAATATAATTAGATAGGAAATATCCCGGAGTATTTCCTTTAAACGGTCCTAAAGATGTCGTTAAGACTCTATCAGGCAACCTGTTATATGACTAGGGTAGTATTACCTGAAAACCAAATATTGATGACTCTTCATGTGTTACAAAAAGAACGAATGATTCGTCGCGCGTGATATGTACATTCTGCGGGGCAATTACATTATATTTGATTTTATAAAACCTTTTTAAACAGAGTGCAGGTGGTTTACAATAGCTGTGTTAATAAATACAGAAATAGGTGTTATACCTATACCCAAACATTCCACCGTACTCGGCTCAGTGGTGTTAAGTAACTATTCGTATGTATTCATTTGGTTCAAAACTTATTAGCCAGCCCCATGATGTAGCTGTAGGGTGCCTGCAGCTTATCTGACACCGGATTCGATTCCCAATCAGTCTTACATTCTGGACTAAGGACTGGAACGGAGTTCACTTTTCCTCGTGAGACCAACTGAGTAACGTTCTTATACGAGAGCCAGTGGACCCACTCAGGAAACCCAAGAAACACAGCAGAGGAGGTTGTCATGTTGACCACGTGACTCTCCAATATATCCTTGTTATACTGTATGACTGGACAGTGGTCGTCTTAGCAACCTTCGCTCGTAACAGGCTCTAAGTGCCACGGGTACTTTTACTTGGTTAGTCCACATGGCAGACACATGATATTCTAAAAAGCCATTGATGAATCCATATTTGAAAGGAATAATAATTAATAAAACGTTAACATTGATGCTTTTACGGCCCGTACTTTTAGACAAAATTTGGGCTTTTGGGCTCATGCCGTGTCGAAAAAACAAGGTGAAACTGTTTACGTTTCGCAGAGAAATTTGCTCCGCGTCTTCAGAAGAAAATCTCGACAGACCCCGAGGAAGTCTTCCACAATAATGAGGGTTTGAATTTAGGATTGTTTTTACCGTTGGAGCTGTAGTGGTACGCTCGTTCGTCACCAGGTGGCTCGCTGTATGCTGGCACAGCGCTCCAAGCGGGAGCTGTCAACAACACTAAGCTCCAATTAAGATGTTCATCACACCGCGTGTGCGTGAAGAGTAACAGAGAGGACATCAGACGAATCAGGGACAAATGTTGTAGAAGAAATAATAAAAACTAATAAAATAAAATGCAACGAAAGACTTACGCCCCAACAAATACATTTACGGCTTTTGGAAACATCCGTCTCAAAGATTTCTACTTCCTTTCAAAATGTTTTAGTCAATGTCCAATATTCAACTGCATATTAGAACACAGTCTATAGCAGCATTCCGCTATTAGGTCCCTACAACAGGGCACATTTCTCATTTTCGCGAAGCTAGTTCTCCTTGTTTTTCCTATTCTCTTTCTAACCTCAATCGCTTGGCTCCATTCTTCGTTTATATTATTTCTCAAGTAGACAGTTTTAAATCTAAGAGAAGTAAATCCATAAATGAGCTGTCATGATTCAGGCCCTATAACGAGTCCTATTTTCTTAAGCTTAAGAGCTATGCCGTGTCTGCTAACTATAATGAGGCCAATGCAGTTTTTTTCTCAAGTTTTTCTTTGTGAGTGATTGTTATCATAATTACTACTGTAGTCTAGGAACACATGTAAACAAATGATTCTATCAAAATGCAGCTTGATAACTCATGAATAATGTGACATTCGACATTCTGATACTTGTTTGAGATTTGCGACGAAACACCAATCAAAACTTGTTTCTGCGATATTCAGAGTACACTAATATATTACGATATCTCAATAATATTAATAAAATTATTAATGCGGGGTTTTAGGTTCCACGAATTACGTTTACGGCTTTCGGAGACGCCGAGGTGGTGAGATTTAGTCCCAAAAGTTTTTTTGGCACCACGGCACTTAAAGCCCTTGAAAGGGCCTTGGCCTGCCCAGCGACCGCTGCTCATCCCGAAGGCCTGCAGATTACGACGGGTCGTGTGGTCAACACGACGCATCCTCTCGGCCGTTATTCTGGGCTTTCGAGACCGGGGCCACAATCTGACCATTCTTCCTTTCTTTCTAGGCCTCCCAAACCTATTACCCTCGGGATTGGAATGGAAGAAGAAGTCACTAAGAGAGATCGAATTGCAAGATGAGCAAAAGGTCGTTCACAGTTATACTATTCATAGCCCTACCCTTTTTCAAGTCCATACTATTCGAACGGTAGGACTTCTTCATGTTTCTCCTATGATGAATATACTGTAGGTTGACAAATCTTTGTTTGGTTTCTTAAAACAACAAACACCAACACTACCATTGTTGCCGTCCTACAGAATTAAGTAAAAGAGGACAACTGCAAAAACGTAAGTATTATCTAGCTCTCAAATGCCACTGTTGCAAACTTAAGTATGGATATTAATAAACATTTATTGCAGTCAATTGCAGCCAACGGATATTAATTTACCGTATTCGATGGAGTCTTTGTGTGCAGCTCTCGTTTCTGAATGTGAAATTTATTAGAAACCATGCTGCGTTATATAAAGTGTCCTGCGCCAGCATGTAATAAATTCCCTGAAAAATTACTAATCTTCGTAAATTTCCCAGAGATTCTGTGAGGCTGGTGGATTGGTCCATAGAAACTTAAGTTACAAATACGAGTATATTTCATACATTTCTTTATTGTCCGGCTCCATGGCTAAATGGTTAGCGTGCTGGCCTTTGGTCACAGGGGTCTCGGATTCGATTCCCTATAGGGTCGGGAATTTTAACCATCATTGGTTAATTTCCCTGGCACGGAGGCTGGGTGTATGTGTTGCCTTCATCGTCATTTCATCCTCATCACGACGCGCAGGTCGCCTATGGGCGTCAAATAAAAAGACCTGCACCTGGCGACCCGAACCCGTACTAGGATATCCCGGCACTAAAAGCCATACGACATTTCATTTCTTAATTGCTGATTACTTTGCTGTTTCTACCAGTTTTGAGTGTGAAGAAACGCGCTTACCAAGAAGAAATCGAGTATGCAGTAAACTCTTCTTGTTTATATTAATATTACTATCATTTACGAAATGTGAGAAAACGTTATTCTCTTGTACATTCAAGTTGTACTTGAAATACCATTTAAAAAAACTGATGAACATACACATCGTCGTGTGTTGAGGGAGAAACATATGAGGATGATGGAGGATAAAATGAATAGGTGAACTGAAAGTAGGAAGTTACGTGAACTTGAAAAAGGAAAGGTTCGAACCCCACTCTTGGTAGCCCTGAAGATGGTTTTCCGTGCTTTCCCATTTTCACACGCTTTAATTACGGCCCCGGTAGTTTCCTTTCCATTCCTAATCCATTCCTATCCCATCGTCACCATAAAATCTATGTGGGTCGTGCGACGTAAAGCAAATGGGAAAAAAAAGAAAGAAAGGAAAGCACAAGAAAGCGAACTGTAGGTGAAAACGTAGCACACTGAACCTGAAATTGTGCAGAACACTGATTATTATGATGACACATCGTCATGAATATGTTCTTCTCTAAATAAAGTGCGAGTATCCAAGGGCTAAGTTTCTGTGTTATTTGTTAGATTGCAGACATTTGCAGTGACTAGAAACTTCAAAGTTACAATATGTTTCTAGTGCCACGAGCACTGGTCTCCAATGTCACTAAAACGATACTGTCTTTTATTCTGAACAAATTAGGCTATATGCTTGTAAACTCTTCTTTAAACTGAAAAAAAAAAAAGAGTACGCGGGACGTATTGTACAGTATCCAGTATAAGTGAGGTCATGTATATATATGAAAATCTGTGTTTAAATGATAAGCTGTGTACATTGCGTTTTATGATATTTTGTTTTCCCTGATTCTGTCTCATTCCCATTCAGTGGGTTCCTGATGGCAAGGTGTTGTATGGGATTTCCTTCCACTACGGCTTTAACTACGTATTGACTCATGCAGTTTTGTGATTGGTCAGAAAGCATCCGTGCCTTAATTTTAAGATACAGTCCTGCATTTGCCTGATGTGAAAATGGGAAAAACGATCAGCTGTTGATGCACGTTTAGGCACTATTTAACCTACCAAAATCAAAGTAAATTTTTTGCTCTACCTGGCAGAAGCTCTGCAGCACATTAGCGAGGTATCACAACGTCTGGGCTTGTGGATCTACAAGGACAAAACCCAGTGCATGGTGAACACTCATGACAAAACAAGATTCCAGGGCGTGAGAGGCCTGGAATGTGCAGGTACCACCTACAAAAGAGTGGTGCGTTTTAAGTACCTGGAAGTCCTCATGACTCTACCTGTACTACAGTGAGTAAACAAAGACCTATCAGTCCGTCAAAATATGGGTACGATGCACCGTAAGCGATTTTCAAAACATAAGAAACCTTTCCGTATCGTTTCCCACATAGAGACAATAGAAACCTCCTAATTGCACTCACGAGAAACCCACATTTCTCCATCTGCCTTGTGAAGGCTTGCCGCATTGCTTGAGAAGTGAACAGAAGACTCCAATGATCGCATAGTTGGGCTATCGTTAAGCACTGAAAATGCCATGAGCAGTTTTCTGGCCATTGCTCACCGTTTAGTTTTGGGCTTCTTCTGTAAACTTTACTCCGAAAGAGCTACGAGGTTTCCTTTGCCCAGCTACGATATAGGCCTACTATATAAATACAATACATTCTTGTTATTATTGGGGAACAGGACTCAATACTGTCTCAAGTGAGAACAAGTGAAAGTCAATTGTAACACTAAACAAATTGTGAGATAATAGAAGTGGAAATAACTGTTCAGTATTCAATATGCCAAATTACAGGTATGAATTGTATTTTTTGGTCATCATTTCATAGACTGGCTTGATCCAGTTCTCCAAGCCAACCTATACTGTGCCGACCTTTTAATATCTACGTAATTCGTCGCTGTTCGGGCGATCCTATCCATTACTTTCCTTAAGACTTGTCACGACTCCCAGCCACATATGGATATGCAGTCACCACAACAATTTTCGTTGTGTTCATTTTCGTATGACCGGGCGAGTTGGTCGTACGATTAGGGGCGCGTGGCTGTGAGCTTGCATTTGGGAGATAGTGGGTTCGAATCCCACTCTCGGCAGCCCTGAAGATAGTTCTCCGTGGTTTCCCATTTTCGCGCCATAAGATCTATCTGTGTCGGTGCGACGTAAAGCAACTAGAAAAAAAAAGCATTTTCGTATGCCAACGTGTAAAGGAAAATAAACCTTAAGTACATTATATAGGAGTGCGTAAATAAGTCATGCAAACGTACATTCCTAGAGTGTGGTACCGTAAGGTTCATTTTTCTTTATACACGAGCAAAGGAAAATTAACACAACGAACATTGTTGGCTGGAAGGCGTGACCGGGCTTAAGGAAAATAATGGATGGGAAAATCATTGTGAGATATAACATTTTGCCCGAACAGCGACGAATTAGTGCATCCTACATCTATTCTAATCAGTTTATAATATCCATGCCTTGGTCATACCAACTACACTTCCCTCGAAAACCAAGTGAACAAGTCCTCGGTGTCTTAAGATGTGTCCTATCACTCTACCTCTCCGTGGAAATAGTCGCCAATCGTGCTCTTCTCACCAATTCCATTTAGTATCACTTCACTCTGTAACACCACAGTTCAAAAGCTTATATTTTCCTTCTTTCTAAGCTAGTTATTGTTCATGTTTCATTTCAATACAGTGCCATGGTCGAAACGTCCTTCTAATTCGCATATTAATGTTCGAAGAAAACACATTTCTTTTGTTCAGAAAGGCCTATCTTGAGCGTGCTAGTCTGTATTTTACGTCCTCCTTACTTCTGCCATCGTTACGACGCAAGTAACAATATTCATCTCCTTCCTTTAAGACTTCGTTTCCTAATCTAATATTTCCTGCGTCACCTGTCTTCGACTGCACTCCATTACCTTTGTTATAAAAACTTATTTATTTTCGTTTTATACTCCTTCTCGAAAACTGTGTCCATACAATTCAGCAGTTTCTCCACATCTTCTTCAGACTCAGATAAAGTAACAATATTATCGGCAAATCTCATAGTTTTGATTTCCTCCCCTTGGATTGTGATTCATTTTTCGAATTCTTCTTTGACTTTCTTTACCAACAGTTCTATATAAGTATTCAACAGGAGAGAGAACAAACTGGAGCCTTGCCTCACTCCTTTCTGGATTCTCGTTTCTTTTCATAACTCTTTGTTCTTATCACTAAGATTGTACAGATTGTAGATAACACTTTTTTCTTCGGTATCTGATACCGAACACCTTCATAATCTCAAATTCTTTGGTGTAATCAACATTATCGAATGCATTTTCTAGTGCTACGAATACCATGTAGGCCTATGTGGGCTTGTCTTTCTTAATTCGATTCTCTCAGATCGCACGTAAGGTCAGTATTGTTTCACGTGTTTCTACACTCCTTCTGAAACCAAACTGATCTTCTCCCAACCCATCTTCAAGTTGTCTTTCCATCTTTTGTCCCAGTCTGAATTATCCTACTATATTACTTTCTCTTACTTGGCCTACTACTGAATTCTAGTCTCCCTTGACAATTAGATTTACATCTCCTCATACACCTAGTAGTATTAAATCTTCTGTCTCATAATTTACTCTATTTCTTCATCATCTGCTGAACTAGTAGGCGTATAGACCTTCACTATTATCGTGGTCATTTGTCTTGGTGTCTATCTTGGCAACAATAATCAATTCACTATGCTGGTCATAGTACTTTACACTGTGCCCTATTTTGTTATTCAATATTAAACCAACTTTTGCATATCCCCTGTTTGATTTTGCATTATAGGTCTAACATTGTAGTATCCTGTCGAAAAATTCTTCTCTTCTTGCCAACATACTCCACTTATACCAACTGCATCTAACTTTAGTCTATCCATTTCCCTTTTTAGAGTCTCTATCCTACCATAACGATTCAGACTTCTAATATTTCACGCTACGACCCGCAGAATGTCCAGTATTAATCTTCGTGATTATTTTCACCTATGTGTAGTCCCCACCCGGAGATTCGAATGAGTAAGTGTAAGGAATGAGTAAGTGCACACATCTCACAGATTAACTGCAGCGAAGTTAAGGTTGAGTACAACCTGCATGATTAGTCTAAGAAATATAGAGAAAGTGCTATCCATGATGGCAGGCTGATAGCCAGATTTTCGTAATAATAATAATAATAATAATAATAATAATAATAATAATAATAATAATAATAATAATAATAATAATAATAATCGTTATCGTATGGCCTCCACTACCCCGTGCAGGCATTTAGATTTAACGCCAGTCAGGATGCCTGCTAGTCAATTTCGACGTTGCACTTCTCCAGAAGGCTGCAAAACAGATCTTTGTTCGGTGGTCTATGACTGATTTTGAATTAACTTGGTTATTTGAACATAAAATGTGTCACCAGAGATGAAGAGCCAAATGTACTTTTTTTCTGGCCTTCGAAAATGCGACCACTTGTATTGGGTTCGAACCCACAATCTTGAGATTCGGAGTCTGACATTCTACCAGGAATCCAGAGCGGAAGTCATTAACCATATTCATTTTCATTTACATCAAGCCTCAGAAGTAATTTGTGTAAGAAATTTCCCTTGGTACTGCGTAGTTGCGAGCAGATCAGAACAAAGTGGAATAGGGTTTCAGACTGCTTTATGTTGAACAGACCAATTTAGCATTTCGAAGCTACACACTCACTCACTCACCCACTCACTCACTCACTCACTCTCCTGGCGCTACAGTCCATGAAGTACCCTGGCTTCTCTCAATCTTCCTCAAGTTCTTTCTCTCCCACACCCATAGAAATTTCTTGTTGCGCTCGTTTAGGGTCCACGTCCCACATGAATACGGAACCACTGGACTAATTATAACCCGGGACACGGTGAGTTTCAGTCCTCAGTAACTTCTGGAAGGTGAAGTAACACCTGTTCCCAGCTGCTACTCTCACTCTTAATCCCTCGCTGACCTGTCATGAGGAATTCCAGGTACTTAAACCGCACCACTTATTAGTAGGTGGTACCTGCACATGCCAGGCCTCTCACACCCTAGAATCTTGTTTTGTCATGAGTGTTCACCATGTACTTGGTTTTGTCCTTGTTGATCCACAAGCCCAGATGTTGTGATACCTCGCTCATGTGCTGCAGAGCTTCCGCCAGGTAGTTCGCACTACTCCGCGGCAGGACATCTCCCGCGAGTATACTGGAGGTTTCTCTTGCAGATGGTATCTCCTGGGTTCAGTGGTATTCAACGCGTACCGTGCTCCAGACAAACAGGGTGGTTGACAACGAAGCTGCAGCGACGGTGAAGATGTAGATCATCAGTACGGCGGAAAGTGCAGGGAGTACAAGCAGACGGACTTGCTGTCTTGTGCAAGTGGAGGAATTCATGAAACCTATGAGATCTCCAGACAGAAAGGAGAGCCATCCTGAGGCAGTACTCCCGGAAGGTTGTGCGCTGGGCCAACGACCTAGTCATATAATATTCCTTGTTATGAGACAAAACAAGGTTGGTGCTACAAAGAGGTAATAAACCAGATGGTATGTTATTCATTAGTAGTTTCATTAAAATTGTCCTGTATCAATTTGTATGCCGAAGAAATGTTTCCCATAGAATACTTAATAATAATGTTATTGGGTTTACGTCTCACTAACTACTTTTACGGTTTTCGGAGACGACAAAATGCCGGAATTTAGTCCCGCAGGAGTTCTTTTACGCGCCAGTAAATCTACCGTCACGAGACTGACGTATTTGAGCACCTTCAAATACCACCGGGCTGAGCCTCGATGGAACCTGCCAAGTTGGGGTCGAAAGGCCAGCGCCTCAACCGTCTGAGCCACTCAGTCCGGCTATTGGAAAGTAACAGAACGTCACAAAACAATTTAGTCTTACGTATGTGTATATACATATATACAGTGTGTCAGCAATTTACTTTGAGTACAGGATGTAGATATTTTACAACGTACTTCACTATATTTTGCAGTCATTTTTGATAGTGTTTCCTGCATAAAGTCCTGCATAACTTCAAAAATGTTATCAAGGAAATTATTTTGTTTAGTTTCCGAAGTCTGAACCCAAGAAGACAGGAGGTAATAATCATAAACACGAGTGTAATGCATTTGACATTCCATGAGAATGAGTGAACACCTGTCAGAATAATGTTCCGCCATTTGAAGACAGCTCACGAATATTTCCTCTGCTTTAGTTACGTGGGTCACGACAAGCTGCGTGTTTGGAACATGCCACGGTGCACGCCCCATGTCTCGAACTTTATCATAGGTTTCAGTTCAAACAATGTAATATTCACCTGAATTTGAATATATACCAGCCCGTTATTTTTACTGCACATTACTGAGGAAGTGCAATTATAGTTCACTAAGCCATAAAACTTCAAAGTAGGAATTATCATGTGCCTTCATGAAGCAGAAGAAGATTAAACCTAACCAATAATTTATGTGTGTTCAAAATATCAACTGTCAGACACATTGTAGCTAAAATCAGTAGTAGCCAATATTGTCTGTTAATCATCATCAGAGTAGGATCAACCCCTTTTTAAAGTGAAGGCCTCCCCCTCCAGGTTCTTCTATCTTAAGCAGTTCTAATTCACAACGGTTCCACAGATTGCCTCATTATATCGTCGCTCGACCGGTAAAAGGTTGTATTCCACAAAGCTCTTCCTATCAATTATTCTCCTTAAGACTGGTCACGCCTCCCAGCCATGTATGGATATGCAGTCCAACAGAACAAATTTTGTTGTGTTCATTTTCCTATGCCCATGTGTAAAGGAAAATGAACCTTACAGTACCGTACTGTAGGAATGTACGTTTGCATTACGTATTTGCGCACTCCTAGTGTACAATGCATGTAAGGTTCATTTTCGTTTAATCGTCGACATAGGAAAACGAACACAACGGACATTGTTCTGATGGACTGCGGATCCATATGTGGCTGGGAGGCGTGACCAGTCATAAGGAGTATAATGGATAGGAAGAGTATTGTGGGATACAACGTTTTACCGGTGAAGCGACGATATCTGACCACCTAGGCAATGGACACTCGCCTTCTCCGTTGTTCATCTTTCAGATACCGCTCAGTTACTGTTTCAGTCAGCCCGCCTGACGGCGGTATCAAATCTTTATGGTCTGACACCATGGTTTGCCGGCTGGAGTCCCTTTGATGAAAAAGAACATTCACCATCATAGGTAGGCCCACAGGGTAGGAGAGGTGGTGGTGTACAATTTCTAATCACTATATTGCATTCCAAAACCCTGGGTTCCGTTTTTAACCTTTCTGCAGTGCTCATATGGAGTGAGAGCATATGCCGCTGTTGACGATGATTACTCCGTCAGACGGAGACGTTAAGCCTTGAGCAGACCCTTGTTTTTGAATTGTTATCAAACAAAAATTTTTAGACTAAGAGGTCCGCAACCTCACCATTAGCACTTATTGTTTCGTTTCCGTCTGTATCATTTATTTATTTCTTAGTTTTAGCACACTTTTTGGATTCAATCATGTTTTATATTAGGGCCTAACCTTTTTCACTGAATTTGTTTCAGTGAGTTATTTATTGCTCCATCTAGTGATGTAAATATTCTATACTGTTATTATTTTTATTACCGTCATGTCTGTTTTGTTTTTTTCTTTTGTTCCTTCATTATGTTTTAGCACATTTTTAGCTTGTATTATGTAGATTACTTTAACCCACCTTATGTCACTGAAGATGGCTCAAACGAGTCGAAACATGTTTGAATTTTATTGCTCCATCTAATGATGGAATTATGTTTTGTATTGAATCATGAGGATACATTTAATTTTTCCTTTGTAAAGACCCCGGGATGTTATTCGTCAGGAATAGAGTATGGTGCCGAAACCACCGGGTTTCACCCACTCCCCGCCTCAATCATCAAACACCCAGACGCGCAGATCGCCGATAGGTGTCACCTGGGAAGATCTGCACCAAGCCTCTCTCGAGGCCACACGATATCAATCAATCACTGCTTTAATCCATTTCTGGGATTAGATATTGCTACATGCCCAGTGCAACTCTACTTCGTGGACCGTATCTTCCCCTTTTGAACAGTGGATCAAAAAAGGAATGAGAGCAGGTTACTGTGTAACCTCCCCGCAGCTACACTTTTCTGACAAAACAAATGAACCTGTGGATATAGTTTGTTGTGAGTATTCATAGAGTATCTATGTGGGGTGTGAATTATACTTTGACAGAAAACTTTCCTCTGGAGCGTGACATTGTACGGAAGTAAAACATGGGCCATAACTAGCTCAGAAAGTATAAGAACAGAAGCTTTTGAAATGTGGTGTTACGGAAGAATGTTGAAGGTGAGATGAGTAGATCATATCACGAATGAAGAGAGAGACTAATGAATCGAATCGGTGAGAGGAGAACGATTTGGCTAAATTTGACCAGAAGAATAGATAGAAAGGACACTTTACTTTTCCTTTTCATTTTTTGAAGTTGCTTTACGTCGCACCGAAACAGATAGGTATTTTGGCGAGGATGGGGTAGGAAAAGGCTAGGAGTGGAAAGAAAGTGGCCTTGGCATTAATTAAGGTACAGCCCCAGCATTTACCTGGTGTGAAAAGTGGAAACCACAGAACCATCTTCAGGGCTGCCGACAGTAGGGCTGGAACCCACTATCTTCCGAATACTGGATACTGGCAGGACATACCTTAAGACACCCAGGACTTGTTCACTTAGTTTTTGAGGGAAGTGTAGGTGGTATGAATGGTAGGGGTAGACGAAGGCATCAATAGTCTATGACAAACAGATTAGAGTAAATGTACGATGGAGTAGTGTCCGGCTCCATGGCTAAATGGTAAGCGTGGTGGCCTTTGGTCACAGGGGTCCCGGGTTAGATTCCCGATAGGGTCGGGATTTTTAATCATCCTTGGTTAATTTCGCTGACACGGGGTCTGGGTATATGTGTCGTCTTCATCATCATTTCATCCTCATCACGACGCGAAGGTTGCCTACGGGCGTCAAATATGTCCTCGGACACTCCCGGCACTAAGAGTCATATGCCATTTTTATGGAGTAGTTTCATAGAAATGAAAAGAGCACAGGACAGGGTGGCATGGAGAGCTGCATCAAATCAGTCTACGGACTGATGACACAAATAACAACGTTAATTAAAATTAAGTTTGATATATTTTAAATGTGAGGAACATGCGCTGATTATTTATTCGTTAGTGATTATACTTCCTTTAGTACAGTTTTAAACCTTATATCCACATCGCGGTGGAAGCCTCTCATAGATTGTACGTCAACTAACGAAACTACTTGTGACTTGTAACTTGTGATTGCTATGTTCGGTAGAGTGTTATTCTGGATAAGGGAGTTAATACGCTGAGGATATAATAAGACTAGCCGTTGAAGGCATCACAATGGTATTCCATGTAGTATTAAAGCCCTTATCAAAGCCAGATGTGGGTAAACAAAGCACTATATACTTCTATTTGATGGAAAACTGCATTAAATGTATTATAGCATTCCATTCTAAATTATAGTAAAATCCTCTGAATATTTCATTAATTATAATTAAATCGCGATAAAGACCAACATTTCTCGTTCAAGTACAGATCATTTGGCACAGGTATATTAAAACATCAGGGTAAGTAAATGGACGTCCGCTAACCGTTATTGTATAGGATATTCGATATTCTGCTTCATTTTCTTCAATTTCAAGAACTTCGCAAGTTTATTCGTTTACAATAAAAGCCAAAACCACTTTATTCACAGTATGTAGGCCTATACACGGAAGCCTACCTACATAAAGGAATGCATACCAAGCATTGTAATAACCAACGAAGTTTGTGGTCATCGCAGATTTATGCAAACTAAGCTTCAACGTCATTGTTTACACTATCTAATATATTGGCTACCACAGAAACAATGCATTCAAAATACATAAAATGGAAAGATTCCTTCCTCAGTACATTGCTCTTGTCCTACATTCCAGTAACCCTTTTGCGGTATGAAAAGTTTCCATTGTTTTCATGTATAAGTTTTACGTATTTTGTTAGTTATTACATCATTTGCTTATTCTTTACATGTTGATATACCATTCCATTACCATCGAATGCTTCAAATATATAAATATGTGCAATACCCAACCAGAACAGTCCAATAATTCAAACAGAGAAATAATGCACTCCTATTCTGAACAGCTGTTTTACGACGATACGCTATTTCAATAGCTAATAAGTCTTTTTTTTTTGCTAGGGGCTTTACGTCGCACCGACACAGATAGGTCTTATGGCGACGATGGGATAGGAAAGGCCTAGGAGTTGGAAGGAAGCGGCCGTGGCCTTAATTAAGGTACAGCCCCAGCATTTGACTGGTGTGAAAATGGGAAACCACGGAAAACCATCTTCAGGGCTGCCGATAGTGGGATTCGAACCTACTATTTCCCCGATGCAAGCTCACAGCCGCGCGCCTCTACGCGCACGGCTAACTCGCTCGGTAATAAGTGAATTTCAGCCAACACTTGATTAAATAAACACTTGTATCAGGAGAAATATCAAGACCCTTGTCAAGTTTGGTAACTGTTTAAGTTATTTTAAGAATGCGTAGTCATATCGTAATTGTAATGCTTAAAAGACGTAATTTTTGTGTGTAGTCAATGCTCCCAAAAAAACAAATAGCACAAAATACTTCGTTCGACGACCAAGAATTTTAAATATATTTATAATGTATTGGCACCTATAACGGTCAAATATTTCATAGTAAGGAATGAAGCCCTTCTGTTCTGAACATCTGTTTGACGACGGCTTGCCTTTTAAATATACGTTATAACACTACCAACTTATAGCGATTCCAGCACACTATACCTCATCTCCTGTCTTATTGAATCGAGTGGGTAAAAGCATGAATAAGTATTTTTGACTTAAGAAGGAGACAATGATCGAAAATAAATATCTACTAATCCAAGCAATCCTCACAAAATGTCATTGTCGACCTATATAAGGAAGTGTTTTGGAACAATAGGCATCACAGGATCAGGAATACTATTTCTGAGCGTTTTGTCGGCATGTTACGGGCAACGGGACTATAAGCTGCCGTTCGAGAGATGATGAATTCGAACCCTACCACCGGAATCTCTCATTTTCACACGACGCAAATTATGGGGTTGTATCTTAACTAAGATAGCTCGGAGACTGAATGTTTGTATTCATCTTAACCCACATCTTCATTTACAAACAACACAACAGCCCGCCTGGTGGCGGTGATCGCTACGGTGTTACGTCTATGTGGTCTGACACCATGGTTAACCGGTTCGAATCCCGTTGATACAAAAAGATCACCATCAGAATGTTGGCCAGTAGGATAGGAGAGGTAAAAAAAAATGAAATGGCGTATGGCTTTTAGTGCCGGGAGTGTCCGAGGACATGTTTGACTCGCCAGGTGCAGGTCTTTCGATTTGAGGCCCGTAGGCGGCCTGCGCGCCGTTATGAGTTTGAAATGATGATGACGACTACACATACACCCGGCTCCCGTGCCAGCGAAATTAACCAATGATGGTTAAAATTCCCGACCCTGATGGAATAGATCCAGGGACCCCTGTGACCAAAAGCTAGCACGCTAACCATTTAGCTATGGAGCCGGACATAGGAGAGGTGGTGATACACTACTTATAATCAATAGATTGTGTGCCAAAAGCCTGGATTCAATTCCAAACTTCTCCGCAGTGTTCATATGGAGTGAGGGCATATGACGCTGTAGATGGTGATTCGTCCGTCGGATGTAGACATTAATCCTTGGTGTTATTCGACAGGAATAGGCTATGTGCCGATATCGGGTTTCACCCTCTCCCTACCTCATGATCATCATCATCTGACACCAAGACACCCAGGTCACCCATGGGCGTCACATAAAAAGATCTGCAGCAGATGAGCCGAACATAATCTCAGACACTCCCGTTAATAACAGCCATACGCTACCATATCACCACAGAAACACATGCCTCCTCATAACGGTTTACGTCGGAAAGGGTATCCGATCATAACATTCCACATCTAGAGCTGGCCCCAAACAAATGAAGGAAGGCTACGAAAAAGAATAGGAAGAACGTTTTGCACCCGGGAGATAGTAGGTTCGAACCCCACTGTCGGAAGACCTGAAGATGGTTTTCAGTGGTTTCACATTTTAACACCAGGCTGTACCATTATTAAGGCCACGGCCTCTTCCTTCCTACTCCCAGGCCTTTCCTATCCCATCGTCACCATAAGGCCTATCTGAATCGGTGCGACGTATAGCAAATTTAAATAAAGAAGAAGAATGTTTGCTTTACTTACTTTAGGACCTACACATAACCCCGGTGACAATTTTCCACTCAGACGTGTTAGGGAGCCTTAGGGGATTGGGTAGTCCCAGCCGTCTTAGTGTAACAATGGTCACGACACAAGATATGTCCAGAATGCCCACTCTTATCGTATAGCAACAGGTTTTCCGACTCTCACGGCCACTTACTCGGCCATTGCCCATGGTTCATGAAATAGGACGTGAATACAGGAATCCGTGCTAACTGAAGAGTGTCTGTTCAAAAGGTGCCATTTCCACCCTAAGAAAGATGTGGAAAAAAACGCAAGGAAATTTGCTATAAAAGGCACTTAGAACGTGGCCATGACTGGGTGTGGTACTATTTGTTTTCCATTTGTTTTACGTCGCACCGACACAGATAGGTCTTATGGCGATGATGGGACAGGAAAGGTCTAGGAATGGGAAGGAAGCGGCCGTGGCCTTAATTAAGGTACAGCCCCAGCATTTGCCTGGTGTGAAAACGGGAAACCACGGAAAACCATCTTCAGGACTGCCGACAGTGGGTTTCAAACTCACTATCTCCCGGATGCGAGCTCACAGCTGCGCAGCCCTAATTGCACGGCCAACTCGCCCGGTGGTACTATTTTTAAGGATTTTTTTTTTTTTGCTAGTTGTTTTACGTCGCACCGACACAGATAGGTCTTACGGCGACGATGGGACAGGAAAGGGCTAGGAGTGGGAAGGAAGCGGCCGTGGCCTTAATTAAGGTACAGCCCCAGCATTTGCCTGGTGTGAAAACGGGAAACCACGGAAAACCATCTTCAGGACTGCCGACAGTGGGTTTCAAACTCACTATCTCCCGGATGCGAGCTCACAGCTGCGCAGCCCTAACTGCACGGCCAACTCGCCCGGTGGTACTATTTTTAAGGATTTTTTTTTTTTTTTGCTAGTTGTTTTACGTCGCACCGACACAGATAGGTCTTACGGCGACGATGGGACAGGAAAGGGCTAGGAGTGGGAAGGAAGCGGCCGTGGCCTTAATTAAGGTACAGCCCCAGCATTTGCCTGGTGTGAAAATGGAAAACCACGGGAAACCATTTTCAGGGCTGCCGACAGTGGGGTTCGAACCTACTATCTCCCGAATACTGGATACTAGCCGCACTTAAGCGACTGCAGCTATCGAGCTCGGTTTTTAAGGAATTACAACTTTCTGGTCTGGATTGCTCATAGCAACATATAGTATTCAGCTACTGTAATGCATGTGGAGAAAAAAAAAATAATAATAATAATAATAATTCACGTGCTTAATCCATGTAGTCTTTATCTAGTTTTAGCTTGAACATTTACATGCCGCCTAGAAATCCAGTTCATCTGTCGTGCCGAGGTTTTAAAAATTTAAAATGCAGAAAGATGAAGAGGTCCTTGTTGCAAATAGTGGATATTGAGAAGACACTTAGTACATATTCACCGAGCAAGTCGGCCGCGAAGTTAGGGGCGCGCAGCTGTGATCTTCTATTCGGGAATAGTTGGTTCGAACCCCACTGTCGACAGCCCTGATGATGATTTTCCGTGTTTTCTCATTTTTACACCAGGAAAAATGCTGGGTTGTACCTTAATTAATGTTACGACCGCTTCTTTACCACTCCTAACCCTTTCTTGTTCCATCGTCGCCAAAAGGCCTGGAGCGACGTAAAGCAACTTGTAAAAAATAAATGTACATTATTTTGTAGACTGAATATTTAAAGGCAGAATGGTCTATAATGAAGATGAATGCATGTGATGACTATGTTGTTGTTGTTGTTGTTGTGTTCATTGCTGCTGCTGCTGCTGCTGCTGCTGCTGCTGATGATGATGATGATGATAACGACGACGGTGATGATGGTTGTTGCCTTAAGGGTCTAACCTCTCGGTCAATAGGCCATGTTTGTATGTATACTTATAGGCTATGTATGTATGTATGCCAGTAGCAGTGGTTCTTAAATTGGAAGGGCGTGAGGGTTCCAAGAGAGCACAGATAACTTATCAGAAAAAAAGCTCTGAACTGATAACTAGAGAAATTTATATACATAGATCTATGGCAAAAACCTTGTGTGAGAGAGGTGTTTCTTTGTAGAGCTGGCAACGACTTTGTAATGAAGAATTCTTAACGAAAAATTGTTTGTTTTTAAACATTTCCAGGTGAATTAATGTGAGTGAAAATAATTAGTTGCATGCCTATTTAAACTTGTCTTCAGGCCAACAGTTGGAATTTGAAGTTGTAATTTCATATTGACACTTTGTTGATTCACGATTGTTTTTATATAACTTATTAAAACTAGCAACGAAGTCCAGCAAACGCTTCCCATTCCTATGAGCTTCCATATCTTCCCCACATTTACCAACCATCCTTTCGTATCCTTCAGTTCTATTTCCAACTCTCGCATTGAAATAGCCCATTAGCACTATCTAATCCTTGCTGCTGACCCTGACTACGATATTACTTAATGCTTCATAAAACTTGTCAACTTCATCCTCATCTATATCCTCACATGGTGAATACACTGAGACAATTCTCATCCTAATCTCTCCAACTGCCAAATCTACCCAAATCATTCGCTCATTTACGTGCCTAACAGAAACTATGTTGCGTGCAATAGATAAGTATCATAATAAAAATGCTTCAACCACTTTTTCACTTATTTTCAAGCCCCCTTAAGTGGATTTTCCGAAAACAAAAAATGTGAGTTTTTATTTTTAATAAAGATTACAAATACCAATTTTCACGTCTGTCACATCTGCAGTTTTTAAGATACCAGTATCCTAATAAAAATAGTTCGACCCCATTTTCAGTCCCTCGCCCTTAAGTGGTTTTTCGTAAACAAATACGTGTTTATTTTTAAAAGAGATTAATAATACCAATATTCACGTCTGTAACATGTTAATGTTTTTGAGACATAGTACTGTAGATAACCTCACTTTAAAAATTCTCCCCCTTTTTCACTTCCCCTTAAGTGGATTTTCCAAAAACAAATTATGCGTGTTTCTTTACTTTTACAGGAGATTCCAAATATCAATTTTCACCTTTGTAGAATGTTACATTTTTTAGATATACTCTTGATACACTCATTTTCCGAGGTATGAGCGATTCTACTAATACCATTTCTTATGCAATAATTTTCTGTTCTGAATGGTGTGAAAATATCACTCATAGGGCCGGTTGGTGCATGCATTTAAATAGGCTGGGCAGACTGATATGCAATAGTTACTTCTGGCTCGGTGAAGAAAGCAACGGGAAACTACCTTACTCCTCATTTCCCTAGTGTACGTCTTCAGTGACGCCTAATTTATCTATGACAGCTCTTGGTGGAACTGTGGAGGACCAAACCAGCTTTTGGGCTGAATGCCCAACAAACATACATCCTCATTTTAAAACTTCACCTCTTTTTCACTCCGGTTCACCCTCCGTTGAGTGGATTTTCCTAAAACAAAAATACGTGTTTCTTTATTTTTAAAAGAGATTCCAAATATCAATTTCCATGTCTGTAACATCTTCAGTTTTTGAGATATAAGTATTGTCATAAAAGGTATTCAACCCCCTTTTCACCATTATTCACCCCCTTAAGGAACTTTCCGAAAACAAAAAAAATACGTGTTTCTTTGTTTTTAAAGTAGATTCCAAATACCAATTTTTACGTCTGTAAACTGTTCAGTTTTTTTAATATAGCCTATAGATGTACTCATTAAACAAGTTCACCTCCCTCCCCCCCACCCCCCTAGCGACGGAATATCCAAAATCCTCCCTTGTGAGCACCTACACCGTAATATAAATGTATCCCCAAAATTTCATTTCTATATGTCGGGTAGTTTTGGCTGGGCGTTGATTACAGACAGTCGGAGTTAGCCTTCTCTATAACTTGTAGAAGATTTACCATCTTGTTTCAGCTCATCATCCTAGTTTTGGTAAAATTAGTTACTGTGTATTAGGAAGTTTTAAATTCTCCCATTTATTATATTTTCTCATTCTTCAAAGGTTCGGAATTCTTCCATTCACTGCTGTGGTTGGTGTTAATACTACGATGGCTGGAGCAAGTGGAAAAAATGCCAGAAGATAGAATGGCCAAGAAGATTTTGGAGGGAAAGCCAGGACCCAGAAGAACGCCGAATAAGGGGCAAGCCTGAAAGTAGGTGGGTGGATAATGTGAAAGAAGATCTACGAAAGATGGGAGAACTAAAGCAAAGGGCAGAGAAGTCTAGGTAGAAGTAAGTAACTAGGGCCTGAGTAAAGTAAATAAGAAAATAAGAAGATAAATTAATTAAGTAAGTAGGACCTAAATAAGTAAGTCAGTCAGTAAGTAAGCAAGTAAATAATTAAGTGGGGATGATTGCTTAGTTAAACTTCATCTTAAAAGTAAGTAAGTAATAAGTGTTAAGAGGGATTGGTTGCCTGGTTGTACTTCTCCTTAAAATAATGATCACAATCATTATTACGGTACAATCGAGAGAGCGTGCGAAAAATATCAGTAGTGAGCATGTTACTATACCAAAGTACTAGATGGAATAGCATAGAACAGAATAAGTGTACTATCATCTCAGCAATCCGGTCCTTAGATCTAGCATCACTGAATAGTTCACTGCAACTACAATTAAATTAAATTTTGAGATTGTCCAACCAAGGAATTCGTATTCTACCGCACCTCCTCTTTACTGTCCGGCTCCATGGCTAAATGGTTAGCGTCCTGGCCTTTGGCCACAGGGGTCCCGGGTTCGATTCCCGGCAGGGTCGGGAATTTTAACCTTAATTGGTTAATTTCCCTGGCACGGGGACTGGGTGTATGTGTCGTCCTCATCATCATTTCATTCTCATCACGACGCGCAGGTCACCTACGGGTGTCAAATCAAAAGACCTGCATCTGGCGAGCCGAACTTGTCCTCGGACACTCCCGGCACTAAAAGCCATACGCCATTTCATTTCCTCTTTACTTATTCTTATGTACATTTAAACAAATTAACTTTTTACTCTACATCGATGCTGAAAGCTCTGGACTACAATTATTGAGTTGTCTTAAATCTATTAAATATAAGGTCACCTTTACTGTTTATAACTGTGATGGATGATATAATGGTTTTGGGGCTTTACTAACTGACCCAGTACTTGTCCAGAGTTAGGTTAGCCAATGTATACAATATTCAGTATTAGCTTGTAGTTTTGCTGTCGCTCAATTCCAGAAGTTTAAAAAAAATCGAAAATACTGTCGACAGCCAGACATAGGCTAATTATTTGAGGTCAAGGTGACGCTTTTACGTGACAGCGCACCATTAAGGTCAGTTTGATAATATCCAGCCCAGACAGAAAAAGAAGAAAACGTATCATTGCATTTCATATCCAGTTTGAGACAAACACAATAAAAATGAGGGGAAGTGTTAGGTCTGACAAAGTAGCAAAGAATAAACAATAGTATAGAATTGTGGTAAGTATTTCAATAAAAAAAACAGAGCTAACTCATGAGTTACAGGCGCGAGAATACTTATGACTACTCTAACATTCTTAGAGAGTAATAACTGCGGGTGAGTGAAAAGGATTTGAATAATTTGAATTCTTGCGCCACCTCTTAAAAAAATTACTGCAAATTTTTCATTTAAAATGAAATAACGGCAATATAAATTTATTGAGCTAAGAAGTCCGTTTATATGCACTGATATAGGCCTGTACCTGAGACGGTGGGTTGATACATGCATCAACCCATTGTTGAATTGTATCCCAGATGCGATGATGTAAGCCTGTACCTGAGACGGAGGGTTGATACATGCATCAACCCATTGTTGCATTGTATCCCAGATGCGCCGATGTAAGCCTGTACCTGAGACGGAGGGTTGATACATGCATCAGCCCATTGTTGAATTGTATCCCAGATGCGCTGATGTAAGCCTGTACCTGAGACGGAGGGTTGATACATGCATCAACCCAGTGTTGCATTGTATCCCAGATGCGCCGATGTAAGCCTGTACCTGAGACGGAGGGTTGATACATGCATCAACCCATTGTTGCATTTTATCCCAAATGCGCTGATGTAGGCCTGTACATGAGACGGCGGGTTGATAAATGCATCAACCCATTGTTGCACTGTATCCCAGATGCGCTGATGTAGGCCTGTAGGCTACATGAGACGGATGGTTGATACTTGCATCAGCCCATTGTTCAATTGTATCCGAGATGCGCTGATGTAGGCCTATACCTGAGACGGCAGGTTGATGCATGTATCAGTAGGCCTACTAACGGACAACATTTTGGACATTTAATGTAAGGAAGAGTTTCATGAGCTATGCTGGTACGTTCTGTTCCTGTATGATTTCCATTATTAATGTAGGCGTGTGAGGAATATAGCCTGACAGTTTGACTTTTATTATTATTATTATTATTATTATTATTATTATTATTATTACTATTATTATTATTTCCAACGAGGCCTGTTAAGGACCATGTGCCAATTTCAATTCAGTTCTTCATACTTTGTTGTTTTCTCTTTCGTTCCTTCCAATATTCTTTCATCCTTTCACTATGCTGTTTCTTTCTGCCCTCGGACCACTTCCCACCAGGTTTTCTTGTTCAATCTTTCTTGGAATCCTCCCATACTACCCTCTTTCTAAAAATCTTTCTGTCTATAATTTCTTCTTCTCTTATATTATTTATTATTTCTTTCTAAACCTATATTAGGTCTACATTATTGTTGCACCTGTATACCGACAGTAGGCCTATAGGCTAGGCAATAATGTAAAGAACGACGACACGATCCAACTCGGACGAATAAAGTAATTTTAATAATAATAATAATAATAATAATAATAATAATAATAATTGTAGTAGTCTAGTCCTATGCTTCAGGTACTGTGTGCAGACCTTTCGATTTGACGACATGTAGGTTGCCTGCGTATCAATTTCTAGGTTCCGCTTTACTATACCAATTGGCCTAGAAACGAATCCCTGTTGGGTGGTTGAAACTGTGAGATGTTCGAAAATAATATGGAGTGCTAACTCAACAAAGCTCCACTTCCACTAGCTAGTAAGCCTACTACGTTTCTTTTTTATCTCTTCTTTCCGACTTCCCTTAGTAAACCCTACTTTTCTTCCGATGCTCAGTAGATTTTTTCACCTTTGGTGATCATCTTCTTTCCTTACCCTATCCTACGTTAGTCTTCGAGTTTCATAACTTTTCCTCTTCCTTCTTCAAGGAATTTTACGATGAGCTGATAATCTTGATGTTTCGTCCCATGAAACATCAATTACCAGAACGACCATGCGTTATTGTTTCTTTTTCGAGTACACTCTAAAGTGAATGTTAAACTGAGCACCAAACGGAAGTGATACTTTTTTTCAACAAGACCTTCTCGTAGCAAACTCTTAAAGACCAAACGGCTTCCAATCATTTTCATAGCATGGAAGGAAAGAAAAGAAGGTGAAACAGAGTAGAGCACATGTTTTGTTATCTCCTGACTGTCCAATGGTAGAAGTGGGTTGAGTGTGGTTGCCAAGCAACACTGTGACTCCCCCATCAAGTCAGTCTCTGCCTTGTGATTGGTCGTGTACTGCGAGCAGTCTATATTGACAGGGGCAGCGCAGATAACATGGCGTCTTTGTTTCCAAACATAGACGGCTAATGCTCGGTTTGCGGGGCGTAGGGAGGGGGAGTGAAGGGGAAGGAGTGAGAGAGATGCAACTACTTCCACACGCATGTACATCCTTCAACTAACTCATGGTCAATACACTTCGCTGAACACTGCTTCTTGCTTACTCAGCTCTCTGTATTAAATGCTGTCGTTATTCTTCCTGGTATTTTCCCGGTAGGTAAACGGGAAATTATGGAAAAATGTATTATTATTATTATTATTATTATTATTATTATTATTATTATTATTATTATTATTATTATTATTTCTTATTTATGCTCAACTATGGAGCGCGATTGAACTTATTTACGTCGTTGCCTTTTCCTTCTCCCAAAATCTCTTGATCCTTTCGCTGTGGCGTTTCTTGCGATTGCGATCTTCTGACCAGGTTTTGTTGGTGGTAGTGCTTGGATGTTATTTAAAGTGGTGATTCTCGACTAAATATTATTTGGGTAATCAAATTAGCAGTTCCTCCCATGCCACTCTAAATTGCGTAAACCTTTTCATTTCTACATAACTAGGCTACTGCGTCTTACGTCTACTGTAATGTATGACTATTTGTCGTAGTCTACGCCTTGATCTACTACAATTCTTCAGCCCCCTGTCAGACTTCGAGGGCTCGATACTGCGCAACAAAGAATAGTGTTGAAACTAAATACAACGACTGGTGGTTGCTCAAGGCGTAGGCCCCTTTATTAGAAAGAGAACGTCAGTTTGTGCCTTCCATGCTGTAGAAATGCAAAGAGCTGGCGGAGTCCTCCCTGCCCCATCTAGACCGGCTGTCGCTGCCCCCTACACTTCCTTCAAAAAACTTAATGAACAAGTCTTATATATCTCAAGATGTGTCCTATCAATCTATCACTTAATCTGGACAAATTTCACCGTATCGTCCTCATGTCACCAAGTGCATTCAGTATCACATCATTTGGAATTCGATCCACCCACCACATTTCAAATACATTAATTCTTCTTACTTACATCGTGTCGTTTTTGTCCATGTTTTACTTCTCTACAATACCACACTCTACACAAAAGTCTTCAAGGACATCTCTCTAATGTGCCTTTCAATATTTAAAGTGAGAAAATTTATTTTTCTTAAGAAAGACCTTTCTTGCTTAGGCCTATGCTAGTCCGTATTTTATGTCCTCCTTACTACGACTTTCCTCAGTTAAAATTATATCAAAATAACATTATTCTTCCACTTCTTTTAAGAAATAATTTCCTAATCTAATATTTCCTTCATCACCTGACCTCATTCTACTCCGTTCCATTACTTTTTTTTATTTTTATTTATTTTCATCTTGTACTTCTTCTTCAAGACTGTGTCCATGCTATTCAGCAGTTTATTCACTTTCTCTGTAAACCACACAAAATACCGATATCGTCGACAAATCGCTCCGATATCCCGTTTTCAAATTCCACTTCAATTTCCTTTAACGCCTGTTCTACATCATTGAAAAGGAGGGGGAGGGGGGAAAATTGCAACTTTACCCCAATCTTTTATGGATAAGGGCTTTCTTTCATAGCCTTCAATTCTAATCACTGCAGGCTGGTTGTACAAATTGTTTATAACCCTTTTTTCTCTGTAGGCCTATTTAATCCGGATCACCTTTAGAATCTCAAAA
Organism: Anabrus simplex; assembly: GCF_040414725.1. Lineage (NCBI taxonomy): Eukaryota > Metazoa > Arthropoda > Insecta > Orthoptera > Tettigoniidae > Anabrus > Anabrus simplex. The sequence goes on from NC_090265.1 coordinate 1,233,989,520, forward strand.
GGCTTCATCCAATCAATGTTATCAGTTAGCGCAAAACCATGAGCAACCGGAACGCCTACACGGCAATTAAATGAGCAATTAGCTAATGAAATTATTTGCTAGGGAGTTGCGTTTAGAAAATGAATAAAAACAAACTTACGAAGCAAAATAATATTTGAAACGTTGTAAGAGAAATTTAAGAAGTATTAGAATAGAAAATCGTTTTGATGGTACAGCAACGCAAATAGAATGCCAGGACACAGATAATTGAGGAAAATTTTAGATTGTGAAAAAGATGATGAAGGGGACAACCCAAAGAACGGTGGATACATGGAGAAACAAGGAGAAGGCTTACGACCATCAATGTGTTCAGCGAGGAAGTTGCAGTTGATAGAAAAGAATAGAAAGGCAAAAGCAGTTTCAGGTGAAGGAAAGAGACTGTAACGTGGAGAATTACTTTTAGAATGTATATTAATTTCCATGGTGCCTCCTACCCAAAGGCTTGGGGTTCGGTTCCCCGCCAGTCCAGGTATTTTAATTCTGGTCTGAAGGCTGGAACGGTATTCAATCAGCGTCGCAGGTCCAATTGAGGAGTTGACTGATACAAGACTGAGCTAACCTGGTCAAGAAAGCCAAGCAATACGCTTGAAGAGGTCGTCACGCTGACCATGTGACACTCCAATACCTGGAGGTTATCTGACTGGACTGCGGTCATCTTTCCAGTTCAAGGCTCTCATGAGCCTGTTGTGCCACTGAAATGTGTATATTATTATTATTATTATTATTATTATTAGTATTATTATTATTATTATTATTATTATTATTATTATTATTATTATTATTATTATTAATATTGCCCTAAACAACAAAATATATAATTTACTAGGATCATAGCACAAAATAACAAAGTGGACTGTCCGCTTTCTTAAACATTTATTTCGTGGATATTCTTCGTCATATTCTTCGTTATATTGCAAAGAATACAGTTTGATCCTACAAGTTAATGATTATAATAATTATTTTTGTTATTTTCAGATATAGGTACTTTGCCAATCAACTTATTTAAGATGCTGATACACCATCAGACCTAGACTCTGTTTTTAAAGAAACCGGGCGAGTTGGCCGTGCGCGTAGAGGCGCGCGGCTGTGAGCTTGCATCCGGGAGATAATAGGTTCGAATCCTACTATCGGCAGCCCTGAAGATGGTTTTCCGTGGTTTACCATTTTCACACCAGGCAAATGCTGGGGCTGTACCTTAATTAAGGCCACGGCCGCTTCCTTCCAACTCCTAGGCCTTTCCTATCCCATCGTCGCCATAAGACCTATCTGTGTCGGTGCGACGTAAAGCCCCTAGCAAAAAAAAGTTTTTAAAGAAGATGCAGTATTTAAGCAACTAGTCTATATTTCTTCAAATAATTCTAAATATAGGCCTAATTTATTTGTCTACGTACGTCGACAGTAGGTCTAGAAATGATACCCATTAATGTCCGCAGTCGTAGACAAATTATAATTGTGAATTATGCTCGTAGAGGAACAAACTACTGTACTACCTAAGTTATCTAAGTCTGCTATCTGGAGAGAAATACTGTGGGGTAAGACGCCCGTAGCTCCACCTGGGGCTGTAGTAGAGGAGGGAATGACATGTAGAAATAATTGATGTGACCTATATTGGTGTTGAATCCATTGTTTTGGGGGTAGCTGAGATCAATAGTGACACTCCGGATGCTGTTTAAATATCCATCGGCATTAGGGGTGAAAAAGAAAATTATCAAAATGACTGATTTATGAATGCATGTGTGTTATATGTAGAGACGGGAATTTGCCTATTTGCCTATTTTATTCCCGTGTTCAGAAACGTAGGCTTTTGAGATATAAATCCGTTTTGGGGCCCTTTAAGCTAGATTTCGTTGGTTTTATTGTTTCAGGGGTTTGTGCCTATTTGAGAATATTTGCCTATTTGATGCCTTTTTAATCTATTTCAAAGAAGCCGATTTTCTTCCAGTAACTGATGTGCTCGACAGAATTATCTTCTCATTTCTCAAGATCTGTTTACCCCACGAACAAAAACGGGAATTCTCGGAAGTCACCAGAAATAGTTCTTGGGAAATTTCCGTCAAGAGAAACAAGGAATAATTTGACAATGTCGAACCAACTTGCACAACACATATACCTCCTTCTCGATGTGAACTGTTGTACGCGTACGCTTTATCTTCAGAATATGTTGATTTATTGTGAAGAAATGTGTCTGTGGCAATGTCCAAAGAAAAATCACCAGGTGAGTTGGCTGTGCGCTTAGGGTCACAGCAGTGAGCATGCATCCGGGAGATAGTGGGTTCGAACCCCACTGTCGGCAGCCCTGACGATGGTTTTCCGTGCTTTCCCATTTTCAAACCAGGTTGTACCTTAATTAATGCCATGGTCGCTTCCTTCCCATTCCTAGGCCTTTCGCAGCCCATTGTCACCATAAGATCTATTTGTGTCGGTGTGACGCTAAAAAAAAAGTAATTGCAAAGAAGTATCGTCGTCCTACTGGCTGAAGCGGTGGATCACAGGTGATCCCAATTTCAATACGGATGGAATGGTAGTCTTCTGCCAAGCTTGCTGTAAGGATGTAAGTTCGTTTGTTCCTTTTATCCTGGTTTGTGACTGAACTACGATCGCATTTCATTGTAGCATTTATAGGCCTATTAAATTACGTATTGTGGAACGTTGTTTTGTTGCAATGCTGTATTAGTCGTGAACTTTTAATAATATATGTTGCTAAAATTTAAATAATCATTTAATTACTGAAGGAGGAGTTAGAACGCCGGTGGTCTCTTGTCACAGAGTGGATGAAAATTAAAAATCGGTATTTTGAACACCGATTCATTTCCTGTCAAAAGAAAGATTCACAACTGAAATATTATTTGCTTTCTTTCTTTCTTTCTTTCTTAATCTGTTTACCCTTCAGGGTAGGTTTTCCTCGGACTCACCGAAGGATCCCACTTCTATTGTCTCAAGGGCAGTATCCTGGAACGTGAAACTGGGGATGAGGACTAGTACCTCGCCCAGACAGCCCCACCTTCTATACTGAACAGGGGCCTTGTGAAGGCATGGGAAAATTGGAATGGACAGGCAAAGAAGAGGGAAGGAAGTGGCAGCGTCCTTAAGTTATCGTAGGTAACATTTCGGCATTTCTCTGGAGGAGAAGTGGGAATCCACGGAAAACCACTTCAAGGATGGCTGAGGTGGGAATCGGACCTCTAGTCAGTTGACCTCCCAAGGCCGAGTGGACCCCGTTCCAGCCCACGTGCCAGTTTTCAAATTTCGTGGCAGAGCCTGGAATCGAACCCGAGCCTCCGTGGGTGACTGCTATTCACGCTAACTACTACACCACAGTAGCGGACTACAACTGAAATTTAATTTTAAAAATTGTGAGTAAATTTCACCAGCGCTATGTGTAGGCTCTAGTGACTTCTATCACGCTTCCTCTAAGCCTTCGCGAAACATAGGATGAAGATCGATTGAGGTGCCGCTAGGACGATGTCACAGAGGCTAGACATACAGGATGACACGGCTTGGACGATGTCACAGCGTGTTTTACAGGGCTGAAAAGACTATCTTTACAAGATCAGGCCAGTGAACAGACCGTTGGTCTGGATTGGTGAGGTCCGGTTAGTAACCGTTGTGCTGAGGGGGCAAGCAAAGAGAGTCTGGGATGCGTAAGCTCTAGCATCCCATCTAGAGTCTCCCTAAATTGTGACAAAAAGTAAGGTCATGGGCGCATGCCACGACAGTTTCAAATTACGCGGTTTTCTAATTTTCAACGAAGATGGCAGCCTTGTGGGCACACATGATGCAGGAACTATTGCAGGCAAGAGAAAATAGTCTTCTTGGCAGCTGACCCGGCTGACCAAAGCAACATATAAAATGTTCACAAATCTGAGATTTATAGTGCCTCCGTTTTAATTCTTCTATATAAGTAAAAATACTGCTATGGGCAGCTTGGTGAGTCCCTGGCAAGCATTTAGGAAGGATCTCTCCTCTACACTATTCAGGTATCGTTTCACGTCATTTTTATTATTTTTTCACCTGGTGAACTCGACAGGAAACTGCCAGATTATAACTGAACATTTCCGAGGACATATTTCCATGTAAATTACGAATTCTCTCGTTCCTGCTTTAAAGTTTTGTACTTCTAGAGACATCACTTCTAATAGTCTTTTTCTTTTTTTATGAAACAAATGCATGAGTTTACTAAGCATTATTGCCAATGAGCCCTCCTGTAGAAACTTAAGATGTAGTAACACTGTAATTTAAGTCCGTTTTATTATTTTTCTGATCAATTGTGAGAAGATACCATATAGATCAACATAGAAATACTGCGATGCATTTGACACGAGTACAGAAAGCATTTCTACCTGTCCACTGTAAACAGCGACCAACAACAATTTTCTATAGACCTTGTAACGTTCCAGACGTCACAGTGTAATTATGTTCATTTTATTATGTGTAATTAATTCAGGAATTTAACGTCATGATATTTATCTTCGTATGTAATTTTATTATAATTCATGTTTGATCATTTGCTCACTATCATTTCATTACTTTGTAACTACGACTTGTAAACGAGGGCTGAATATCCTAATATTAACTTAGATTCTTGCGACATTCGTTTAAATTTAACTTGCAGTAGATTTTCCTCTATCTTGCCACATCACCGAGGAAGAAGGAAGGACAAATTTAGACATCAAATTCTGGGAAAAGCGAGCACGTGTTCAAGCGTTGTAACCACAGCTACTGTATTTCGACCAGAATAATTCAAACTGATCACCGCCTATATTTTCAAAGGAGCGTCATGTTGCCATGGATAATGAGTGAAAGGGCTAATAGAAGAACAGTTGATATCATGGTTGGGACCCATCAAATTTAATATCTGGAGTGGGGAGAGACGTGTCAACTGATTGGACCACGTGTAGCGACCTGTAATTAGAGCCAGAAAAGGTTATAAAAGGGCGTGTTGGAGCTCTTGGCATCATTCTTCTATCTTGTATTTCGCTTTAGGTCTGATAACTTGTCTTATAGTTGTTGTACCATAGTGGACTAGTGTGATAGTTTATCACTTCTACATTCATTACTTCGTTACCACGACGTGGTACTTAGGAATTTCTGAATGATGGGTGTATAGCCACTCTCATCAGGAAGTTCGAACAGCTCTGTATTAGACCAGTTTATACCAGTCTAAGACAATAGGTAGCATTAAACTAGATAGAAATGAAACTTCAGTGCACATTTTCAGTAAAGTTGGAAGGATTGTTAATTGAGTATCCTCTCCACATAACCCAAGGAGGTTTTTCTAACTATGATTTAGGGCTCATCTCCAATATATGGGATAGAGCATAACAGGGAGTGATAGTTTCAAAGCCATCATCCAATTAGTGGTTGATGCAATTTGCAAGGCAGGAATGGTACTTAGCTGCAGATGAAGATATCTCAAAGACGACCGGTGATGTTCCAGCTACAAGGATGGAAGCTTTTGCAAGGACCAGCAGAACAAGACTACATGGTGAGCAAGCGAGTTAAAAATATTGCAAGTTTTCGCGAAGTAGAGTCATTCAATTTTTTGTTAAATTCATTTCCTATTTTAAATTCAGTTCTCGTCAAACCGTCGTCATTTATATTCAATATAATAAATAGTATTTTCCTAGTACACTTTAATCAGTCTGCCTTAATTAGCCTTTTGATTTCTAATTCTCCTGCTTAATGATTAGTGCACTATCACCCCATCCCTGTGATGAGAGTCCGTCCAAGCTTTATTATAAATTTTTGTTTTTAAGTCATCAACTTAAAGATTGGCGCCCTTAGCTTGCATAGTTGCATTTCTCGTTCAATTATTGTTCTCCAAAGTGGGGAAGTCACAACCTGTGCACTGCAATGGTGGGAGCTAAAATCTCCCTGCATAAACTGGAGCATCTTCAAAATTCAGCAAGCTGCCGGGAGCAATCACCGAATTGGAGAAGAGCGGCTTTCTCCTGGTGGTGTCATTCAGGGTTGTGGAAGAAGTCAGGAGACATTTTGACCGAACTTCTGGGAAGGTGGCCGCTGTCAGCAAAAAGGTCCATAAGAGTCCTGCAGCAGAATCCACGATGGAAAGCGCCGGTAAAAGAAGTCAGGGTTCTACGAGGTGAGGTAGATGAAGCAGTTGAACTAAAACCAGACGAAGTGGCTTCATTGAAAATTTGTAAAATCACTTCCTGTGATGTTGAGAGACCTTTCTCTCAGTACAAAACAGTTTGCTCGACAGAAGAACAAGATTGTTACTGGAAAACATTGAAAAGTTCGTTCGTAATCTGTTTACCCTCCAGGGTCAGTTTTTCCCTCGGACTCAGTGAGGGATACCACCTCTACCGCCTCAAGAGCTGTATCCTAGAGCTTCAGACTCTGGGTGGGGGATACAACTGGGGAGGATGGCCAGTAGCTCGCCCAGACGGCCTCACCTGCTATGCTGAACAGGGGCCTGGCGGGGGATGGGAAGATTGGAAGGGATAGACAGAGAAGAGGCAAGGAAGCGGCCGTGGCCTTCAGTTAGGTACCATCCCGGCATTTGCCTGGTGGAGAAGTAGGAAACCACGGAAAACCACTTACAGGATGGCTGAGATGGGAATCGAAACCACCTCTAATCAGTTGACCTCCCTAGGCTGAGTGGACCCCGTTCCAGCCCTCGTACCACTTTTCAAATTTCGTGGCAGAGTCGGGAATCGAACCCGGGCCTCCGGGGGTGGCAGCTAATCACACTAACCACTGCACCACAGAGGCGGACATTGAAATGTTGCTTGTTGTAAATTCCTTTTGTAGTAATTCAGTGTGTTATTAAATTATAAGTATTTTTTCATGCCTATTTTGTTGCCTATTTTACACGTTAGTGCCTATTTACATGAATATTTTGGTTAATTTAAGAGCCTATATGCCTGCCTATTTTAATTGTTTTTAGTGCCTATAATTCTCGTCTCTAGTTATGTGTATATCCCCATAGCTCTCAACCAAACTTGGTACTCATAGGCTATGGCACCATCTGGAGAAAAATACTGTAGGGGTGAGACACCCATAGCACCCCTACGGTGGGGGATCGGGAAGGAGTGACCTGAAAAAAAACGAAAACGACAAAAAATAGTGTCGAATCCATACTGTTCGGAGACGTTGAGATGAATTCTGACACTATGGATGTCATTTAAGTTCAAATTCATCCTCCATCAGCACAGGGGTCAGAAGGGTTGAGAACGAAATTGCCCAAATTGAGCGAGATTAGTGTTCAATTCACAGTCCTCGGGCTCGCTAGACTAATTTGTGTCATTCTCTATGACAGTTGGAACCTCGTGCATTATAATATGTATAGCGCAACGCGTAAATACTTACAATTGTCACTTACACTGACTGACAGAGCAAATGCAACACCAAGAAGGAGTGGTCAGAACTTTATGCCAATTGCAGGGTAGACTGACGTCACTGAGGTATGCTCATGATGTGAAACGCGCCGCTGTGCTGCACACGTAGCGAACGATAAATGGGACACGGCGTTGGCGAATGGCCCACTTCGTACCGTGATTTCTCAGCCGACAGTCATTATAGAACGTGTTGTCGTGTGCCACAGGACACGTGTATAGCTAAGAATGCCAGGCCGCCGTCAACGGAGGCATTTCCAGCAGACAGACGACTTTACGAGGGGTATGGTGATCGGGCTGAGAAGGGCAGGTTGGTCGCTTCGTCAAATCGCAGCCGATACCGATAGGGATGTGTCCACGGTGCAGCGCCTGTGGCGAAGATGGTTGGCGCAGGGACATGTGGCACGTGCGAGGGGTTCAGGCGCAGCCCGAGTGACGTCAGCACGCGAGGATCGGCGCATCCGCCGCCAAGCGGTGGCAGCTCCGCACGCCACGTCAACCGCCATTCTTCAGCATGTGCAAGACACCCTGGCTGTTCCAATATCGACCAGAACAATTTCCCGTCGATTGGTTGAAGGAGGCCTGCACTCCCGGCGTCCGCTCAGAAGACTACCATTGACTCCACAGCATAGACGTGCACGCCTGCCATGGTGCCGGGCTAGAGCGACTTGGATGAGGGAATGGCGGAACGTCGTGTTCTCCGATGAGTCACGCTTCTGTTCTGTCAGTGATAGTCACCGCAGACGAGTGTGGCGTCGGCGTGGAGAAAGGTCAAATCCGGCAGTAACTGTGGAGCGCCCTACCGCTAGACAACGCGGCATCATGGTTTGGGGCGCTATTGCGTATGATTCCACGTCACCTCTAGTGCGTATTCAAGGCACGTTAAATGCCCACCGCTACGTGCAGCATGTGCTGCGGCCGGTGGCACTCCCGTACCTTCAGGGGCTGCCCAATGCTCTGTTTCAGCAGGATAATGCCCGCCCACACACTGCTCGCATCTCCCAACAGGCTCTACGAGGTGTACAGATGCTTCCGTGGCCAGCGTACTCTCCGGATCTCTCACCAATCGAACACGTGTGGGATCTCAATGGACGCCGTTTGCAAACTCTGCCCCAGCCTCGTACGGACGACCAGCTGTGGCAAATGGTTGACAGAGAATGGAGAACCATCCCTCAGGACACCATCCGCACTCTTATTGACTCTGTACCTCGACGTGTTTCTGCGTGCATCGCCGCTCGCGGTGGTCCTACATCCTACTGAGTCGATGCCGTGCGCATTGTGTAACCTGCATATCGGTTTGAAATAAACATCAATTATTCGTCCGTGCCGTCTCTGTTTTTTCCCCAACTTTCATCCCTTTCGAACCCCTCCTTCTTGGTGTTGCATTTGCTCTGTCAGTCAGTGTAATTTAATACTTGTCTGAAAGAATCATTTACTTTCCAGACAATATGGGCTGCAACAAGGACAAACTTTTAGGAGAAAGAAAATAATTTAAAACAAAAATGTAAATTAAATACACAACAAGAACTCTAAAGCTACAAAGTAGTTCCTAGAATATCAATCAACGTTACAATAAACAAAATCTACAAAACTTCGCTTGACACATAATTAAAAATGTACAAGGGTAACGCAACTTTATATCAAGACACGTTATTTGACATCTTTACAATGAAAGCTGCAGAGCAACACGGGTCCTTTAATAGAAAATAATAATAATAATAATAATAATAATAATAATAATAATAATAATAATAATAATAATAATAATAATAATAATAATAATAATAATAATAATAATAATAAGGTAGTATACAACAGACAGGAATACAGAAAAATCATCAACAAAATTAAGGGATTCCAAGATCAAAGTAGCAAAAAACGGACCGGCAACAACTGGTCACGAGAACGTAAAGAAGCCCACTCCGAAAGGATGAAGAAGTACTGGGCCGATCGAAAGAGGAAGAACCGTAAATGAATGATGCTTAACGTGGTCCATAGTAGACCCATTCGAAAACAATAATAATAATAATAATAATAATAATAATAATAATAATAATAATAATAATAATAATAATAATAATAATAATAATAATAATAGCACTGTTACCTTTGTTCAACTAATAAAATTCTCTTACAGTAACTGTCTGATTGGCTAGATAACAGAATTCTTTAACCTACACACGTGGGTGGCATCCCAATGTTTTCTTGACCAAATAGTTATCTTTCATCCTCTCATTACTCGACGCAGTAATAGACGATCTGATTAGTTGCAGAAGAATTTCAAGGCCGCGAGGGACCGTTTACGTCCTTGAGCAGTCTGTAGCGCTAGCGTGACTGGATTGTGAACTTTGAGTAAGGAAATTCATGTTGATTAAAAGCTTTATTCATATGAACTACTACAAACTTTCGTCTTTCACTAAAGGGAATTTACTTATCTAATCATCCCGTAAACCTACCTCCCTTCTTCAGTTTATATTCCAGCATAAAGCACCATTGTTGAAATATCCCATAAAAATTTAAGTTATTACACCTTGATGAGAATTCTCAAAGACACAAGGATTCAAAGTGCTCCGAGTTCTGAAATGAAATATTTTAAGGACAATTTTTTGGCATATCATTACACATAATAATAATAATAATAATAATAATAATAATAATAATAATAATAATAATAATAATAATAATAATAATAATAATATCTTCCTTGTAAACTATTCTGCCCTTCAGCGTTCAGTGTTCAAGCCACTTTGAATTAATTCAGCCTATTCACAATCCTCTATTTGTAACTAGCTCGGTAGCCTGATTTAGTTCCACATCTCTTATCTTTAAATCCTTGAATACTGAATCTGACTATCGTCGCCTTAGTATCTCCCTACTTCACTTACCATCCACAACCAATCCCCCTGTGGGTAGGGGCGGTAGAATAACACCCACGGTATTCCCTACTTGTCGTAAGAGGCGACTAAATGGGGCTTCAGGAGCTCTTAACTTGGGAGCTTGAGTTGGCAACCTCGGGGCCCTTAGCTGAGCCCTTGCATTGCTTCCACTTGTGTAAGACTTCTCAACTTTCTTGGTCAACTCTTGTTCTTTTCCCACCCGGACGAGGCCTAGGGAGTCTTTCACTTTCACACCTTTCGTGGCCGTTATCTTTCTTTGGCCGAAATCTTTATTTTTCGAAGTGTCGGATCCTTTCCATTTTTCCTCTAATTAATATTATTAGAGTATGGTTACCCAATTTTACTTCCTGTCAAAACAATAATCACCACCACTCGACAACGGAATCCATTGTATTCTTAATAACCTAACTTGTCCTCCTCTATTTGTTTCACATGACCCTACTGCCGAAACCGGTTTATGCGTATAGTTTCATCAACTGAGTTCATTCCTATCATTGCTCCCACATGGTTGTACCAGCAATCGTTCTCGCTACTCTCATGCCTGCTATTTTTAATTTATGGACAATTCATCCTGAGTCCGCCCACCTTTCACTTCCGTACAACAAAGATGGTCTGAAGTATATATTAATAAATATAATAATAAACTCCGCCTGCAGCAATTACTGGGCGGATTGAGTAGCTCAGTAGTTACTGCTGCCAGTCCCAAGCCCGGATAATGGAGGAGGGTAAAAGAGAATTCGGCTTAGAACATCTAAAAGCTCCCTTGAACTTCAGTAAGACACCAGCTGCTGTATGGACTTACAATCCATACGATGAGAGTGAACTGAATCGATAATCAGCGACTCACTCGCCCTGGGCTCATGCCTGCCAGCCAAAATCAACCACGAACTTAGCATGATGGAAACACAAGCGACAAAGCAACTACCTCAGGTCTCAGCTGAGAATAGCGAAGGCAACCCTGGTCATTCGAATTCTTGGAGACCAGGACATCATGCCGGGAAGAGTCCGAGCTTCCCAGAACTCGGGACGACGCAATTCATATTCATTGGTACGCTCAATGTTCAAACACTTGACAAAAACAGGGAAACTCAAGATGCTGACGGATAGCTGTGATAGATTCGGAACTCGAGGATAGCTGTGATAGATTCGGAACTCGAATTCTTGAAGTACAGGAACCCCGATTTCGCGATTGTGATCACTTCGATTCTAGTAGATATTGCATCTGCAAGGGAAAACCTACAATCAAACATTAAAAAGTAGTAATCTACATATGTTAGGAACCGCATTTCTAGTACACAACAGTATCCAGAACTCTGTTATAGACTTCACATCACAATCGGAACGGCTCTCTCTATTGACAGTTAAATACGCCAATAAGGCCTACGCACTGGTAAATACACATGCCTCAGTTAACAATGATACTGACAAAAGCATAGTGGAGAACTTCCGGTCACAACTTGAACGGGCACTCATCAAGAACTTTCAACACCACGTCAAGATCCTTCTCAATCCTCAAATCGGCAGAGAACAAAAATACAGACACATCATTGGAAATTGCTCGCCACATTAAAAAACAAATACCAGTGGACATGGCTTGATCAATGCATGTGGAATAGCCTAACTCCAACCAAAGTCCACGCACTTCAAGAAACCACCGCGAAAAATGTCCACATAGAAATCACCAAATAACCACATCGGGGAATATCAAATCGATCATGTAGCAATAACCAGGAAATTCTCTCCGGAAATCATGAATGTGAGGGTGCACATGGGTTACGTAGAGCCCGTCCACCATCTCTCACAGATCAAAGCCCGATTCAGACCAAATCGAAAGAAATGTCGAAGATCTAAATTCCTAGGCATAGACCCGGAATACTCCAAAGAACATGCTCAGGAATTCGAACAATCACTAGAGACATAACATACAAATATGGAAAGAACTTTGTGAGACCATCCAACAATCATGAAAGAAACTCGGCCCACCATCGGGGAAACGGAAATACAGATGGTGGACTTTAAACTGTGACAGAGCCCTGGAATCCCGCATCCAAGTCTGGAAGACTTGGCACAGCCACCAAACACAGAAGGAAACATCCAAAACAATCAGGCGTATTAAACATTCATATCATCACACAAGATTGGAGGAAATCAATAGTGATTTCAAAAGGAAAAATACGCGAAATTAGTACAAGACATTCAGGGAAGAACTAACGAACTTCAAGGCACCCAGTCGTTTCTTCCGTCGTCCTGATGGAACACTTGAGACGAATGCAAAGGCCATTTGTGAAATACTGAAGCAGTTCTTCGAGAAGCTACACAACAGTGAACCAACTACAAAAGGACTGCAATTCCATGCAACTACTCCAAACCAAGACTCAGTACCACCTACACACGAAGGGATACGAAACATCATATTACATCTCAAAAGCAACAAAGAGCCAGGGGAAGATGGCGTAATCGCCGAGATAATCAAGATTGGAGGAGAACTCATGGTCAATAAACTACAAACCATCATTGCAAATATATGGGAAACCAGCATCATACCATCAGAATGGAAAATCGCTTTGATTCACCCACAACTCAAAAAGGGTGACAAGACTGATCCAAACAATTGTCGACCTATTTCACTTCTACAAAGTGCTCTCACGTGCTCTCTTCGCCAGGTTGGAGCAACAGACAAAACATTTAATCGGTGAATACCAGTAGGCTTCCGACCACACCGATATGCGAAGAATAAATCTGGAACCTCAAGATAATATTGCAACACCGCCAGGCGAACCGCACAGTCGTCACTTTCGTACACTTTAAAAAAGCATATGACTCTATTGACTCTACTGCATGAATGTGGGGTGGATAGCAAAACAACTGCCTTAATTGAACAGACATTGACAGACACAACCTCTAAAGTAAAATTCATGGGTGAAATCTCCGAACCTTTTCAAATCATAACAGGAGAAAGGGTGATGGGTTGACCCCGCTCTTGTTTAATCTGGTACCGGTACTGGATAAGATCATCAAAACCTCGGAGAAGGAAGTACCTGGAATAAGTATGAGAACGAAAGATAAGAGAATCAACATAAGGTGCCTTGCCTTTGCTGACGACGTAGCAATAACACGGACTCCTGAGGAAGCCAGAAATGCCATCGAGAAACTTAATGAAATCGCCATCAAAACTGACCTCCAAATGTCTTACGAGGAAACACAATACATGGACTCCAAGAACCAAAGCCTGACATCACTTGCAACCAAATATGGCAACATTACACAAGTTAAGCACTTCAAGTAGTTAGGCGAGATCATCGGTAACACTGGAAGTGAAAAAATAGCTAATACAACACGTGCAGAGAAATTACTTAAAGCCTACACAATCACTTGGAATATGTACAATAAGAAATCGCTTTCCGCAAAAGCCAAACTTCACCACTACCACACAGTTGTTCTCCCAGAAGCACTCTACGCAGTGGGGATGTATAGAACTAGCAACGATAGGGCGCACTGCTGTTGTACTGGGTAAGCTCAGTGCGCTTTTCATTTGTCTCCTGTGTACTCATACCGCTAAATATCTACGAATTTAAGTTGCTTAAAGTGTTATTTTCGTGACTATGCCGAGCTATTGCAGTGTTCCTCTTTGAAAAAATCAGGGAAGCCCGCTTTCGTTTCACTAGTTTCCACAAAATAAAGAAATGAGGAAGATATGGTTACATGCTATTAGAAGGAAAAATGTCGGTGAGAAGAATCTGACCGAAAATATGAAAGTGTGTTCCCATTATTTTAAACCCGGTGACTTCACGAAAAGTAAGTGCGATTTACGAAGGGAAAAATTTCCTATTTTCTACCTATAAACTGATTAGCATTTTGATAACAACCACCGAATTTATGCGTTTGTATTTGAAGGTGAGAGAGCAAGATTAAACCCGCGCGCTGTTCCATCGCTTTTTCCGTCTACCACGAACACAACTAATACAAGGAAGAGGCCATACACCAGAAAATTGCCGGATTAATACGATAAGCCTACAATATCGGAATATGCAGAAATCACTTCTTTGAAGTACGGGAAGAAATCGTGAATATACCCGAAGAAGTAAATGTTACATTTGTGACTCCCAGTTTCAAAGACATCAGCATTCAAAAAATACTACAGATAATTTGGTTGTTGAGCAAACAATGCGTAATCCTGATGCCATATTGCTTTATACAGGGTTTGTAGACGTCCAACATTGTAATTTGGTGTTTGCTGTTCTGGGAAAAAACAGATACAATTTACAGATATTCCCTCTTGAACCCAGACTGTGTTTCTTCTTGACAGTTATGAAGCTAAGGACCAACAAATCTGACAAAGAACTAATCCTTAACTTCGGAATCCGTAAAACTACTGTTGGGAGATTATTTAATGTTTGGATTAATTTAATGTACTGCCAATGTAAAGAGTTTAACATTTGGCCTGATAGAGAAAATGTCATTGAAAACAGCCCCCTTGCTTTTAGACAGAAATACCCCTCGACTAGAGTTATAATTGGTTCAACTGAGATTAACTTGTTCCAAAGGAAAATAGTCCACGTTCAAAGGGCTAACCGGCCCCAACCGTTTGGAAAGGGGGTTCTGAAAAGTTTATAAATTTTGGCTGCATGTTTCCGAACAATGAATAATACCATTCTTGGGGAAGTGCTCTAATGCTTAGCTTACAGAAGCAATATGCTTACAACATGCCTTGAGGCCTGTTCCAGCAAAACGTTCACATTCCCTTCCTATAATGTCACCAGGAACTCCTAAAATAAGCTTCGCATTAAAGGTCTTATGTTTTGTGTACTCGGATTTCACAGCACTGCATTTCAAAATTTCACCCGATTGAAATTAACCTTTTATAAACAAAACAAACGTTTCACTTAAAAGTCTGTATCCAGCATAACAAAATGATTTGTAGTTGGAAACAGATGCTGCATCTATTTCCGATTTTCTAAATACGAAATAATCCATCAGATGCAAATTTGTGATAGTAATCTTCACCTTATGGCTGATGGTCAAATATTGAAAGGAACCGGCAATGGGAAACTCAAGAATATTCACATGCCTTTGGTGGTGGACAAAGGCCGTATCTGCAGTTTCATGTAAGCCAACAACCTTTAAAAAATACATGAATCGAAGTCTATAAGCAAGGGGAGCATGTGCGTGTTTAAATATTGCAACTGTTCGGGCGTCAATTCGAACGTTACCATTCTTTACCCGATACCTCCATTTCGAACTCGTAGTTGGGCTGCCTAATCAGATGAAATGGGTCGCTCAGCGGATAGCTCAGGGTGTTCAGATGCCAAGTAAGACATGTAATCTTACTTCAAGATACGCTTTAGGTGAGTATGAAGAGATTAACAACTCACGGGTGACGCCTATAGAAACTCATGACATAATAGTAAAAACCGTCAACCAATTTTTTAAATCAGAGTATTTAACTACGTGAGAACTGGTCATGACTAAATGGAGTACTTAATTAATCAACAATTCACTTAGCTAAGCAACTAACTTACCAACTAGGCTATAATGAAAGAATTCATGACACATAAAATTGTAGAAAAATAGACAAGATATTTATTGACTAAATGTTGGACTATTAAATTGGAATTTTATCCAAGGCATTACTTGGCATTGCGTATTTACAAGTGTGGATTGTGAGTCAGCGCTGGCTCGTAGAAAGAGAAATAATATCTAGTATTAAACTACGTAGATCAGTTCCATCATGAAATCAAAATTGAGTATGTACATAATTACAATCGATCACTGGACATCTAAGGTCCATACTGAAGTTAAGTCATAGATACAACACCAACATAATTAAGTTGTTACGAAAGCTCATTTGCTTTAAGACTAATTAAACAAGTCTGAATAAAACACACGGTTAAGCTGAAGTGTATATAAAGTCCACTAATAAGCTCAAACTTGAAATTAAACCAAATTATAACTTTAAATTGCAGGACTGAACTGAATATCACAGTTATATTTAATCGCCAATCATATTAGAATTGAGCGTTGAGAATATTAAATAGTAAATTGTAGCTGATACTCAGTAAATGACGAGTCACTAATAAGTAAATCCATATAAGTAAACTCGAATAAGTAAATCTGGATGCGTAAATTTGAATGCATAAATCCATATGAATAAATCCGAACTCATGCTTTATTACTACTTCACGTTGTGCGTGGATAACCACTGACGGACTAAGGCATTTGTTCCTAGTGCCTGTTAAATTTGGCTCCTACTCTAACATTTCCCTAGATGTTGTTCGTTGAGAAAATGCAAGTTCAAACAGAATATATGTTAATCTATTCAGCCATCTAACTAACTTCAACACAACCTTTGGCTGTCATACACATGTCTTTTAGGCTCAATGTCCCTTTCCTTCATTATATTCCATAACATTCTACTTCAATGCAAGCTATTTTATTCATAAGCGCAGTTACATTGCAAATGCTATGTCGTTGTATTCAGACACATAATATCATATTTATCGGTGTCGCGAATGCATTTGGTCAAAACACAGCTATAAAACGTATCGTGGTATTCCGATATTCATTACAGCACATCTAAAGTTGACATACGATCCCGTCACAAGCATAATTCTACAATAGTAAATTCTATCCATACCTTGGCTTAGGTCAATCCTGCGGTGTGGGCAATCTCACGTATACGAATCTAAAGAATGTAGCGTGACATATCTTAAACTGCAGGCACTCGATGGCCCCTACGTAGTGCGTATAAAACTCTTCATATCACTATATAACTCATACTTTTCCTCAAGTTAGCACAATTGTAACCTTATTTCAACATTCATATAATATCTTAACATCGTAGCCTCAATATTAACTCGTCGCGTTCCCATATACAGGACCATGTCAAAGCTACCACACTATGTTTCTTAAAACAACATTTTAAAGTTGCTATATCTCATAACCTATGATTGAGTTCAATGCCCTTATTGTGAAGCAAAATCATGCGTGATTCCATATGTTTATTTTACACCGCGCGCAACCAAACGTGACGTCGACTTGTAGCATTACCAATACGAAATCTCTGTAATCTGCCAGTATGTCATTACTATCACCTGTTTCCAAAATTCTTTTTCAAACCTCTCGCTACATACGTGTATTTTGACCGATATACGATGACGTATATATCCAACGCATTAGAATCTTATGCTATATTGCTAGATCATGTAACTACGGACTTAAGTATCTCACACTTCATTGGTAACATTCACTTGCATTTCTTATATATCGGTTTATATTTAACCCATCGGCACATGCCTAAGGCACATGTGTAGGCAAACCAAAAATTATGCGATTAAGTATTGTAAATGACTTACCTCGCTCATGGTTGGTCCTGGTCCAGCTGTTCTGCTCCCAAATGGATGTAGTTGGGTCTGCGGTCAGGTCATGGGTTGGTCATCTGGTACATCATCTGCTTCCTCATCACGGGATTGCTGTCTGGTTTCCCGTTGCCTTCCTCATCATGGCTCGATCGTATAGCAAAGATGTACTGGTCTCCAGCTTGGTCCATCATGTATATTTAGCACATCATCCTCATGGTATTCTTGTCAGCAACTAAAATAAGGATTAGAGTGCAATGAACAGCCATTATATAATTCTTTTTGAAGTTTGTAATCCTTAAATTGATTATTTCCTTTGTGGCTCTCCGACGTATATCTTCGATCTCGGTGTTGATTTCAGTGAATCTATCTCTGTCGGCCGCTTCTTGTGGATCTTGGGAAACTTATTTTTATTCTGATTCAATAAATCGAAATGTATCTCTTCTTGTATGAGATCCCTTTTTTTTAGATGGTGGCTTGGTCTCCCTTTGCAGATTATAGATCAACTGCGCTCTGTATCCACCCACGCGTATCTCGTGGTACTTAGCTGATTCCTTTTTTTTAATATCTCTAATCAACTTTGCTTATTTTTCGGTGAATTGTCTTGTTTTCTTCTCGTTTCCGACACTTTTTCCTTTAGTATAGCTTCTGATCCTTTCTTCTTCCTTAAAAATTATACCGCGGTCGGTAGTTCCGTCTTCACTCTCCGTTGAGAAAAATTAAGATGGAGTTTTCTTAACAATCCCTAGTTTTTCTACTTTTTCGTAAAACAATACAGTAGACAGTCCACTGTCCGTTTCACTCTCAATACTCGACCGTTCCATGACGTGTATGGCCTTCTATGTCACCGCAACTGGTGTCTATTCTTTGCTTCCTATAGATCAAATGGGCCATACCTTCACTCGGGGCCATTTTGAAAACTGTCGCGGGGTGTGAACGGGCACAATATCTATTTATGATTTGTCTTGTGGAGGTACATTTATATATTTATCAATGTACAATATACTGAAGTAATTGTAATCTTTAGGAAAAGGCATGCTGATTCCTATTCATTATTTGGATAATAAAGCGTGTTAGAATTTTCTAATTACCGCTGTACTCATTCTTCCTTCCTCCCGCTAGTTCTAGCGTTTCTGGTCCGTAGTTCATATTGCAGCTGTTTAAGGCTTAAACGTTGAAAATCGTCCGTAATATACTAGGGGATATACCTATACAATTAATTATTATAGTCTTGGAGTAAAATTAGAGAAGGTACAGTCGGCTTTAGCTCAGAAAACTCGGTCACATGCTATACATTACTCGCAGCTAACTGGGAGAAACATAAGACGATCCCCTTGCGCTTACCCAGTAGTACACGAGCGCTATCTGGCGCGAACTTTCTCTGCCTACATCCCTATTGAGACGTCATCCTTAACTATCATCATCAAGTACATAGGGAAAATAGAACTGCAAGTACTCAGGAAGATATTTGGACCCGAGATTCAAGACGGTATCTGGATGCGTAAGAGCTCAGAAGAACTGTATTCTATGACCGAGCGATTCCCCTCAGTTTCACGGAAGAGGTCTATCAAATTTTACGGACATACAGCACGAATGGACGACTCTCAACTGACAACAATTTGTTTTCATTATTAACGGAACCCAACAAACAAAATGACGCTGGTTGTAGACACTCAAAGCGACCTCGCAGAAATTACTATTGACCCACTGGCAATTACACGGACCACATTCAGAAAGAAAATCAATTCACATAAGTTCACATTCAAGAACTTAACAGCCAGGAACTTAAAACTCAAATATGCTTGGACACAAGGGAGAAGACAAACCCATAGCGAAAGGATGGGGAAGTTTTGGGAAGATAAGAAGAACAAGAAGTTCAGTGTTAAACAATGGTTTTACATTCTCCTTAGAGGGAAAACCGCAGTATATATTGTGACCGTTCATCACGTCACTAAGAGTGTACTACGGTATCATGTAGATAAATTATGCCGTTTTCAGCGCTCTTCTACGTTAATTAGCGCCCAAGTTAGCGCACGTTTACCCTTCCCGGGATACGAGTCGGGCGCCGCCAGTCCCATACGCTAGACTCTAGTTACGCGTAGTCACGGTAAACGAGTCATACTTTGCCTGCAAGCGAAAACCGCTCTCAGTCAGGCGCGACAGAGAGGAAAATACACACGCTAAGATGAGAGGGCTAAGTAGGTCACAAACTTTGCATTCAACCTTGGAATATATTATTTCTTCGCTCTTCTTTCCGCGGAAACACCACTACCAATACACTGTCTTCAACTGTTTTCAAGAACAAGAATAACGTAATTCGTATAATACAAGACAGATTTCCATGACTAAATATTCAGTAGAAACAGCGAATTTTAAGGTAATTTTTGACACCATGAAGTGCTTTACATGATTATAATGAGATCATATGCGCAGTAAACAGACACCCTAACAGGTGCAAACCATCTGGAGAGAGCTGTCTGCGAGAACGAAGCTAAATGATCCCCGAGCCCTAAGCCCCTCCCCACTGGGCTACCAAAGGACGCTTTCAAGATTGTAGCAAAATGCACCAAGCGATCAAGATGGGAATCGATCAGTGGAAACTCGGGTAATCAATCTTTAATTTGATACCTTAACCAACCCTGGGAACTTCGGGTTAATGGAGTGAGTTTTGCAAGTAGGAGGAGCCTTATCCTCTCAATCGAGTCTGACACGCTTTCATTACAAAAAGGGATGCAAATCAAAACAAGCATCTTACTTCGATTCTACCAGTTTTATTGTGAGGTGGTACGTGCGGTGAGTGACTCATCAGTAATAGTATTATTTGTTATGGTGCTACAAAGTGTGACCAGTCAGTAATGATTTTAATAGTGTCTACGAAGTTGAAATTCTGTCAGTGATATAATTGTTTAACAGTAGATGTGAAAGTTTGTCGATATGAACAGAGTACGGCATTTAATCCTATCTATGACGATTATGTAATATGCGAAATTCTTGAGTAAATCATACGTGAAAGAGAATGTGAATCGAACGTTAGTAGGCTGTGTGATCGTGTAACAAAATTCACGAACATATTAATGTCGAAGGAATAGCACGGGAGCTCGAATAACTGCGTAGTGATGGATAGCCAGCCGTTAGAAGAAAGTGACGCTCAGTGACGATGTACTTGACCAGGGCGGTATCGGCTACATAACGCAAAGCGCAGTAGCTAATCTGTGCTCCCATATAAACTAGTGCTGAATTAATCAGAGTTAAACAACGTTTGTAATGATAGCCTCAGACACCTAATGGCAGTGAAAGTACGAACGTGTGTAATTATGGGCCTAAACTGCCGACAGTGGATTAGACAGGCGATGAGGAGAAGCAGCGGGCTACGTGACAATACCGTTGCTTGATTGGAGGGCTCGAGTAAATGAGTCTCTCTGATCGTAGTAATTATCATGTGTTGGCATTTATCACAATTATAATCAAGTCAGATCCCCTCATTGTGTTGTGTGTCAGTGACATCATTCCCCAAGCAAGAAGAAGACCGACGTACAAGAGGCCTGTACCTAGTCAACACGCCGTAGGACGTCGAGAATTTCACGCATTGTACGTGAAATCAAGTCATCATGCCATCGATCCAACTGCGGCCGAACACGGGACTTCATGTTGCTGATGTAGTTGCAATGTGCGGCTAAACTACTATATGTACCTTCCTGGGCGAGCTATGGGTGTAATCCAGACAGATGAGTACCACTAAAAATATCTGAACGTCGCAATTCCTGTAAAAATGTAAATATTTAATGCATGCAAATTCTTTAGAAATGTTGTGTAGGAATTCGTTGTTCTCAAAGGGATGGTACTAGTAACTTGATAGGGTTTGTATCGATTTTTCTTCACGGCCGGAGAACCGCATTTTCTTTATTTTACTATAGGAACTAGTGCATGATATATTTATGGCCCTAGATTTGATTAATTGTGGGCATTATGGGAATTAAAGGGAGTTTTAAATTTTCACGTAAAATCACTCCATGTGTCATCAGTAATAACAAATATGAGTCATCTATAAATTCTAAAGCTCTTTGTATTTGATGCTTCGCTTAAAATATTAGGCAGTCACCCTATATGAATTAAGATCGGTGAAGAAGAAAACCACGATGTGGCAAGTGAGATGTGATAATGTTTGTGTTTTACCTAGATCGCGAGTGTCAACATATTTTGTCCTGAGTGATAGGGCTCTTTCTTCTATAATGTGTATGTATCGGATATGCCGGGAGGTGGGGCCGAGCTTATCAAGCGGATAATGGATATAATTAAATGCAGTGTTGATGAAATATGAACCTCTCCCAGATGAGTGAATGTGCGCGATGGGTTAAATTCCGCGCCAATGACATAAATTAGGATAGATGAAAGCGATGCGAATGGTATCCAAGGAAAGTGATGAGATTGAAAGCAAAGCGCCAAGAAGGCCCGTTAACTGGACCGACTGGGCGCCCTTGTGTCGTGAGTGAGAGTGAATGTGAGGACAATGTAAACAGCTGGCCGGTGGAATTTATGACCGAGCCAGGCAAGGAGGGATGCGGAACACTGTCACCGCAGTGAGAGGAATGTATTGCTGAAAGGCTCATTTCCCTTCTCCAGTATCAATATTATATACAACCAGTCAAAAATTAACACCGTTGGGTAGACCTACAATTCTAATAAATGAGAGAACTCCCTCCATTTCTCTATGTTAATTAAAACGTCTAGGGATTTCAGAGCGGTGTTCACACTACACATTGTCACAGGGCACAAGTTCGTATCTCAGCAGCACCAGAGGCTGTTGTGCCCACTGCCGCCAACTACGGACAGATCCGACTGTCCATGATCTATTTTGTGAATGTCAAGTGCATTTTAGTTTGTCATTTATTACAGGAGTGATATTTATTTGAATATTGTGTTGGTCTTTGGTTCGTTAAAAATGTGTCGTTACAGGGACCATCGTTATATAAATGTCCAAGTTGTGTATAGTAAGTGACATCCCATTGGAACACGCGATAGGTAATATTTGCTCATGTGTGAGATAGTGAGAATGGGTTTTTCTAATAAGTGATTGGACTTTCAGATATTTTAAATAAGCTCGTCCATAAACATGTCTACCACCTGGTTCCTTCGACAGCTAATGTTTAATACTCGCCACTAGGACGACGGTTTGTTATTTTGAATTTAAAATTTAATAATGTAAACAAGGCGAGCTAAAATACCAGATATGCCTTTGTTTAATTATTTCTGTGTGTAACGATGTGAGTGTATAAAGTGATTAATACTTCAAGTGTTAAATTGGTTAGAGAAGGCGCTACTTCCTAAGTTTTACATTTTTTAGGAGTGAAATGCGAATCTAGAGAAAGGGCTACAAAAGACACACATCCTCAAGAAAATGCAGTGTTTAATTTATGTGTTTAAATTGGTGGCATATCCGTGTACATAATATCCCTGTGCTTTCTCAGGTATTAAAATTGGGTGAGAAAAAATATCATTCTTCTCATTTCATAGGTAAATAGTATTTCTCTCATGGTTAAGGTTCCCCTACTGTATAGATAGTTTACTGCCTTCGGTCGTTCTACTTGACCCGTACGCTCTACCGATGCAGCTAGCATGTTACTCCAGTAGGGGAGATGAGACTTCGACGCCGGGATTTGTTCGAATGTCTCATTCAAAGTACTCCATTCCAATGTCATATTACGGGACCATTCTAATCTAATTGATGTACTGAGACCACGAAAAGGGTATAATATTGAACCCATGACCTTTGTGCCCCAAGAACATTATGCATAAATTGACAAATCATTTAGAAGTTCGATTCTTGATAGCATGGATTTGACACGTGACGAGGGGGTGATTACCTTCGGGCCCACGCTCTGGGGTAGGTGACGTCAGCCACACGTGTCGACGGCGGAAGAATCTCAAGTCATTTTTGTGAACTATTTCAAAGCGTGTACATGGCGTGACCCTAGCCAAGTCAAAAAAATATAGTGCCTATCAAAGGAGGTCAATCATCTCACAAATCGAACCCGTATAAATTTTAAATGTCCATGAACACTACCGCCAGTAATGTAGCAAGCATGTAGTCACTTTCAAAACTCTTGAAATTACAGTTTAGTTAAGTCAGAAAATTTATAGAAATGTTCTTGGCGACAAAGGGAGATATCCGAAGAGAGGGGGTAACTGCTATAAATATGAAGGGACGCCATGACGAAGTCTCCTTCTCCGACATTTAGAGTACGAAGCGGACGAAAAACTGTTGAGCTGCTCTGTGAAATCAAACAACAAAAGTAGACTGAGTTCAACTGCAGATTTTAGCCATTGCGGGTGGGGTCTTGACTCCATGTGGAGATAGTTTCTTGAGTGAAAATAATTGTACCAGTTAGGACGGTCAAAGTACTGAATAAATCCTAATGTGATAAAGTAATTCGTGTGCGGAAGTAATTATAGTCCATCGTGTGCGCTCCACAAACAATTGAAGGGTATTTTCTTTTTTTATGCTTTATTCCAGGAAACCTGAAGAAATATAATAATGATCTGTAAAGCCATGAATGTAAAAATGGCTAAATAAAATGCCAGGGTCGCAGGTGAGCTCTATGACGAACAATGGTGTGACTACATGAGGTAGGTGACTTTCCATCTTACTACCTATTATATCTTGTTTCATGATCTCTAAAAGTGTATTTGAATGGGGATATACGACGCAGTGGTCACCCCTATTAAGTTTTGTAAATGTGAGAATACGACTAAAAGAGTTATTTGTTTTATTTTTCAGTTGGATAAATTTTTGAAGTCTTGCGAGTGCCGTATAATGTTGTAAAAGTTATTGAATATGGTTTCGAAGTGATATCACGTCCAATGTAGATCGTCATCCGTGTGAGTGTACTGCCTATATTTTGTGATGTCAAATTAAGATGTTAATTCGACGTAAAAAATTTCTGTCTGCAATTTGACGTTAATAATGTAGGAATCCATGGTTACTCATTTTCAATCGAGTGGAAGCGCGCTGTCGGGTGAGAATCTAGGGTGATGAATGTGGTCACGGAGAGAAACGTTTTCTAGGCCCATTTTAAACTGTGTCTGACTGACAATAAAAGGATCTAGTAGAGTGTTTCAGTCATTTTTTCGTAAAAATCAAGTTATAAAAAAATACGATATCATGTTATGCGAAGTTATTCATGATTAATGCATTGTGCGATATTAGACGTCGAGATTTCTAGTAAGGATTTTATTGCAGTTCTTTGTCGGTGAAAGTTGTGGAGTTGGGAAACAGAGGTTAGTTATGTCGTATGAGTTGATATGAGATTTGTGAATCAGGTTGGACCTGTCATTGAAGCCAGGACACGATAGCCCGAGGAATATTTTATAATGTTGGGAATGGAAAGAAATACATAGAAATCCGTAGCGGTATTAATTTGCGACGCGTATATTTATTGTGGGCATCTTGAAGCATAATCTGTGCATTTTGTTGGTTAGAACATCGTATTTGTTTAATTATGTCGACAGAGTTTAAAAGGGAGCATTTTGAGAAGCCAGTCAACTGGAACAAACCAGGTGTTTCATGTTACTGCCAAGCGAACTTGGGGACGAGAGGCCTCAGCTGAGAGGGTTACACCGTATGATAACGGGACAGGCGTGGAATTGAGATTGTACTGTATTCTCGGCTGGGGAGAACGTTAAAATGCTGGATTTAGTTGAAATTCATAGCCGGTAATAACCTGAGTATTGTGGAATACTGTAATTTTTTTAAATTGGGGACGTAATGAACATTTGAAATCACGAACTTCGAGTATAGGGAACAGAATACCAAATTCAGGGGTGTCCAAAATATAGAGCGATGGTTCTGGTTATGGTTTGTCTGTGAGGGGTGCGCAAAATTTATACATGGTATGACGAGATATGACATCGTAATTATATAGCGAGTCGTTTGGTTTGTACGTAGATTATTAGGATATCCAAGTGTTAATAACGGTTAGGACTAGATTAGATTTAAAGTGTGAGATCATGAGACAAGATATATAACTGGACATGAATTATGTAACAATTCCTTTCCAGCCAGATAAATATCACAAGATTGAATTTACATCACAGCTGCGTAGGAATTTGTGAAGAAACCAGAGTCCGCGGAGATAAAATTTACTGTACTTTAACATTTCGTTAAATCATTTAAATTTATTTAATTATTAAATTCAGTAAAACCGCATTTTGAAATAACTTTAATCAAGCGAATAACTTGGAGATGCATTCTGGAAATGTTAGTTTGTTTTCTGGGGAATATTTAAATGGTAAAGTAACGATTAAGGGGACATATCCGAAGGAAATGGATTTTACTGCCACAAAGTTTGTGAGCATTGCTATTGTTGTAATTATTGAACTTTGATTGATTGAACAGTGAATATGCTGGGGATAGTAAAGTGGAAACTTTGGTCATCAACCGATGTAATTTAATTGTGTTTAGCCTTCAGCCTAGAAACTTGGATGGTCAAGGGGTCATCAACCTCAGTGACTGAGATTAGGGCCATATGCCACTGTAGCATCATTTTCCTTGCGGTCATCATCCACAATGACTTTAAAGTAACTTAGAAGATTAGATGTCGGTCCATGACATAGACGCAGGTCACATCGATTCAATTAAGGTTCCAAGCCGTAGAACCACTGTGCAGCACACACCGATTGGACTGCCTTAATTATACCCAGAGTCCAGAGTTCGTGTTACGTGGGCTGGACCATAACGAATCACTATGATGGTACATGTGGTCTCACATGGAAGCCGAATTTAAGGATTTCTAGACTTTCCTTTCTTAAATAATTAATAATTGAGACAATGGTTTCTAGTAAGAATGCCCATCAGGCAGCTACGTTAAAGTCTCACACCAGTGTTCTGACCTTTATGTAAAAATGATTGTGGTGTCCAGTGGACACAATTGACTTCTATGATACCGTTGACATATCAGATTGCTTCAGAATGTTCCTGAATAAAGAGGAATCTTTTAAACAGACCTTTCATTCCAGTAGATAGATTAGAATTACTGAACCCTACCTTTACCTCAGCAAGTGACGAAGAACCCGATACGACCCAAGAGACAGATCTCATGAACTTTGCTGATAGGTAAGAAAGGTAGGTATCCCTCAATATGGACCAAAGGTTTCAATATATAACTAGCTGATGTACCCGTGCTTCGCTACGGAATTCTCAGAAAGACTGTTTTTGTGCTTTTCCTAACTGAAGTCAACATAGATCAATACATTGACGACAGTAGGAAAGTAGCAATTAAAGGCAATTTTATCATAGTAAATTATTCGTTCGACTAAAAACCGCACATTTTCTCACTTTTAACGAACAGTACTACGCTGCCGATCCAAAAGTCCAAAGTTCCAGTGCTGGAATGACCACGAAGCAGACAGCCGTGAACACTCCTCTGTCATTATTCCGTTAAATATGAACACTGCTCATTCTAATCAGTGCCTCAGACTAGGAATTGAATAGCTGGAATGCTATGATAAACCAGTGCGTTACGTACCAGTAGCAAGTTATCAGAAAATTTATGAACCAGAGGTAAGGAATGGCATGTTAAAGAAGAGAGACATTACTCCCCAGCTACTTCCGCCAATTTTCACGCACGCTGTTATACTCGGTACGCAGCAGTAATCCCATCTATCGGAGAGGAGTGGCAGCAGAAGACACAAACCACATTGCAAAAAACAATGTTTAATGTAACGTTAATGTTGATCAAATTTATGAGCTTCTTATATTGTAGGCCTTCACATTTACTTTTCTTCCGACTCTGTGATATTAGAGCATCTTATAAAATGATTTATAGCGTAGACTGTAGTTCATTATTCCCCGCCTTTGCATACCAATTTTCATTAAAATCTGTTTACCCATATTCTCATGACTCGACGCCGATATGGAGTTAGCAACAAAAATGCAAATTAATGAATATCTCTGTTATTTTAGCTGGTACGATAAAAAGTATAAGACAGAAATGATCGGAAATTTATTGCTATATAACTGTAGTTATGTAGTATTTATATATAGGACCACTAATAAGAGAAGGATTTGAGAATAAAATTTTAGGCCTTCCCCTAAACTACCATTCCACTCAGCGTGAATATAATTATTTATGAGCTAGATTGTAGCGACTTACTCCCCGACTCCCCATACCGATTTTCATTAAATTCTCTGCAGACGTTTTCTCGTGATACATACATACATACATACATACATACATACATACATACATACATATATACATACATACAGACAGACAGACAGACAGACAGACAGACAGACAGACAGACAGACAGACAGACAGACAGACAGACAGACAGACAGACAGACAGACAGACAGACAGACAGACAGACAGACAGACAGACAGACAGACAGACAGACAGACAGAAATTACGGAAAATTAAAAAGTGAATTTCCTTGTTACTGCGGACACTACCGATACAGAAATACAATTATTTTTAAATTCTGAGCAATGTACAGACAACATTTTTATTATACTGTACACGTAGATAAAAAATAATAATAATATTTCTTTAATTTTTCATCCGTTTTAACACTGTTACGGTTTTCGAGGGCACCACACAGGAGTTCCTTTAGGATTCAGTAAATCTACTGACGACAGGCCACCAACAATTACCACTGGACTGAGCCAGATCGTACCTGCCAACTTGGGTTCAGAAGTTCACCGCACTCCCATCTGAGTCACTGAGTCTGACTTGTAAAATTAGACTAACTGTGAAAATGAAAATCCGCAGCCTGTTTACAATCATTCGACAGAGTCAAGAATTAAATGAATGAAACCGCATCTAGCGGCGAGGATAGGAATTTTGCCGGTTGCCGAAGCCTGTCGCACTCCTCCGGGGCAATGATTAATGACTGACAGATGAAATGAAATGATATGATATTGGAGAGTGTTGCTGGAATGAAAGATGACTGGGAAAACAGGAGTATCCGGAGGAAAACCCGTCACCTCCGCTTTGCCCAGTACAAATCTCGCATGGAGTGACTGGATTTGAACCACGGAACCCAGCGGTGAGAGGCCGACGCCCTGCCGCCTGAGCCACGGAGGCTCGTAGATTAACTGCAATTATTCAAAAAAATTATAAAAGAAATCCTTATAAAAGCATAAAGAAACGCCAAGAGTGGTTTCTCGTCGTAATGTAGACGATGGCGGCATAGTCAAGGGCTCCTTCTTACGGTAGCAGACCACTCATGAGGAATAGTCAGCTGAAGTTTGCATGCGGTAGGGTGGCCATTTCCGATCAGCTTCTTTACAAGCCAACACCACGTGTAACAGGTAACACGCCCAATTTTGCTTAACGGGAAGTTTGTCCTTGTTGAAACCCATATTGCCTGGGAAGTAGCCGGTCCTTTCAATCAATTAATACAAATAAGTGATAAATTAATTGTACGTATTTACGTGTTACGCTATAGATATGATGTGCACGGTTCCAATTGTCACTGGGACTGACACCAATTAGTCTAGCGAACCCGAGAACTGTGGGTTTAACACTAATCTCGGTCATTTTGGGCACTTTCTTTCTCAACCCTTCTGACTCCCATGCCGATGGAGGCTGAACTTGGACTTAAACGACATCCTGAGTGTCACAATTCATCTCAGCATTCTCGAAAAGTATGGAGCCTAGTGTTTTCAATATGTAGATTATATTTATGGCGTGACTTCTTTCTTTGGTCTGTAATAATTGTATTGTATATTGTATTCAATTCGGACGCTAACTAACGAAGCTTATTCGCCTCAGTGAAAAATTGTAATCATGAAGTTCAAATTCCATAAATTCAAATTTCTCAGCTTACACCGCTCATTTTCTTTCTGATGAAGCTCCAGGCAGATGATGGTTACAGAAAAAACAAAATGTGCTTTTGCTTGAGTGGGGTGATGTCACAGTGTCCATTGCTTCAAGCTTAGTGCGGACTTAAAAAAAATATATATATATATAATTAGGTCGATTTGATGAACACTGCCCTTTCTGTCACCACTGAATTGAGAGTGGGGAGGAGTCCCTCGCTGACGGAAACTGGCAACATGAGCTGTAACTAGCACGTCATTTCATCATGAATCAATTACATGGACCACTATCAATATATGCAAATATTAGTGTTATCCCACATATCCACACTACGTAACGAAATCAAAAAGCCATTAATACCACGAATAAATCCACATAAAGGGGTATTTATAATATGATCATATAGGACAGAGGCAATAAGCAGAAGGGAATTGAATGAGCATCGGATCAGCAAACCATCAGTTAGCTGGCTTCAACTGATAAACATCTGCTGCTATTAATTTGAAATCATTTTACGTTAATCCATGCATCGTTTTGTCAGGTCTTTTACGTATCAATCGGAACGCTTCTGATAATATAATAGCACTTATCTTGTATAATCTCCACTGTTAGTTCCCCTACCATCCAGCTGTTCACATGTGTATCCAGGATCTAGCGGTGGTCACACCACTAACTCCAGAGCACCGAGTAACTGATCCCTGAAATGAGCTGCACCTTGTAGCACTAGGGGTTACTTTTTGTTGACTTCCGAAGATTAATGAGAATGTTATGGAAGAACGTCATTTGTTTAACATCCGATTAATTGGTATAGATTTCAACCCAGTTAGACCACTATTCATTGCACAGAGTAGCTAAACTAAGATTTCACTTCTACCTGAAAATGACGATAGGCGACTTTCACCTAATTGAATAATAATAATAATAATAATAATAATAATAATAATAATAATAATAATAATAATAATAATAATAATAATAATAATATAATAATAATAATAATAATAATCCTAAGTGTCCACGGAATCATATAAATACACTCACACACTTATATTCTACAAAGAAACTAATATTTATCGTCAACTTACGTAAAATTACACCGACTACATACGATAACAACAAACTAAAACAAACCTACATTTCCAACATAACTGACAACTCGATTCGGCATCTTTGAACGATCGAGAGTAGCATTAAGGTCTGATAATATTATATTATTATTATTAT